>NW_003852415.1:4116168-4133828 GCF_000181295.1 Otolemur garnettii
GCCCTAGCCACTTGAGCCACAGGCGCCGAGCCTCAATATCCATTTGTTAACCTAGTCATATGTCCCTCTCTTTCTTGGGAAAAGGATCGGAACTGGAGGGGAAATGTGGAAAAGGTTGGGAGGAAGGGGAAAGGAGTGCCTGCTTACCCAGTGGGGTAGGCCGTGGATCTCATCTGCTCTTGCATGCTAACCAAAGAGAACCATGTCTTCCCACAAAAAAGATGAAAACACTGAATAGCAGTCAACCACATACTACTTGTGTATTTTTTAAGCCTTGTGTATTTTACTTTCAATATCAGGTGCCTAATGTACTCTGGAATCTAATAATAAAAGCTTTAATAGTAAAAGTAATATATTCACATGGTAAAACAAAATTCTAACAGTAGAGATTATTAAAATATTCCCCCAGCTGCCGCCATTCCCATTCTCAGAAAGTAGCGCCAGGTTCCGTTTTGGGCTTTACTGGCAGTTAGAACCACAGTGTTGAATAATATAGCAAGAGCTCTGCTTCTGATTCTGTCAACCCTAGATGGTGTTTGTGTGAGGCTTTGTGCTTCTATTAAAATACTTTCTGAGTTTCCTCCACCAATCACCCAACTGCCCACAAATGTTTGTGATATTACTATCTTTAATTCTTCTAGTGGCTAGTTACCTTCAGACTTTTCAAAGCAATCTGTTGACTTATAAACTGAAGATAATATCTGCTGGTGCTGACTCACACCTGTAATACTAGCACTCTGGGAGGCTTGAGCTCGGGAGTTCAAAACCAGCCTGAGCAAGAGTGAGACTCGTCTATGTAAAAGTAGAAAAACTAGCTGGGCATCATGGCAGATGCCTATAGTCCCAGCCTATAGTCCCCAAGTATCTCAGGATGCTGAGGCAAGAGGATTGCTCAAGCCCAAGAGTTTGAGGTTGCTGTGAGCTATGATAACATAGCACTCTACTCAGGGTGACAGAGTAAGACTCTATCAAAAAAAAAGTATGTAATGGGAGAGTGAACTGGTAGAAGTACTTTGGAAAGAATTTAGTAACCTTTTTTCTTTTTAAATGTTTTTATTTATTTATTTATTTAATTTTTGCAGTTTTTGGCCGGGGCTGGGTTTGAACCCACCACCTCCAGCATATGGGACCAGTGGCCTACTCCTTTGAGCCACAGGTGCTGCCCTTAGTAACCTTTAAAGATGTCCAACAATATCACCACAAGGTATATACAAGGTCAGATAATTGAGTTCATGAATTTATTCTAGAAAAAGTGCTACGGATATCTCATTGCTGAATATCGCTATGGTCACCAGATGGCCTCAAAGGTGACCACAGTGATATTAGCAATGAGATATGTAGCACTTTTTCTAGGATGAGTTCACAAACTTCATTGTCTGACCTCAAATGCCCTAAAAAAACAAACAAACAAAAAAAACACACAAAACCTCACACGTACCTGCAAAAGTGACATGCACAAAGATTGGTGCTACAATATTATGTAACAGCTAGAAATAGTCAATAACCTAAACAGAGTAATGAACAAAAAAAGTTAGGGTGCCACTATGTACAACAGTGGTTCTCAACCTTCCTAATGCTGTGAGCCTTTAATACAGTTCCTGTGGGTCTCGACCCACAAGTTGAGAACCGCTGATGTAGAAGGTCATACACAATGGTGAAAGCAAACTGAATGAAAACCTCACACTCAACAGGGATAGCTCAGACAGACACCTGTGCAACTTTAAGCAAATAAAGTTGCAGTAAGATTTGCACAATATGGCTAATGTACATAACATTTAAAAATACAATACAGGTATCTTTGCCACCTGTCCTGGCAATGGAGGCCTGTTCACTGTCTATGGTGAATGTAGCCAGCTCTGTAAGCTTTCTTACTCTGTAAGCCTCTTTTCTTCTTCAATAAACTCTGTTTCATGCTTGTCTTAAAAAAACAAACAAAAACAGCCCTCACAATACAGACAGTCCTCATTACTGGAACTGTCTGCTCCCAACAGTGTGTCAGTATGTAATTTTCTTTTTCTTTTTTTGAGACAGAGCCTCAAGCTGTTGCCCTGGGTAGAGTGCCCTGGCATCACAGCTCACAGCAACCTCCAACTCCTGGGCTTAAGCGATTCTGCCTCAGCTCCCCAAGTAGCTGTGATTATAGGCGCCCACCACAATGCCCAGCTATTTTTTGGTTGTAGTTGTCATTGTTGTTTGGCAGGCCCAGGCTGGATTCGAACCCACCAACTCTGGTGTATGTGGCTGGCTCCTTACCCACTGAGCTACAGGCGCCAAGCCCAGTGTGTAATTTTCAAGTAGCAAAACCTACATTGTATTATTAAAAATAAGAAAAATTGGCAGGGCACAGCAGCTCACCCCTGTAATCCCAGTACTTGGGAGGCCAAGGTGAATAGATTGCCAAAGCTCACAGGTTTGAGACCAGTCTGAGCCGCAGCAAGACCCCGTCTCTAAAATTAGCCAGGCATTGTGGAGGGCGCCTATAGTCCCAGCTAGTTGGGATCCTGAGGCAAAAGGATCACTTGAGCCCAAGAGTTTGAGGTTGTTGTGAGCTATGACCCCATGGTACTCTACAAAGGGTGACAAAATGAGATTGTCTCTTAAAAAAAAAAGGGCGGTGCCTGTGGCTCAAGGAGGGCACCGGCCCCATATACCAGAGGTGGTGGGTTTAAACCCAGCCCCGGCCAAAAAAAAAGGAAAAATTGAAACACGTTCCTGGCTCATCCAAAAACTGCAAACAATTTACTCCCATACACTCAAACACTACTAAATATGTACAAAACAATCCACTAAGAATTTCTGTAAGCTATAAAACATCTAAAATACTACCCCTAAAAATCTGGGCACATGGCATGCTTTACTCAGTGACACTGCACAGTGTAAAATTCATTGTTTCCCATTTACGCACTCACTTATCTCCCTATTTTGGGCCCCTTAGGCTCAGACTGACTTTCTTCACAGGTCCTTTCTACACGTCACAGGACATTTTCATTTGTCATGTGAGGAAGATGACTGAGATTATGTACAACACGCTTAACCCGAGAAGAGACAGGGTCGTATCAGGGAAAGAGCTGAATTACGACTACAGAGCACTCTCCAGCCTCCTGCCCAGATTCACACACACTGAACGCACTGTCAGTGGTATGAAGATAAAGATTTGTGATAGTGGGTTTTGAATTTTGATGGTTAAATCTCATAAGCATTTTTGCAAGTTGTTATAACACAGTATAAGAGAATTTCAAAACAGTGATCATCTCTGCAGAAGAGGCAAGAGAAACAGGATCAGGATAAGATAACAAAACAGTTTTATATGCCTTTCCATTTCTTCTTAAAAAGTGAGATGAATAGGGTAAAACACTGACATAAAAATAATGGGTAGGGAGTACATTATTTCCTGCACTTTTCATAAAATCTGAATGGTCAACAAAATTCTTAACTTATCTGAAATAGGCCACAAACCTGCCAAAATTGAGCAGCCCACAGAAAAACTATTCAAGAATTTGAATTTAATACTACCCAGAGCAAGGGAAGTAGTGTGTGTCCGTGTCAACCTAACAGCCTTACAGGACTGCCTCTTGCCAGAACTTCCATCCTCTGCACAATCACCCTCCTTCACGGGCCTCATCTTTAATCATTTTACTTTGTACTATGATGCTCTGGCCACAGAGGCCACCTTGCTAGTCCTTGAACACAAGTCACCTCCATCTCAGGGCCTTCTCTCCCCATGGCTATATCATCACCTCCTACGAATTTTGCAAAAAATTTCCTTCCCAATGACCACCTTATTCAAAACTACAAACCAGGTCCCCAGTGCTTCTGACTCCTCACCTTCCCTACTTATGTCCCCTTGACCACCCCAGAATTTACCACTTTCTAGCACACTATATAATTCACTTTCCCTATAAGGCAAGAATTTGGGGGTGTTTTATTCTGTGATGAATCATGAGTGCCTCAAAAAGCACCTAGCACACAGCACTCAAATATTAATAAAACTTCAATTTTTCTATGCTATAGTACTGTCTGGGGTTAATACAACAACCAACTATTCTCTGCATCTCTAATACTTCCCAAGTACACACTTGATTCAAATGGTCTTCTTGTCTGCCTATTTCCTATGAGTTCTGATTCACAGAGTCTAACGTGTGGTGAGATCCTCATGGTTTGTGGAATTAATGAAATTCAGTGTCCTGAACATAAGGGATTAAATTTTTCTTGTGGCAGGGCATTTCTGTTATAAAATCTCATTCAGGGCTTGGCGCCTGTGGCTCAAGCGGCTAAAGTGCCAGCCACATACACCTAAGGTGGTGGGTTCGAATCCCCAGCCCGGGCCTGCCAAAACAACAATGATGGCTGCAACCAAAAAATGGCCAGGCGTTGTGGCGGGCGCCTGTAGTCCCAGCTACTTGGGAGGCTGAGGCAGGAGACTCGCTTGAGCCCAGGAGTTGGAGGTTGCTGTGAGCGTGATGCCATGGCACTCTACCCAGGGGGATAGCTTGAGGCTCCGTCTCAAAAAAAAAAAATCACATTCAGGTAATTACTTGAAGATATGCTTTTTTTTTTTTTTTTTTTTGTGGAGACAGAATCTCATTCTGTTGCCCAGGCTGCAGTGCCATGGCATGAGCCTAACTCATAGGAACCTCAAACTCTTGGGCTCAAGCGATCCTCCTGCTTCAGCCTCCTGAGTAGCTATGACTATGGGTGCCTGCCATAGTATCTGGCTACTTTTTCTAATTTTAGTAGAGATGGAGTCTCATTCTTGCTCATGCTGGTCTTGAACTCCTGAGCTCCAGCAATTCACCCTCCTAGACTCCCAGAGTGCTAGGATTACAGGCATGAGCCACTGCACCTGGGCTCAGATACCCCTTCATAAAGACTGTCTTAAGGCACAGGCAAAGGGTAGCTGCCTTGGTTTATATCTTTTTCCTACAAGGATTAATAAAAAGATGTATTTAACAATGCCATAAAAATAAGCATTACTGTAACATACTCAAATCTAAAAGAAATCAAACCAAATTTAAGTTTACATAGCAGATTTTGTGAGAAATGGTATTTATTTCTACTTTCAGTTTGATTTTCATTAACCTGTTTTGGTAGAGAAACAATATAGCTAATTGTTATACTAATTATGTTATTATGTTATTTAAAAGCTGGTAGAAACACAGTTTTTAAAATGGCCAAAAATTCTTTGACATACGTCCCCCATTGGAGAGGTAGAGTCTAATTCCTCATCCCCTTTGATCTGGGTTGGCCCTGCCAGGTTCCTTCGGAATGTGTGCTCTCTAAAATGTCCTTTGTGGGGACACAGGCACCACATTATGAGGAGCCCACATCACAAGGAAAGGGCACATGAAGGTGCTCTGGTTAACAGCCTCGGCTTAGCGTGGCCTCCACGTCACTCCATCTCAGGTGACATGTGAATGAAGAAGCCTCCGGATGATCCCACCCCCCAACCATCCCAGCGAGCTAGCCCCAGACACTGAGGAGCTGTGCCCTGACCCAATTCCTGACTCTCAGAATCTGTGAGCATAATAAGACGGCTGTTGTGTGACGCCATGCAGCTTGAGGGGTGGCTAGAGAGGAAAAACACTGGAAAACTGGGGCTGACCCACAGCCTACATCCAATCACTGTATTTCCATTTTTCACCACGGGCAAGGCCCAGATTTCATCACTTAGTACCGATAAGTCATTTACCTGAGGTAACACATACGGATCTATACTCTAGAATAGGGCAAAGAAGTTATCCTACACTCACTTTGATAGCTGTTGTTTGCCATTTCTTAGTCACCTAAATGCGTGCGCTGAATCAGTAAGATAAAAACACCTGTGTAAAGTAACTAGATGAATGCTAGCTACATGTAATATACATATCTTAGATTAAAGAACACTATTTCCAGTAACACTGAATTGGAAGGAGAAGAGATAAAGACCTAGCAATTTTTTTTTTGAGACGGAGTCTCACTTTGTCACTCCTGGTAGAATGCCATAGTATCATAGCTCACAGCAACCTCAAACTCTTGGGCTCAAGTGATTCTCTTGTCTCAGCCTCCCAAGTAGCTGGGATTAAAGATGCCTGCCACAATGCCTGGCTATTTTTTAGAGACAGGGGTCTCGCTTTTGCTCAGGCTGGTCTCCAACCTATGAGCTCGGGCAATCCACCCACCTTGGCCTCCCAGAGTGCTAGGATTACAGGCATGAGCCACCACACCCAGCCAGTCCTAGCAATTGTGAACAGGGCCCTATTCACCAGGCTTCCTGCTATGTTTGCAACATTAACAAAATATCTTCTTCTTCTAGGCATCAGTTCACAAAACTGTAAATGACTACACTTCATTATTGCCAAAAATCTCTCATTAGAGATAACAAGGACCTATCACAGATCAGAAAAAATACTGTATTATGTTAAAATTCTGAATTAAGAAGACAGTCTTAAAAACAAAATCACATGTACCCCTTTATTCAATGCAGCCACATCAACCTTTCAACAAAATATGATATAAATATAGGTGGAGACTGTAAGACTGATAATGTGAAAGCTTTTACAAGAGCCAAACTGACTTCAGAAGCGTTAAAAGACAAGTGAAATTACTGTATGTGACATACTAGATGGAAATATTTTTTCAAGTGAAAAGAAGAAACACTCATTTTAGAATAACTGCTCTGCAGTCAACAGTGCCCTCTGGTGATAGAAATAAAAGTCAAATACCAGAAAGTGAACAATCGCACTTTTTTGTTCATATTAGCATGTTTAAGTTAAGACATCCAGTTTGGATACCAAAGACAAAACAAACAGATTCAGGAAGTCCTCTATTACCTACTATATGTTAAATGTCCTCTATTACCTACTATATGTTAATGTCTTTAGAAAGACATTAAATATATTAATTCATGGAAACAGCAGCTCTTACATATGCTGCTAATGAAACATCACTACAGAGTGATTTACATCTTCACATAAAATTATGCAATTCAAGACTCCCATGGGCATGTTACCTAAAAGTTAAGAGAGTATGTTAGGATAGTAAGAGTAAAGCCTTGCCATCTCTAAGTCAGAAAATTCCACAGAAGTGAGCCAATCTAGCTCTCGTGGAATGTGCACCTAAACACTGGCAAATGTGTCCATGGAGACTAAGGCCTTGCATGCCAGCCAGCTCTCCGTTAGTAAACCTGACTCTTTTAGGAAAAAAGCTCAAGAAAAGCAGCACGCTTGGCTGCTAAGTGGGCCTAGGAAATGTTTCAAGAACACAAAGACTCACCAAGGCTGGTGCCATCCTGCCCCATGATGCACTTCATAGATGTGATGATCTGCTCCACTACGGGTGGCGACAGTGACGTGGCATACACTGCACTGTGGGAATGTGTTCGCAGATAGTCTACCAGCTCCTGGGGTGTTCCAAGGTAGATAATTAGATGCAATTCTTGAACTCACTGGCAACATCACATCAGCACTTTCCTTGTAGGTGCTAGTGGACTCCTGCCTTAAATAAATAGTACTGGAACAGGAACACTAATCTGAGATGTAGGGTCAACCAAGATGGTATGGCAAAGTCCTTAGATTTTGTTTGGTTTCTTAAACATGTGACAACATGGGCAGAAAACGAGTTTTAAAGAATACCTCTGGATTTGGAAAATACATAATTTACTGTTACAAATAAATGTACAAAGTTGAATTAAAGTGTCCGGACTGCTTTTCAGATACAGTGGTTTACTTCTAAGTATCACAGAAAATGTCACTTGTATCTCACCCTACACCTGCAAAGCCCATCCTTACATTCCTAAATAATAAACAGTGCTCTAACATCAATTTTAAGGATATACGAATTTCCACCAGATACACAGAGATTTATAAAATGACATAAATGTGCCAGAAAATTCTAATGCCACCTCACTGAAAGAGTAAAATCTGTCTTGTCATTACAAGCATTTCAAAAATAATTATTCATAATTGTATATCCTTATTTTTGACACCTATTAACTTCATTACATCTTTAAATGTGTACATAAGAAGCACATGTACCAGAAGCAAATAAAAAAACACAAAATGTGGCTATAAAAGTTTCGCCTCAAAGATACTAAAAATTGTACCCACAAACAAAATAAACCAAAGCCAAGAAAAAAAAAAACCCAGAAGCATAAATATATTATACTTAAATGATCTCCCATAATATTATTTTTCTATCCTTTGGGTCACCACAACACATCTTGCCAAAAAGCAATTCACTCTCCAAAGTGAGCCTGGTCCCATTAACAAAAAGGTAAAATGTGAGACAAGAATCTATCAAACCAGGCTTGGTGCCCATAACTCAGTGGTTAGGGCATCGGCCACATACATACACCGTGGCTGGTAGGTTTGAATTCAGCCCAGGCCTGCTCAACAATGACAACTACAACAAAAAATAGCTGGGCATTGTGGCAGGTGCCTGTAGTCCCAGCTACTTGGGAGTCTGAGGCAAGAGAATCGCTTAAGGCCAAGAGTTTGAAGTTGCTGTGAGCTGCCACACCACGGCACTCTACTGAGGGCAACATAGTGAGACCCAGCCTCAAAAAAAAAAAAAAAAAAGAATCTATTAAACCTGATTAAAACACATTAAAAATGGGTTTTCCTGGAGGGAGGGTAGGGGGTGGGGTCACTTCTATGATTTATCTTACAAGGGTACAAGTGAATCTTTCTAAAAGCAGAGTATGAATGTCTTAATAACTAAGAAAATGACATGAAGGCTACGTTAACCAGTTTGATGAGAGTATTTCAAACTGTATATGAAAAACACCACACTGTACCCGGTGACTGCATTAACATACACAGCTAAGATTTAATTTTAAAAAAAAATCAGGAAGTTAAAAAAAAATGGGTTTTCCCTAAAAGGCAATCAATTATTAAGAGATTGACCATTCTGTAATACTCCCAGTGTTGAATTTTAAAGTAAAGACTATTTCTGAGCACGTACTTATGGGGCCACACATAAATACTTGACATATATCACTTTTTCCTTAATGTTGCAGTTTTAAAAAACAATAGCTTCATTGAGACATAAGCCACATACCACACTACTCACCTCTTTAAAGTGTACAATTCAATGGCTTTTAGTATATTCAGAATTGTGCAACTTTCACCACTATCTAATTTTAGAACATTTTCATCACCCTAAAGAGAAACCTTGCACTCACTGGTGTTACTTCCCATTTCCTCATCCCCTCAGTCCCTGGCATCTACTAAGATACTTTCTGTTTCTATGCCTATTCTTGGTATAAAGAACAGAATATGTGACCTTTTGTGACTGGGTTCTTTCCCTGACGTGCTTTCAAGGTGTCTCCGAGTTGCAGCTTGGATATACATTACTTTCTAAATCCTTACTACAGTCTTCCAAGCTAGTCATATTTACCTCTATTTTACTGATAAGAAAACTGGAAGGTTTCCCTATGTTTTCACAAGTAAACAAAGACATTCAAACCCAGGCCTCTGGTTTTATGGCTCACCATTTCCTCTGTGCCACATGAATTCTTAGCAGCTTCAGAATTCATTATACAATTTTAAAATTGAAAAAGACAACCCTTTGTAGTACCCCAAAGTTAGCAAAATCTTTTTTTCTTCCTGACTGTATGTTAACCAACGATGAGTTTGAGTCCAAGGGCAGGGCCAGTGGTCTTCTATTCCCACTGGCTCCTATGACAACACCGATACTTTTGAAATTGAGACACAATGCAAACCCAATAGAAGACTGTGGCAAAGAGGAAGCACCACTGTGTGTTCTTTCACACAGAGGGTATTCTATATCGCAGACCAGCGTGTAGTTTAGAAAGAAGCACAAATAAGAAAACAACACACAATGAACAGAACCAGGCTTTAGTTCAGTGAGGCGACATCAGAGTCACTCTCTAGGCAGCTGAAGTGTGAAACCTGCTGACACTATGAGCCTAAGCCACAGTCAAATTCAAGATCTCCACATCCTAGTTCAGGACCCCAGCTGCTAAGCATGAGTTGTCAAGTCTAGTAGCAGGTATCTTTAACTGTAAGTGCTCATTCTCAAGGTCCATTTACCTTCTTGCCTCCAATGTATCCTCCAGAAGCACCAAAGCTCTTTGTGAATGTTCCCATCATAACATCCACATCCTCAGGATCCAGGCCAAAGTACTCCACCACACCTCGACCTGTAGGGCCCAAGGCCCCAATGCTGTGAGCCTCATCCAGATACAAGTAGGCCTTATACTTCTTCTTGAGGGCAATCACTTCAGGAAGGCGAACAATAGATCCCTCCATGCTGGTAAAACAGGAGAAAAAGGACATACACTGAGATTTTTTAATTCTCAAAATTAGAAGCTGGGTACTTCATTATTAAGATTTTGAATTTATTGCTTTTTAAATGGTCTGGCAACTCTTTTTATTTATTTATTTATTTGAGATCACTCTGTGGCCCTGGGTAGAGTGCTGTGGCATTATCAGAGCTCATAGCCACCTCAAACTCTTGAGCTCAAGAGATTCTCTTGCCTCACCCTCCCAAGTACCTGGGACTACAGGTGCCCGCCACAACACCTGCCTACTTTTTCTATTTGTAGTAGAAGCAGGGTCTCTATCTTCCTCAGCTTAGTCTCAAATGCCTGAGCTCCATAGAGCCACACTCCTTGGCTTCCCAGAGTGCTAGGATTACAGGTGTGAGCCACCATGCCCTCTACCTGGGGTTTTAAACTAACAAAGTTAGATTATGCTATGGCTAGGAGGAAGACTAGGGAAAAGGAGATCAGAGTTTTTAAAATAAGCACTAGAACATAAGTGATCTTAATTCATGAAAGAAAGAATTAAAGTCACAGCAGATTCTTATAAAATTTGTAATGCCAGGCATCATTAGACTTTGCATCACACTGCACATGCAATTAAAATTATACAAAAGAACAAAAAACATTAGAAAGCAAGAATAAGCGTAAGAGCTACAAAAGTTAACCAAAATAAAGTATTTCTTGGGTGGCGCCTGTGGCTCAGTGAGTAGGGCAATGGCCCCATATACCGAGGGTGGCAGGTTTGAACCCAGCCTGGGCCAAATTGCAACAAAAAAATAGCCAGGTTTATGGCAGGCGCCTGTAGTCCCAGCTACTCAGGAAGCTGAGGCAAGAGAACTGCCTAAGCCCAAGAGCTGGAGGTTGCTGTGAGCTGTGATGCCATGGCACTCTACCAAGGGCAACAAAGTGAGACTGTTTCTAAAAAAATTTTTAAAAAAAGTACTTCTTAAAATTAAATTGTATACTTTATTTTGACATATTATAATACATATTTCAATTCTTGCTTGTATATTTAAGTTCCCTCTACAAACAGTAGGAAAAAAAAAAAAGACCCAAACAGAAGGGGGAATTTGGAGGCCATGTAGTAACACAAAGAATAAAAAACGAAGTCAGACAAAAAGCCTTCTGTTCTAGAACTGACTGTGTCAGGTATTTTAACAAGTCACAGTCTCCTTAGTTACCAGTGGGGGCTAGACTTGAGTTCCTTCACGGGCCCAAGTCACAAAGGTGAGAATAATAAAGCAGGATTACCTATATATCCCTTCCACGAGGATTAGAATTTTCTTCCAGGGCCTTCGTGTCCGAGGCTGACCATAAACAATGGCATCTTTCAATAGCTTCTCTAGGCTTTGCATATCTAAAGCACACACACACACACAAAACCAAAGTCACAAAGCATCTTCCTCTTTCCTAAATGTATTCCAGAAATGCAAATATACATTCCTTATTCAGGAAGTGTATCTCAGACAGCAAAGAACATTAACATACTTAGAGTTAGGTAGAAAAAAAAACAGGGAAATGGGTGAATTATTGCCACCCTGAATTAAACTCCAAATGTAACAAACATTCAAAACCATCAAAACTTAACTAAATGACTGTAGTGACTGATCTGGTTCACAGGTTTGTGCTCATAGAATCAAACTGTATCTCTTAACCTAGTGAGTCACTCAGAAATAAATGCATAAAGACGATGAAGCAGGGAGGCACCTGTGGCTCAACGAGTAGGGCACCGGCCCCATATACTGGGGGTGGCAGGTTCAAGCCCTGCCCTGCCAAAACACCAAAAAAAAAAAAAAAGGCAACGGAGCAAAAAGAGTGTGAATAAATAACCGCAGACACATATACTTCCTAAAAAACAAATTCGGGGGCGGGAGGGGAACTTCCAAGTGTATGCTCCATGTCCTTTCAGCTAGGATGTACTCAATAAATGCTTGCTAGAGAGCCCTAGACTAAAAATACACCACGCTGGGGAAACTGTGAGTCCATGTGGTATTTCTTGTGTTTTTTTTTTTTTGAGACAGAGTCTTTGCTACCCTCAGTATAGTGCCATGGTGTCATAGCTCCTAACAATTTCAAACTCTTGGGTTCAAGAAATCCTCCTGGCTCAGCCTCCCAAGTAGCTGGGACTACAGGTGCCTACCACAACGCCCAGCTATTTTTAGAGATAGGTCCTGGCTCTTGCTCAGGTTGGTCTCAAACTCCTGAGCTCGGGAGATCTACCTGTGGCCTCCTAGAGTGCAAAAATTACAGGCATTAGCCACCACGCCTGGCCCATGAGTCCATGTGTTAAGCAAGCTTGGAGATCAGTTGAGATTATTCCATGTTTGACTACATCAGTTGCCTATACATGACCAAGTTCTTGCGGCTCTGTTGGTCCTAAAGGTGGTTAATGGGCATAGGAAACAATCTGGCTGGTATTGCCATTAATGAGGGTCACACTCTCCCTGTTAAAGACAAATGCTTTGAAAACCATTGTTGCCACAACTACAGACTTAATACTTAAAATATCTGCTCTGAAATTAAGTCCTTAAAAAAACCCCTCAAAATTTAAGCAACACTAAGTCTGGGGAGGGAAGACACCCTATCAAAAACTCTGACTTTGTATTCTTTCTTGCTCATCACTGGACAAAGGAATTATAAAACTACATGATTTTGCTCTTTACCCAGACATTCACAGAAAAGAGAAATGGTAATAAAAACACCTAACACAAACACAAATAATACAGCCAGAGTTGTGGATGCTTACATATTCAGTTATTTGTAACAAAATAATCTGCATACTACCTAGTCAAGAGATAAGAGACACTCTGCATAGAACTAACCCCTCCTGGTCCAAGGCCTTTAGTCCTGCAGAGAGCAACATGGGGCAACCAGCAGGAGACAAATAAAAATGTACTCATTATTTTAGACTCCTATGTTTATACATGGGTCATTATGAAAGTTTTGAGATACACAAAAATCAAGAAACATAAAATCCAAAAACAAGTCCAGCCCTCCCAGCAACATGATTAAGCCAAGCAAGTTGAAACTTGCACAGGTGAATCAGCAAGGGCACTGTTGAACTATTTCTTGGAAGTGAAATAATGGACCATAACACAGACTGTCTCAAAACTTTTGTAGTGGCTCGGCGCCTGTGGCTCAAATGGCTAAGGCGCCAGCCACATACACCTAAGGTGGCGGGTTCAAATCCAGCCCAGGTCCGCCAAGAACAGTAATGACAGCTGCAACCAAAAAATAGCCGGGCATTGTGGTGGGTGCCTGTGGTCCCAGCTCCTTGGGAGGCTGAGGCAAGAGACTTGCCTGAGCCCAGGAGTTGGAGGTTGCTGTGAGCTGTGATGCCACAGTACTCTACCCAGGGGGATAGCTTGAGGCTCTGTCTCAAAAAAAAAAAAAAAAAACTTTTGTAGTGACCCATGTATATAGAAAGGAGAAAAATAAGTATTTATTCAAAAATTTAGACAAAAAGAAATATCTATAGCAGAATGTTTAACCATATTGTCTACTAAAGAAAAATAATTCAGTCTCTCTCCCATAATGTGCCCCCTGAATTTCATATAAATTTAAATAAAAAATATACCACAAAAACTACCAGAAGAAAATGTAAGAGAATAATCTTACGATCTCAGAATGGGGACAGCATTAGGTAAAATCCAAAAGTCATAACACCACAAGTGTGATAACATAAACATTTTAATGAGACTAAATAGCAAGACACTAAAACCAAGTCAAAAATAAATAAAAAGTAGCATAACATAAAATAAAGGATAATTAATAAAAGGGCTCCTCAGTAGACAATATAATTCATGCCCACATAGAAAAACTCATTTCAATTCAAGTTGGCTAGAGGGGAAATGAGGGACTGGAGTAGGATTTGGGGTGCTTCCACTTAATGGGCATAACATAGGGGTAATACGGCACACCTTTTGGGTTTGGGACACAACTAAAAAAGGGACTCTACCTAACAAATTCAAATATTGTCACCTGGTTGTCTGCACCTTCACATTAACCTGAAATTAAAAAAATAAAATAAAATAATAGGGTTCTTATCACCAAAAAGAGAACCAATTTGAAAATGTCTAATTTATAAAGAAATACAAATTAACATAAAAAGCTATTCTACAACTAATAATCAAGGAAATAAAAATTAACATGTTATTTACTTATTAAATTCAGAAAGATTTTAAATGAGTCATGATAGCCCATGTTGACCAATGAGTACAAACAGTCACATTTTCAGCAAAAATTTATACAATGCTTACCAGTAATTTGGAAAAGTATTAAAAATTTACACCTTTTAACTGTTAAAAATTTATTCTAAGGTACTGATCAGATAATTGTACTAAAAATGTGAGTGTTGTGATGTTTTTGGTTAAAAAATCAGAAATCTTGTCCAACTGAGGGACTGATTAACAAATTATGGCACATTCAAACGCTGATGGCCATCGTGACATAAAGGAGGAAATACAGTCACAGATACTGACAAATAATGTTCACAATATAGTGTAAAAAGAAAATTACAGAGGGCGGTGCCTGTGGCTCAAAAGGGTAGGGCACTGGCCCCATTCACCAGAGGTGGCAGGTTCAAACCCAGCCCTGGCCAAAAACTGCAAAAAAAAAAAAAAAGAAAGAAAATTACAGATTACTCAGTGATGTTTAGTAAGATCTCATTTACATAAAACAAAATACTGTTTGTACCATTCTCATTATAAAACATTTTAGGACAAGACAAAGAAAAAGGTAACCACCTACAATCCTTCCATCCAGAGGTACAAACTAACGTCCTGGTATACATTCTTCTAGACTTTGGTCTGTAGGTGTACACGTGTCCCTATGTGTATTGTAACTATGAAAGTTATGCATTTTTATTGTAAATAATCAATTTAAAAATACACATAGATATTACTATTTAGGAAGAAAAGGATTAGGTTTTGTGCCACCCATCTCTGTGTTCTCAGGGCATCTGTTCATATCAGTATTTCTGCATCTTTTTGTTGTACTGTAAGTTCTGGTTGTGCTATTAAGTCTCTTCACTGACCTGTCAGAGATCCTTGAGATCAGGGAGCCTAATTTACTCATCCAAATGCTGCTAGTGTTACAGTAAGATACACTGTAGGCATCTACTAAATGTGTTTGAAGAAGAGATTTGTAAATAAGGAAACAGGATGGAAATTGTGAAAGTCCAATAAAAGGAGTACTATATTCATATAAAAGGTTTCCTTTGACTTCTATTTTTATTCCAATGAGGAAAAGAATAACTTTTTAAAAACTGGATCAGAAGAACATTTTAAATGTTGCTACTTCAGTTTCACTTGCATTTTCAACTGTTAATAGAACTAATGTCACCACCACCGCTGACCCAAAGAATAGTACACACCAAGGCCAGTAGCAATTTCCAACGCAAAGTCAAACTCACTGTTATGTTTGAAGATTCGAATGGTTGCTCCCGACAGTCTGGCTCCCAGAACTAGTGATGCATGGTTCAGTTCATCGCTCAGAATCAGGCAACCCTGCCAAATCATAAGCATAGCAAGATAAGAAACTGGAGGGGGAAGGTTTAGTTATACAAATTTCAAAATGCTACAATCACTAATAATTATATCTTTTTTTTTTTTTTAAAGGAAGGGCTTTATTCCAGCTGGTAGAGCGACGAGTGGACCAGAGTCCCAAAATGGCCTCCGACTGGCTCAGTCTTCTCCTTTTTATTGTCAGTCAAAAAGTTCCAGCCCATGGGTACCCTTCTCATTGGTCAGTTTAAATCAAGCTGGAGAAGTAGCTTTTACGAAGGCTTTTACAGACGTGGAATCAAGCATCCCAGAAAACTAAGTTTCTACAAATTCCTAAGAGCTGCATCACCACAGGGAGGACCTTGCAGCCATGTCCTTGGGCTCTCCTTGAGAAGACCTGTTCTCTCAGACTTAGACCTTACTTTTTGTGGGTCTCCTCTCTCACTCCCCCCTTTGAGACTCCAATATATATTTTAATTTGGGATCTCAATATCAGCTTGTTCATGTAGGAGTCAGCAGGATTTCATATAGAACACATGTGATGAGGTTCATTCATTTTTTTTTTTTTGTCATCTATCCCAAGTATCCAACGTATAGCCCTGACTACTAGTGGGAGGAGACAGGGAATAGCTAAGCTAACTCTGGTGATGACTAGTACTCCTTCCAGTAAGGTTTTTAATTCTTTTTTTTTTTTTTTGCAGTTTTTAGCTGGGGCTGGGTTTGAACTCGCCACCTCTGGTATATGGGGCCAGTGCCCCAATCCTTGATCCACAGACACGACCCAGGTTTTTAATTCTTTAAGGGCTGAAAACCAGTCTCTCCACAGGTTTCAAGGGCTTTATCCGTTCCAAGTCTGCACCAGCACATGGGCCAATGTATGGGTTTTTCTTTATATCTCCTATGGTTTTTTTTTTTCTTTCTTTCTTTTTATTTTTTTAGAGACAAGAGTCTCACTTTGTTGCTCACAGAAACCTCCAACTCCTGGGCTAGGGCCATTCTCTTGCCTCAGCCTCCTGAGTAGCTGAGACTAATGGCACCTGTTACAACGCCCAGCTACTTTTTTGTTGCAGTTTGGCTGGGGCTGGGTTTGAACCCACCACCCTCGTATATATCTTAAGTCCTGTGATTGACTTAAATAATCAGATTATAGCAGCAGTTTTTTTTTGTTTTTATTTATGCCTGAAATCTGGTACAATCTTTTATAAATTTTGGTTTCTCTAGTTTGAAGGAATTCCCTATGAGTTTTGATATAATGTACTGTTTATTTCTGAGAAATGGAAGCTAAGAGCCTGTGAAAATGGCACGTTTTCTCACTCACTATTAACCAGGCAGAGGCAGGAGGACTACTTGAGGCCAGGAATTCAAGACCAGCCAGGACAACACAGCAAGATCCTGGCTCCACAAAAAATTTTAAAAATTAGCTGGGTGTGATGGCATGCCCCTGTAGTCCCAGCTGCTCAGGAGGCTAAAGCAAGGGGATCACTTGATTCCAGGAACTACAGGTTACAAGTAAGCTATGACTGGGCCACTACATTGCAGCCTGGGTGACAGAGCTAGACCATGTCTCTTAAAAAAAGTTGCTTTCCTAGCCTAAAAAAAAAAAAAAGAAAAATATGTGTGTGCATACACAGATAGCTCTATCCACTGAGAGGTGAGAAACAGTGATATTTGTGTAGTAATAAACACACCTATTTCCCAGACCACAGTTTCTAAATACCATTCCCAAATTAAAAAAAAAAAAAAATACCAGAACTTTCTGGAGAACTGGTTAATTCCAAATCTGGGAAAAGAAAATACAAGATATGCCTGGAGCAACTTAGGGCACCAGAAATATGAAAGTGCTTTTTAAAAATTTGGTTGTTGGCTTGGCGCCTATAGCTCAAGCGGCTAGG
>NW_003852415.1:4134051-4136669 GCF_000181295.1 Otolemur garnettii
CTGTCTCAAAAAAAAAAAAAAAAGAATACCAAGGTAGTAAGTGCCACAGGCAAGATCCACAGATTATAAGCTAAATTTAGTAGGTAAAAGTTTAATCAGAAATGCTATTTATACAGTTTCAAAGTATCTCTGCCACAGTATTTGATATTACAATGAGAAAAGTAGTAAAGTTGATAGCAGAAAACCCTTGCTGACACCTTAGCCAGAAATCAAGATTTATATCACCAGAATACACATCAAAACAATGAAGCCTCCCAGAGGAGGCAATGAGAGAGCATCACCTCTGTGGCATCCTTCTCAACAACACACAGGCTGATTGATCATGATAGCACAGCAGACAAGCCCAGATTGAGACGTCAACAAAATAAATGACCAGTACTCCTCAGAAGTGTCAAGGTCAGGAAAGACAAAGGAAAGACAAAGACAGGAACAGTCAAAGATTGGGGAAGTCTAGGGGGCTACAACAACTAAATGCAATGTGGATCCTCAACTGATCCTGCAACAGAAAAAGGACATCAGTGGAAAAACTCCTGAGAACCGAGAACTCAATCGGTTCTTACGAGGTACTTTAGTTGACAGGATTGTGGCAGTCAATCTCTCAGCTGTGAGAAATGTTCCATTATCATGCAAGATGGTGACATAGAAGGAAGCCAAATGAAGGGTATACAGGAACTCTGTACTTCTGCGACTCTTCTGTAAGTCTAAATTCGAGCTAGAAAAAAAATGTTAAAATTGAAAAAAATGAAACTGGATGTTCTCTTGGCACACCCTGAACTCCACCAGTGTGCTTCCAGAGTGGAAGCGAAGGGTTCTGGGATGGCCACCCGCAATATGGAGAGACTGAGCTACTTGAGGCCTGGCTTGAGGGAGGGTCACACAGTTAGACCTTTCTGAAGGGGAGTGTTTTGAGACCTAGAAGATTTGAAGACTAAAAGGGAGCAGAAAAACCATGGACGTGCCAAATTTTCAGCCCTGAGAGGGGAAAGCTTCCTGTACAACATAACTGCCTGGAAACCTTGTTGCCCAGACTCTGTAAGAATATCCTACTGCTCCGGCCTCTTAGAGAGTCCAGACATCTAATGAGGAGCTGACAGAAATCATCGTTTGCTCTCAAGCAAGTAATACTTATTAAAAAGGCATAATAAAACACGTACGTGGATATTACCTATTTAGGTAATCGGAACAACTAAAGTATAGGATACAAAGGAGGAAATAAACAACTTTACAAAATTGTACAAATCCATACAAAAGGGAGATGGGATGAAAAACAAAATCTACACTTGCTTTATGGGAGAACCTTTCAGACCCTTCCCACTACTTATTTACTCTGAGTTTCAAAACTATTCTAAAAGGCTTGATTAAACTGTACTTTTATCTCTGTATTTGTCCATTGTTCCCATTAGCCCAAAGGAATCTGAAGCAGTAAAGTCAATAAAATGATGAAAGGACAAATGTGGAAAAAGTCAACAATAAAAAAGACAAAATGGCCAGGTGCGGCGGTTCACACCTGTAATCCTAACACTCAGAGAGGCTGAGGGGAAGGGGACTGCCTGAGCTCACGAGCTCGAGACCAACCTGAGCAAAGCGACCCCCCCAGCCCCCTTTCTCTACTAAAGTAGAAAAAACTGAGGCAAGCAGATTGCTTAAGCCCAAGAGTTGGAGGTTGCCTCGAGCTATGACACCACAGCACTCTACCCAAGGGTAACAGCTTGAGGCTCTGTCTCAAAACAAACAAACAAACAAACAAACAAAACTGTAATCTAGAAATACACAGCATTTGACATATTTTACATACTCAATAATGCTATAAATGAAATCCAAATATTTTATCAAAATACTTTGAAACTGTCTTTTTGCTTTTTACTTGTTTATTTTTGGGGAAAAAGTTACTCTGCTTTCAGAGCTTCTGACATAGGTATTGCCTTAGATTCAGCCTTATTGAACTCTTACTCCAGTGTACATCTACATAAACACAGCAATAGAAAATAACTTAGAAGAGATAATTTTCTATAGTAAAGGTGGCCAGAATTTTATACCATACATTTTTAAGAGTAATCCTAAGACCCCAAATAGTTTGGTAGCATAGAGGAACATGGAAATGTACACATTATCATATGCAAGAGATGAGAAGAGGTAACAGCCTTAATACAAACTTTCAACTTGGCGAATTTCAATTCAGAGACAACACATGAGGCTCATTTTATTCATGATGGAAAATAAAGAAGGCAGGATTAAAGGCAGCATTCCATATTTGTAAGCTATTTTTATGTTGACAAAATTGACCTCATTTGAAATACCAAGCTAAATATTTGCTCACAGTAAGCATGGGACCAGGTTTGTAAGGACTAAATTAAGAGCCGGTTTTCCCTTTTGTCACTAAAGTAAGTATTTCCCTGATGGCTTCAGAATGAATACAAGTTACCAGAATGCAAAAGAAAGGGTAGGTATACAATGTTTTGGGTTGCAGATATCCAGAGTTATATTCCTCTTATGTAGTTGAATAACAAAAAGTAGCATAAAAATTCACATTCACCCTTCTAACTCAGAATCCATTTCTTTTTTTTTTTTTTTTTTTTTGAGACAGAGCCTCAAGCTGTCCCCCTGGGTAGAGTGCTGTG
>NW_003852415.1:4136689-4138356 GCF_000181295.1 Otolemur garnettii
AAAAAAAAAAACCAGAAAACACAAATCTGGGGAAAATGAAGAGACGTTAGATTTTTCTTCTACAAGCCTTCAAATTCTTTACCTATTGCTTTTGTTTTCCACTCTACCTCAGAAAATCCCCTCCCACAAACACACACTATTTTATTTTCTTCTTTTCCCAGTTTCATATTTTTCTGGCAAAACCTTCAATATCCTTATGTTCTTTTTGTTTACCATCTCCTTTTTGACAGCTTTGTTCATTTCAGTGTTATCAATCTGTTTCTTCCCCCTTCTAATTTACTCTAAGGCTCCATTACATATTGGTTCAAAAGTAAGTATCAAATATCAGCAGCTGCCATCTAAGTGTTTAACATGTTGAGGCATTAGGTTAAGGGGTTTAAACACATTATTACTTTTAATCTTCACAACTCTACTAAGTGAGTACTACTATCACCCCACTTTACATCTGAGGAAACTCTTGGTCAGGAGTTAAAAATCTTGCCCAAGGTCACAAACACAGTCACAAGTGAGTGACTCAAAATAAAACTTCTGCCTCTAGAACATACGTTTCTAATTAACATACTGCCTCCCCCAGCCATCAAACTGAAAATTAACCACCTTACCTAGAAATTTAGTATCAAATTCAAAAAATTACTGAAACTGGATTAGTTATTGCCTTGAACAGATTTAATGATACTTAATAACAGTTCAACTATAATGTTTGATTTGGAACATAAATCTTTAAGGTAATACCTTCCATGTCTCTACAGAAAAAATCTAACTCTACATCACGCTTTGTTAGAATTTGTGAGCATACAGGGAGAAGATGATGAACTATTTAACCTCATAGTGTGAAAAACTCTAAGAAATTCCCAAAAGAATCTCAGGGGTTTTTGTTTGTTTGTTTTTTGAGATAAAGTTTTGCTTTGCCATCCAAGCTACAGTGCAATGGTATGATCATAGTTCCATAAACCTCAAACTTCTGGGCTCAAGCCATCCTTCTGTTTCTGCCTCAGCTTCCCAAGTAGCTGAGACTACAGATATGCACCACTATGCTCAGATAATTCTTCCATTTTTTGAAGAAACAGGGTCTTGCTCTTCCTAAGGCTGGTTTCAAACTCCTGACTTCAAGTGATCCTCACACCTCAGCCTCCCAATGTGCTAAGATTACAGGCATGAGGGTGGGCACCTGTACTCAGCGGTTAGGGCACCGGCCACATGCATCGGGGCTGGTGGATTTGAATCCAGGCCGGGCTTGCTAAACAATAATGACAACAACAAAATGGCCAGGCATTGTGGCACCTGTAGTCCCAGCTAGTTGGGAGGCTAAGGCAAGAGAATCGCTTGACCCTAAGAGTTTGAGGTTGCTGTGAGCTATGACACCATGGGACTATACCCAGTGAGACTCTATCTCAGTAAAAAAAAAAAAAAAAAAAAAAAAATATATATATATACACACACACACACACACACACACACATATTTTACAGGAATGAGCCACTGTGCCCAGGCAAGAATCTCAGGTTTATACTGCCAAAATGCAGGACAGTGATGGAGTATGATATGAAGTCAAAGAACCATTTGTCTTCTACAGAATTTGTCCATATTATCTAAGTTGCTTAATTTTTTGGCATAAAGTTGTTCTTAGTATTCCTTTTCTTTTTTTTTTTTTTTTTTGTGACAGAGCC
>NW_003852415.1:4138560-4140088 GCF_000181295.1 Otolemur garnettii
AACCCGCCACCTTAGGTGTATGTGGCTGGCGCCTTAGCCACTTGAGCCACAGGCACCGAGCCTAGTATTCCTTTTCTATCCTTTAATATCCACAGAACGTGTAATAATATTCTGTCTCATTCCTACGACAGGTAATTTGTGTCTTCTTCTTATCTTGACCAGTCTGGCTAGAGATTTATCAATTTTATTCATTTTTCTCAAAGCATCAGTTTTGGTTTCACTGATTTCCACTGTTGTCTATTTTCAAATTCATTGGTTTTTGCATTTATTTTTATTATAGCCTTCTTTCTGCTTAGTTTGGGTGTGACTTCTTTTTCTGATTTCTTAAGCTAAAAGCTTTCCTTTTCTCCAAATGCACGTTGACTATCCCTTATCTGTAATGCTTGAAACCAAAAGTGTTTCAGATTTGAGATTTTTTTTACATTTGCGAATATTTGCATTATACTTAGAAAGTTTTAGATCTTGGAGGATTTTGGATTTTTAGATTAGGCATGCTCAACCTGTATAAGAATTTAACACTATACATTTCTTTTTTTTCCTTTTTTTTTTTTTGAGACAGAGTCTCACTTTATTGCCCTCGGTAGAGTGCCATGGCATCATAGCTCATAGCAACCTCTAACTCTTGGGCTCAAGAGATTCCCAGCCTCCCTATTAGCTGGGACTACAGGCACTTATCAAAACGCCAGGCCATTTCTTTGTTGCAGTTGTTATTGTCATTTAGCTGGCCCTGGCTGTTCAAACCTGCCAGCCTAGGTGCATGTGGCCGGTGACGTAACCACTGTACTATGGGCGCCAAGCCAATGCTATACATTTCTATATGAACAATGCTTTAGCTTTATCCTACAAGTTGTGATATATTAACATTTCTTTTAGTTCAAAATATTTTTATTTTCCTTGGTATTTTCTTTTCTTTTTTGAGACAGTCTCACTATATCACCCTCGGTAGAGTGCCATGGCATCATAGCTCACAGCAACCTCAAACTCTTGGGCTTAAGTGATTCTCTTTGTCTCAGCCTCCCATGTACCTGAGACTATAGGCACCTGCCACAATGTCTGGCTATTTTTTTGTTGCAGTTGTCATTGTTGTGTAGCTGGCCCAGCCAGGTTCAAACCCACCAGCCTCGGTGCATGTGGCTGGTGCTGTAACAACCACTGTGCTATGGGCGCGGAGCCTGTTTACTCTAAGTTTACGATAGCTTCTGGCTTCCTCTGAATGTTTTTCAAAACAAAAGAAAATATATATTAGGGATTTTTCATAAATGACAATATCTTACTTTGCCAACAAGAGCAGGAATGTTCATTGAATTTGTCGCAAATCCCATGCCGTATGTCATAGCAGCTTCTACTCCCAAGAACCATGCTACAAGTTTTTCTAGTTCTTCATGCTTGTCCAGGTTTCCTGTATGAAGAAGTTAAAAGTCAGTATCACAAATCCTGAATTTAACAATTACTCATGGCTCGGCGCCTGTGGCTCAAGCGGCTAAGGCGCCAGCCACATACACCTAAGGTGGCGGGTTCGAATCCCCAG
>NW_003852415.1:4140982-4145156 GCF_000181295.1 Otolemur garnettii
AAAAAAAAAAAAAGTTAAGCCATCTTGAGAACTCTATCCTCAAGCCTGATGGCCAACCCAGTGCTACATGAAGATAAGACAGCACAATCAAATAATTATCAGTTGTTTATTAAACCACTAGGTTTTGAGATGCTTTATTATGCAGCAAAAGACACGTTAAAAAAAAAAAAAACCAACAATTCCCTTACTTTGACCTCAGTGGTAAAATTTGTACTGTGATTTTACATTGACATTCAAATCCTTAAGGACTGGATGACAGGGCAGAGAGAAAAGATCCTGAGAAAGAAAAGTGTTGAACTTGGACACTTAGATTTATGCCTTAGGGCTAATCAAGTCACTTAGAACTTCTCTGAGCCCGTTTCTTATCTGCAAAATACCAACAATAATTTCCCTATCTGCCTCATGACACTGTTGTGAAGGTCAAGAAAGATAACATGTTCAAGCACTTTAAAATATAAAAGGCCATAAAGACATAAGATATGTTTACTATATGTTGTCATTGCACAATGTTCTCTTAACTTTGTCATTAAACCTCCTGTAATTTCTGAAGTATCAGATGCTTTTTTAAAGATAAGGAGATTAAACTGTTCTGCTCCCATCTTCTTGTTAAAAATCATCACAAAACTGGAAGAACAAGAAATAAAATGGCTTGGTGCTCATAGCTCAGGGGTTAGGGCGCCAGCCATATACACCCCGGCTAGCAGGTTCAATCCCGGCCCGGGCTGCTAAATAATGACAACTACAACAAAAAAATAGCTGGGCACTGTGGTGGGCACTTGTAGTCCCAGCTACTTGGAAGGCTGAGGCAAGAGAATCGCTTAAGCCCAAAAGTTTGAGGTTGCTGTGAGCTGTGACGCCATGGCACTCTACCAAGGGTAACATAGTGACACTCTGTCTCAAAAAAACAAATAAAGAAATAAAAGAACAAATCTCCATTTTTTATTAATCAGAAGATACCTGTAATCCTAAACACAACTAATGAAAGTAAAAAACATACACAGATGGTGCCCAAAAAAATGCATAAATATTTTAAGCAATGTTATCTAAGTATCATTTTTCAAAGTTAAATTGAAGGTACTGTTACGGGTCAAGCTACCTATACCTGCTATGCACGTCCATTTTGCCTGCAATTCATATACCTTTCGGAAATGACTGATTTTACTTCCAACAAGATCTCTTAAAATGGGTGTACTTTTTTTGGCACAAACCTCCCCCCCATAAGGATAGTGTTATAAGTTGAGTTATGGCCCACCTAAAAGATAATTTGAAGTAATCTCAACACCTCAAAATGTAACGTTTGGAAACTGGGTCTTTACAGAGGGTAATCAAGTTAAAATGGGGTTATTAGGGTAATTCTAACATCCTTATAAAAAGGGGAAATTTAGACACAGAGACAGACTCATACAGAAGGAGTGCCAAGGACAACATCTGATGTGCAGGAAGACGGTTATGGGACTGAAGTACTACATCTGTAAGTCAAGGAATCCCAAAGATTGCTGGCAAACACCAGAAGCTAGGAAAGATTCTCCGCTAGAGCAGTCTAAGAGCGTGTGGCCCTGATGACACCCCGACCCCATACTTCTAGTCTCCAGAATTATGAGACTATACATTTCTTTACTTCAAAATCATTATGGGGGAACAAATATTTTTGGTTACATGGATCACATTTATAATGCTGAGTCATAGTTTTAAGAGTGCACATCGCCCCTTATAGTGTTCACTGTACCCGTTAGGTAGGTTTTCACCCATCCCCTCCTCTCCCAGACTATTAATTTTTATTGTTTTAAGTCACATAGTTTCTGGTATTTTGTTCAAAAGCCCTAGGAAACTACTAGAGATAGTAAATAACTTAGAGTTAGGAAAAGATATCTATGTGCTTAAGGAGTGGGATTCAATGAAAATAAAGCAGATTCACTGTATGAAAACTTGGAAAGGGTTAAACACTAGAGTTTTAAATAGGAGTTTTTGAAAAAGAAAACTAAGAAAATGCTTAAGAAGAAAGAATCACAGAACCAAAGAACATGATTCTTTAAAGCATCTATCAAGGCTTGGTGTCTATAGCTCAGAGGCTAGGGTGCCAGCCACATACATAGGAGGCCTACCAAATCAAGCCACAATCCAGCCCTGGCCTGCCAAACAACAAGGACAACTACAACCAAAAAATAGCTGGGTGTTGTGGCGGGCGCCTGTAATCCCAGCTACTTAGGAGGCTAAGGCAAGAGAATCGTTTAAGCCCAAGAGTTTGAGGTTGCTGTGAGCTATGATGCCATAGCACTTTACCCAGGGCAACAGCTTGAGACTCTGTCTCAAAAAAAACAAAGTATCTACCAAACAGCACAATTCATGGGAAAAAAGGCTCATACCAAGGCACAAAGAAATCTCTTAATGCACTCAAAAGAAAGAAAAGGTCTTAAAAGCTTCCAGAGGAGGATATACCCCCTCCTCCCCCCAAAAAAGAAAGAAACAGCATTCATCACAAGGAAAGGAAGTGGGTAACTGGATGATAGGAGGGGAAAACAGATTTTTCACTGGTGTCTTCTTGTACTTTTTGGATTATTATCAATCTCTCCCTCTAATATAGGTTTTTAATTTTTTAATTCTTTTTTTCTTTTCTTTTTTATTTTTTTTGAGACAGAGCCTCAAGCTGTCATCCTGGGTAGAGTACCATGGCATCACAGCTCACAGCAACCTCCAACTCCTGGGCTCAAGTGAGTCTCCTGCCTCAGCCTCCCAAGTAGCTAGGACTACAGGTACCTGACACAACGCCTGGCTATTTTCTGGTTGCAGCCATCATTGTTGTTTGGTGGGCCTGGGCTGGATTCGAACCTGCAACCTTAAGTGTATGTGGTTGGCTCCTTAGCCACTTGAGCCATAGGCATCGAGCCAATTTTTGAATTCTTATTTATTCATTTATTTATTTATTCAAGACATAGTCACTTTCTTGCCCTTGGTAAAGTACTGTAGTATCATAGCTCACAGCAACCTCAAACTCAGGCTCAAGTTTGATTCTCTTGCCTCAGGCTGCTGAGTAGCTGGGACTACAGACGCCCGTCACAACACCTGGCTATTTTTAGGGACACCCAGTCTGGCTCTCGCTCAGGCTGGTCTCAAACTCCTGAGCTCAGGCTATCAACCTGTCTTGGCCTCCCAGAGTGCTAGGATTACAGGCGTGAGTCACCATGCCCAGCCCTATTTACTTATTTAGATACAGAGTCTCACTCTGGGTGCTATGGCATCAGCCTGGCTCACAGCAACCTCAAGCTCCTGGGGAGCAGGAATTATTAGCCCAAATTTGTCAGAACGTAAAATCAACAGATTAATCCCTTATATGCGTATGCACTAATAAGTTGCATTTTTCACCACCATCATTTGCAAAAGCCAAAAAAACCAACATTCAAGTTGTAAACGAACTTTTCTAGGGACATACTGGAAATGATAAAATGTATCTCAGCATGTGCTGAAAGCATTAAAATCATTCATTACTCCAGAAAAAGAAAGCATTCTTTACCTTACCTAAAGGACATGGCCAAGTGAGTGTTTAAACACTTAATACTATAGCTCTGTATCAGTATTATTAACCCCTGAGTAAAAATGTAAAAAAAGTACACCTGGCCAAACATAGCTACACTTACCAATTTCCTGCCGAGTGCTGCACACTCCGACTCCATACTCCTCTAGGACTTTGGCAGCTGCCTCTTGACATGACCCAGTATTCCGTGCAAATCCAAGGTAGTTGTAGGAACCCATGTTTATAACATCTTTAATTATATTCCCTGTATACCTATGTTACAAAAGCATAAAAATTAATGAAACTCATGGGTAAAAAAATGGCTAAATATGATAGCAAATGCACTGGTAACACAACAAGAAGCATCACATACAGGAATTAGAGAACAAAGTACAAAATCTATATGAAAAGAATCTCAAACTCAATACCAATTAGGGAAGTGAAAGTTAAAACAAAATGTCAATTTTCATTTATTAATAGTGATAAAGATTTAAAAACTGATTATATCAAGTGTTCACCAGTATGGCCTCATATACCATAGATAAGAATATTAATCACACCAGTTACAGTCTGTTTCAAGAATCTGTGAGCATTTAAGTTGGGTGCATAAATATTTAGAAATGAAATGTCTTCTTGTTGTATTTTTCCCTTGACCAATATGAAGTG
>NW_003852415.1:4146794-4148864 GCF_000181295.1 Otolemur garnettii
TGTTTATTGCAGCTCAATTTACAATCACCTAAATGTGGAAACAGCCTAAATGCCCACCAACCCAGGAATGGATTAACAAGCTGTGGTATATGTACACCATGGGATATTATTCAGCCATTAAAAAAAACAGAGACTTTACAGCCTTTGTATTAACCTGGATGGAAGTGGAATACATTCTTAGTAAAGCATCACAAGAATGGAGAAGCATGAATACTATGTATTCAATTTTGATATGAGGATAATTAATGACCTACTACATGGTGGGGGGGGTGGGGAAAGGGAGAACAGAGAGAGAGAGAGAGAGAGAGAGGGAGGGGTTGGGAGGAAAGAAAGAACAGAGAGAGGGAAGGAGGGAGGGGGTGGGGTCTCAGTGTGTGACACACCTTTTGGGGGAAAGACACAATTGTAAGAGGGATTTTACCTAACAAATACAATCAGTGTAACCTGGTTTGTTGTACCTTTAATGAATCCCCAACGATTAAAAAAAAAAAAAAATACTAATCAGTACTTTTTTTTTTTTTGAGAACAATTTGGTGGTACTTATCCATTACAAGATTTACATACTCTTTGACTCAGTAATTCATACACAGGAGCACACACACTCGAGGTTCCTTTAAGAGCTACTACCCAGGCACAAAAACTAGAGACATTCCATAGGGTGGAAACTGAGTCAGCCTGCTTTGCTAAGGACAAAATGGTTTGGGGCTCCACCAACCTAAGTGAACATGAAGTGTGGACAAGAAATAAACTGCTATTGTTTTAACTCCCTAGACTTTGGGGGTTATTAACATATGATAACACAGCTCGACCAGTTATACCTTGGCACATTTATACTGCAAAATACTATGCAGCCACTATAAATAATAAACTTGCTATGAATATTTTGAATATAAACATGAGAAGGGTCTTGCTAATATGTTAGCAAGTAATAAAAGCAAGATATAAAATAAATTATCCAGTACAATCCCATTTTTGTAAATCAAAAAACTACCTGTGTGTGGCTGGATGCCTATAGCTCAGCAGCTAGGGCACGGGCCACATACAATGGGGCTAGTGGGTTTGAACACAGCTGGGCCTGCCATATAACACTGACGACTACAACAACAACAACAAATGGCTGGCTGTTGTGGCAGGCACCTGTATTCTCAGCTACTTGGGAGGCTTAGGCAAAAGGATCACCTGAACCCAAGAGTTTGAGGTTGCTGTGAGCTATGACACCATTGCACTCTACCAAGGGTGACCAAGTGAAACTGTCTCAAAAAAAAAAAAAACCTACCTGTGTGTAACACTAGTTAGATACACTAGTGGTAACAATGACTGCCTCTGGGGAGTGAAGGAGGATTTTCAGGGGAATGGATGTGAAAAGAATAGTTGTTGGGAGGAAATTCCAGTATAACTGTATTAATTTGTCTTTTTCTAAAGTAGTCATGCAATCATGTAATTCATTTTATTTTATTATTTAAATTATGTAATAATTGCACAATTTCATTATTTAAATTGTATAAATAATAAAATGAAATGTTAATAATATAAGTAACCAAAAAAGTATATAAGTTTTCTAAACCTTTTGATCCATTTCAGTAAAAATAATTCACAGAGACCAGGAGTGGTGGCTCACACTTGTAATACTAGCACTATGGGAGCCCAAGGCAGGTAGATCACCTGAGCTCAGGAGTTCGAGACCAGCCTGAGCAAGAGACCACCTTGTAGTCTCAGCTACTTAGGCGGTAAAGGTAAGAAAGTCACTTGTGCCCAAGAGTTTGAGTTTGAGGTTGCTGTGAGCTATGACACCATAGTACTCTACCAAGGGTGACAAAGTGAGACTCTGTTTCAAAAAAATAAATAAATATAAATGTCCGGAAATAAATTCAGATACTTGATTCTGGTTAACAGCATGATGGAAAATATCATTTTCTTTCTTTTTAAATAAGTCAAATTTTGTTCTCAACCATAACCCGGCATAGTATCAAATGTAATAGAAAAATAGGTTTTTTAAAAATCTCAAAAACAGCCTCGGTGCCTGCGGCTCAAGCGGCTAGGGCGCCAGCCACATACACCTACGGTGGCGGG
>NW_003852415.1:4150162-4155588 GCF_000181295.1 Otolemur garnettii
GTTCAGCCCAGGAGTTGGAGGTTGCTGTGAGCTGTAATGCCATGGCACTCTACCCAGGGGGACAGCTTGAGGCTCTGTCTCAAAAAAAAAAACTCTGATGGTTAGTCAAACATGGTTTCAAATAACTATGTGAATGTGGATCCCATTAATTTAAATAAACTTGGCCTCATTAAAAATAAAATTTAAAGCTGAGGGCAGTGGCACATGCCTATAACCCTAGCATTCTGAAGGCTGAGGTGGGAGGATCACTTGAGCTCAGGAATTCAAGAACAGCCTGAGGAAGAGTGAGACCCTGTCTCTAGTAAAAATAGAAAATAATTAGCCAGGCGTTGTGGCGGGCACCTGAAGTCCCAGCTACTCAGGAGGTCAAGGCAGAAGGATTGCTTGAACCCACAAGTTTGAGATTGCTGTCAGTAAGGCTGACACCACAGCACTATAGCCTGGAGCAGCAGAGTAAGAAAGACTCTGTCTCATAAAAATAAACAGACAGAACGATTCTGTCATTACATAGCTTCTCTTCCTAATAATCTCAACAAAACTGCTCTTCTAACCCCCGTAAGTAATATATTAGGGAGAAATGCCATAAAAACCACGTAATTCCAGTTTCAAACAAGAAAAAAATTGCAAAATTGAGAGTATCCTCCCAATATTTTCAAAGATCAAAATGAAACAAATCTAAAGAGAAAATAATAAATAAGAAACATTAAAGGAAGGTTACAGAAAGCCACCTACCTTAGACTTTTTTCCTGTTGGATAGAAGTTTTAAAAGGACAAAGAAAAAATATATCCTCAAAGTGGATTCCCATTCCCAAGGACTTAAAACTTCCTTTCCTCCCTGAAAATAAGCTGTATTAAAATTTAACTCTAGGAAAAAGTCAAGTGGTGGTAGCTTTAATGAATGCACGCTGTCATGCCCCATATGGTATGATCACTGCTCAGAGCACATGTGACAGGCCACAGGAGATTTACTTCAACTCTTAAAGGTAAAGGGCAAACCAAATAAAAAGAAAATGGAACTGCAGTTTTACTGTATCAGCAAGCCATGTAGCCTCTAGCCCGAAGAACTGGGCTTGGTGCCAATGTAAATTAACCTGTTTTAAATAAGTTAATCCAAAAATGTTGAAAAAGCTTAAGCCTTGTTCTTCTGTAAAAGATTTTCATGGCTGAAGAAGACTCAACATACAACTCTAAAGTTAACAAGCTTTTATAACACTGGACTCTAACGTCCCTACTGGATAAGGCTCAGCGTAGATAAAATCTCCTTAAAGTAAAGCTAAGCAGAGTCAGAAAGCACTCCAACAATTTGCTGTACTTGATACCATCTCTCTTACAATTGGTTCTAAATTACCTTCCCTTAGGACAGAAAGTATCTGTGAATGATGCATCTATCACAATTGGAAAGTCTTTTTATAAATAGTGTGCCCTTTTAATAGTCTCCTCTTCTAACAGACATGCTGGTTGAATCAAAACAGGATTAGACATCAAATTCCAATTAAAGGCTTTTCTTTGCTATTACTTGCCATGCTTTTACGTCTTAAGGGACAAAACAAAAAAGTGGTCCCTAACCCTTTCAATTTCCATCAAATAGAGTAACAGGACTCTTCTAATGAAACCACTGGACTGATTATCTCATTTCTTTATAACCTTTCCAGACACTGCACCTTAATAGTCAAGGCATTAACTCAAATACTTGAGAGAAACATTTCCTCATAGATAGATTTTTATTAGCAAGAAAAAGCAATAATTTTTACTTTTAGTATACAAATATCAGAAAAAAAATGACAGTCTGGTCTGGATACCAGCTAGAAAAGCCCCACAGTAGAAAAACGACTTCAGGCTAGGGTGAGGTAGATCCTGGATTAACCAAGATAACCAGCAGCATAGCTGAGGTCAGCAGGGAAGGCGTGGGTTCCAATCTGCTGACTGTCACTGCCGTGGTCGGGAATCTTCCTACTCCTTACAACGGACCTGACCTAACTGACTAAGCCCCTGAGACATAAAAGAGAAGCTGTCACAGTGGGGAATGTCAGACCAAAGCAGGGGTGGCAGAATGATAAAAGAGAAGAGCTCATGGCCAACATCCTGGCTTCCCTTGACTCCACAGCTAAACTTCAGGGTAGGAGCAGCTTTGACTGAAGTGAGTACATTCAGTAGAAAGATCTGAAGGGCAAACTCTCTGGACCTTAGTAATGAAGAAAAGGCACAGGATGTGGCTGGGCGTGGTGGCTCACGCCTATAACCCTGGAACTCTGGGAGGTGAGGTAGGTGGATCACCTGAGCTCATGAATTCGAGACCAGCCTGAGCCAGAGCAAGATCTCACCTCTATCTACAACAAATAGCCGAGTGTTGTGGTGAGCACCTGTAGTCCCAGCTACTTAGGAGGCTGAGACAAGAGAATGACTTGAGCCCAAGAGTTTGAGGTTGCTGTGAGACGTGATACCACGGCACTGTACCCAGGGCAACAAGTGAAACTCTGTCTCAAAATAAATAAATAAAATAAAAATAAACAAACAAAACAGAAAAGGGACAGGACAGGATCACTACTAGGGGTTCTAATTTGGGGCAATGAGAATGTCCGTTTCCAAAAATATCTCAGGCACTTTATTCTAGGATGAGGGTTAAACTAGGGAGCTGCTTCTTTCCTTCTTTCTTTCATTTCAGGACCCTTCAGTGAATACTCAATATATTTTGGATTCATTGCTAGACTGACATTAAGTAACAAGGCTGTTTTCTCTGCAAACAACCCTCACTATGACTACCCTCATTTCCCAGTTCCACCTCCCTCTTTCTCCTCCTCAGGCTTGGTCACTGTGAAATGAGTTTAGTCAGGGCTGACTGAATGTTTAGTCTTTGACTGAACAGTCATAATTGCTCCATCACTGAACAGACATTCACGGAGCACTACCTTCCAGGCACTAGTCTGGGCAGCAGGGATGATAATGAGTAAGAACTGCCAACCCTTCTAAGATCTCTTAGTTTAGTAGAGAGGCACTCAAATAAATACAATATAAAAAGTACTGTAAAGGGATGCTTCCCTGGAGAGGGAGAGAGTACCTGACCAGCGAGTGCCGAGACAGAGTCAAGTTCAAGCAGCCATAAGGACTCTTATCAAGGTTAGGGGTTGAAAAAGACTTGCCAAAAATAGTTTAGGGTCAGCTCAATAATTAGCTGATAAACAGCCTTAACTGCTAAAACCTCTTTAAGATGAACCCTCTGGAAAACAATGCTCTACTGTTGAAAATAAATAGGTATCACCTATTTTAATGCCTATGCAGGTCCTAAGATCACAGGCAGAAAAGTTGGGTACAGCCACTTTCAGAAGTCAATTTCTATAATAGCAACTGTCCATGTTTGTTGAGTGCAATTCTGTCCCAACACAAATATCCGAATATTTTTATATGACAATGACATAGATGATGAATAATCAATCACAACAACAGCAGCAAAAGTTCTCATCTGCTATTTATGATATACTAGGTACTTACCAAGTGCTTCACATTTAGTAGAACCTCTATAGTTGACCAGCTGCTTAGGCTGAACTAATTTTCATAGACTGGACATGCACCATATGTATGTTACCAGTACCTCATTCCTTATAGTGACCACCTCCGTATGGTGACTGGTTTATTACAGTCCTTGGGGTGGTCAATTTACAAAAAGGTTCTCCTATATTTACACACTTAAATATCTCTGCATACTCTTACAGAACATACTATTTGTCCCATTTTCAGAAAATCTAAACAGCTTTCCCCATTAGGGAGCTAGTCAGAGGCAGAGCCAGGAAATGATCAAATCCTTCTAATTTCAGTTTGTTCTCCTAACCCCAATGCCATATTGCCTCTCATTTGGTAATGCTGCTAAACCCATCTGAAATATTTAGCTAGCATTCAAAGTACTTCAGTACCACTGCACTACTGGCCCTCCCACTCCTTTCTGCCCAGGGCCAGCACACACACTCCACGCCCCTACAGACAGTCAGACATAAATACAAGCTAGAAAGCTTTGAAAAACTGTATGTCCTGGACTCCCTTGTGATTGGGTTGTAGATGATATGTAGATTTTACCAGTGAGAAACATATACAAGATCTGGAAGGAGGAAGCCATGTTTCTTCCCATCAGGGTAGGTGGTAAGCTCCAGCAGACCCGGCGCGGCAGCGTCCGCTAGATGCCAGGTTCCACTGTCTACTTACCAACTTCTGGCAGTGGAGCAGCTATGATGGCAGCACCCAGAGTACCTGGGGCAGCGGCAGTTTCCTAATTCCTACTTGTGGGATGAAAGCCCTACCCTCACTGCTCTACCCCTGTTCACTGGAATAACATAACAGTGATCTCAGTTTATTCCACAGAAACTTGACTATTGGAACACCATAGTCACTATAATTATTACTGAGAAATAAATATTTAGTAAGTTATTAACTATATTTTACAGATTGAATAAATAAAATTTAAATTATTTGTCTAAGTCACACAAGTCAATGATTTAACCGAAACTGACACTCTAACACTATTCCACACCAGCACTATTAGTGATAATGCCACTATGAATTGCAATAAGAATTTTTTTTTTTTTTTTGAGACAGAGCCTCAAGCTGTCACCCTGGGTGGAGGGCTGTAGCATCACAGCTCACAGCAACCTCCAACTCCTGTGCTCAAGCGATTCTCCTGCCTCCACCTCCCAAGTAGCTGGGACCACAGGCGCCGGCCAGAACGCCCAGCTATTTTTTTTTTTTCGTTTAGCCGTCCTTGTTGTTTGGGAGGTCCAAGCTAGATTCGAACCTGCCAGCTCAGGTCTACGTGGCTGGTGCCTTACCTGCTTGAGCCACAGGCACCGAGCCAGCAATAAGAATTCTTTTTTTTTTTTTTTGAGACAGAGCCTCCAGCTGTCCCCCTGGGTAGAGTGTCATGGCATCACAGCTCACAGCAATCTCCAACTCCTGGGCTCAAGCGAGTCTCCTGCCTCTGCCTCCCAAGTAGCTGGGAACTTAGGCGGCCGCCACAACGCCTGGCTATTTTTTGGTTGCAGCCATCATTGTTGTTTGGCAGGCCCGGGCTGGATTCGAATCTGCCACCTTAGGTGTATGTGGCTGGCACCTTAGCCATTTGAGCCACAGGCGCTGAGCCAGCAATAAGAATTCTTGATGTCAGTTCTAATTTAATTAACTTTTACTTAGAGTCTAGGTACAAGTCTCAATACATCAAAAGACAAAATTTCTCTCAAACATGAACATGTGAAGCTAACAATCACTGCTTTGATGTTGGGATAAAAAGCTTAGAAAACATGCCCAGAAATGTCTCAGTGTGTTCTCAATATCAAGATAATTTAAGATTCCATCCTTGACCTATAAGTTTAGTGCAGAGATAAAAACTGGGATAAGTAAACCAACTCTAGTCAGTACACAGTCTTTTTTTTTTTTTTTTTTTTTTT
>NW_003852415.1:4156648-4158192 GCF_000181295.1 Otolemur garnettii
AAAAAAAAAAGAAAAACCTTAATACACTGGCAGGCAGAAATGTAAAATGCACAGTCAAGATGGAAAGGTTTGGTGGGTTCTCAAAAAGGTAAATGTAAATTTTCCATATGACCCAGCAATTCCCTTAACTAGGTATATACCCCCCCCAAAACTGGAAATAGATATTCAAGTATGTATAAATGAGTACTCGCAGCAGCACTATTCACAACAGGCAGCAATAAAATGTGGTATATCCATACAACAGAACAGCATTCACTGATAAAAAGGAATAAAGTACCATTATGTGCTACAATGGTGGATGCTAAGCGAAAGAAGATAGACAGGCCGGGCATGGTGGCTCATGCCTGTATTCCTAGCACTCTGGGAGGCAGGCAGATTGTCTGAGCTCGCAGGTTTGAGACCAGTCTGAGCAAGAGTGAGATCCCATCTCTAAATATAGCCGGGTGTTGTGGTAGGCGCCTGTAGTTCCAGCTACTTGGGAGGCTGAGGCAAGAGAATCATTTGAGCTCAAGAGTTTGTGGTTGCTGTGAGCTATGATGTCACAGCCCTCTACCGAGGTTGACAAAGTGAGACTTCGTCTCCTAAAAAAAAAGTTCCAGGTGGCGCCTGTGGCTCAGTGGGTAAGGCGCCGGCCCCATATACCAAGGACGCCGGGTTCAAACTCGGCCCTGGCCAAGCGGCAACAAAAGTAGCTGGGCGTGCGGAGGGAGCCCCAAGTTCCAGCTGCTCGGGAGGATAAGGCAAAAGAATCACCTAAGCCCAGGAGTTGGAGGTTGCTGTGAGCAGTGTGATGCCACAGCACTCTACCAAAGGCAATAAAGTGAGACTCTGTCTCTACAGAAAGAAAAAAAAAAGTGTTCCTATACTAAGAAAAAGATAAACCCAATAGGAAAACAGGCAAAAGTGCTGAATAGGCACTTCCTGAAATGAGTACTTCCAATGGTCATTAACTATATAGAAAGAAAAAATATATATATATAAAGATGCTCCCAGCTACTGGGAGGCTTAGGCAAGAGAACTGCTTAAGCCCACGAGTTTGATGTTGCTGTGTTACTGTGAGCTGTGACGCCACAGCACTCTAGCAAGGGTGATAAAGTAAGACTCTGTCTCAAAAAACAAAAAAAGGATCTTAGCTATAAAATGCCAATCAAAACCACTAGATACTAGTACACATATATACATAAACTGGCAGAAATTATAAATACTGACACATCCAAGTGTTGGTAAAGATGTAGAATAAGAATTCTCAAACACGGCTGGTAGATCACTTTGGAAAGCAAGTTAGCACTATGCAGCAGCACTAAGACATGCATACTCTCTATAACCCAGTAATTTCAAGACTGGAGAACCTGGCTCGGTGCCTATAGCTCAACTGGCTAAGGCGCCAGCCACGTACACCTAAGGTGGCGGGTTCTAATCCCCAGCCCGGACCCGCCAAACAACGATGATGGCTGCAACCAAAAAATAGCCAGGCGTTGTGGCAGGCACCTGTGGTCCCAGCTACTTGGGAGGCAGAGGCAGGAGACTCGCTTGAGCCCAGGAGT
>NW_003852415.1:4158967-4168836 GCF_000181295.1 Otolemur garnettii
AAAAAAAAAAAAAAAAAAAAAAAGAGATGCCATATAGCAATGAAAACAAATGGAAATCCACAAACAGCTGAAGCTTATTTGAATGAAGGGGTAAAATATACAATGCAAACGTATTTCCATAAGGTTCAAAAGCAGGCTTAGCTAAGTTTTCTTTATGGACCTACGCACAGGTGATAAAACCATAAGAAAAAGTCAGGAGAATGTTTATCTCAGGGGAACAGAAGAGAAGATCAAGCAGGGGCATGCGGGGGAAGTGGTTTCTGCAGTGATGGAGCCATGTGACCCTACTTCTTGGGGGCCTACTTCTAAAAGCATTTATTGTGTTTCACATTTACTTTTTATTAATGCTTGTAGATGTGTGCTGCATATATATATACACTGGTTATATATAACAAAGAAAAGAGTAAAAAATAATGGAATGTTGCAAAAATAACAATGGAAAGAATCTGGCCCAACTAAATAAATCCCAAACTTTCTATATAGAAGGAAAAATATTTTTCATGGCATACAATTTATTCTGAAAGGTTTTTTTTGTTGTTGAGACAGAGTCTCACAATGTTGCCCTTGGTGGAGTGCTGTAGCATCACAGCTCACAGCAACCATCAACTCTTGGGCTTAAGCAATTCCCTTGTCTCAGCCTCCCAAGTAGCTGGGATTACAGGTGCCCACCACAACACCCTGGCTCCTTTGTATTGCAGTTGTCACTGTTGTCTTTTTTTTTTAGTTGGCCTGGGCCAGGTTCGAACCTGTCAGCCTTGGTATATGTGGCTGGCGCCATAACCACTGTGCTATGGATGCCGAGCACTGCAAGTTTTTTTTTTTTTTTTTTGAGACAGAGTCTCACTATGTCACCCTCAGTAGAGTACCACAGCATCACAGCTCACAGCAACCTCAAACTCTTGGGCTTAAGCAATTCTCTTGCTTCAGCCTCCCAAGTAGCTGGGACTATAGGCACTAGCCACAACACCTGGCTACTTTTTGTTGCAGTTGTCACTGTTGTTTTAGCTGGCCTGGGTTGGGTTCAAACATGCCAGCCTCAGTGCATGTGGCCAGTGTCCTACCCACTAAGCGACTGGCACCACCTCATTCTGAAAGTTTTATGTTTGTTGAGCTGCATGACCAGCAAAGACACATATGCAAATTTACTTAGCCTACCATCTGATCACAAGGAAATCTACTTTGTGTGATAGCACTAAGACGCTTATCTCGCTGGAAAAGGTCAAAGTACATCAGGACTCTCAGCCCTTGAAACAAAAGGCTACGTAGTTTAAAAAAAAAAACCTTTCCTTTAACAATACTCTAATTCTGTTTGCCACCACTATGGTACTGCTAAAAGATTTCAAGACATTTGACAATAATAAAAAAAAAGAGTAACACTGTGCACCAAAAACAGGCTGGTGCAAATAGCCCATGGTGTTCTGCATTTTTATTTGGGCAACATCTTTTCTACCAAAGAAGGAAATAGACTCATAAGACAAATCTAAAAATAACTGAAACATGACAAAATTGTTTTAAAATCCCAAATAATTCCCACCTGAGGAAGTGTTGAAAATGAAGTTAATCTATAGTTAAAAAGCATCATACAGCCAGAAGTATTTATTTTATACACTAACAATTACGTCTTTACTTCTGTTTAATGAAAAAAGTAAGTGAAATAACCTATGAAAGGGTATGAGACTGTTGATCTGAGAACCTGTGAACCACAGCTAATTGTAAGAGCTTTCCTTACTGTTTATGTAAGATAATTACACTGTCCGTTCTTTCCTGTTTTTAATGTTAAAGACAGGAAGCCACTTCCTTGCTGTTTCTATGCTGTCCAGGAAGGCATCAAATGAGACTGCAAGACTAAAGACACCTGCTTACCCTAGATCTAAAACCAAGTCATTTGTATCAGTGTATGTGCGTGTGCCTATACGTGGATACACGTGCACCCCCAAACATAAATGCTTCAAAACAATTTTCATTGTTACTGCTACCAGCATTCACAATATCATTCATATCTTAAACACTTGCTGAATGTCTAAAATGTGCATAGCACTCTTCTAGGTTCTGGGATTTATTTCTAGTTAAGGAGATACAAAATGAGATAAATGCATAAAATCTGAAGTTAGATATAAAAAATACTAATGGAAACCAGAGTAAGCAAGGAAAGGAGGGGTAGACTAGAGTCAGGCTACAAGTTAGCTAGGGTAGCCGGGCAGAACAGAGGACAAGAAGGAAGATAAATAATCACTCATGGGACTATCTGGACAAAAGATTTCCTGGCAGCCCACAGCAAAGGCAATGTCAGTGAGGCAGGAGTGTGTTTGGCATGTTCAAGGACTAGCAAAGATGCCAGTGTGGCTGGAGTAGATGAGTAAAGTCCAAGAAGTAGGAGATGCTATCTGGATGGTAATAAAGGTTAACAAGAAGTCGTTACATTGAGATTTGCTGATGGGGCACCGGCGACATGTGCCAGAAGAATCAAGGGTAAAGTCACAGTTTTTAGCCTAAACAACTACTTATCATTCATGGGGAAGATAGTTAGCTGGTTAGAAAGGATATCATCTTAGTTTTAGCTGGTTACAAAGAGTATTGGCTCAGTTTTAGATATGTTAAGTTTGAGATGCCTGTCTATGTGGCAATGCCAAGGGGAGAGCTAGATCTAAAGGTCCAGGGTTCAATGGGGAGAGATAAATTCGGCAGTTATGGCATACAGAAGGTACTGAAGTGTGTTCCTCACGGGATGAAGCCTGGGCCACACCAACACTGAAATGTCAGCAGATAAGGAAAAATAATAAAAGATTATTTTGGTTTTATTTATGTTTCTCACTAAAGCATTTTGAAAAGGCCATGACAATTCTGATAGTAAGAGACTGGAAATATAAAAATTTGGTCAGTTCCAAAAGCCAGCAAAATAATAAAAAATAGCCAGGCTGGGCACAGTGGCTCACGCCTGTAATCTTAGCACTCTGGGTGGCCGAGACAGGTGGATTGCCTGAGCTCAGGAGTTTGAGACCAGCTCGAGCAAGAGTGAGACCCCCATCTCTAAAAACAGCTGGGTGTGGCAGTTTCCGTAGCTCAGTGGGTAGAGTGCTGGCCACATACACCGAAGCTGGCAGGTTTGAACCCAGCAAGAGAAAAGCAGGAGAAAAACCAAATCAACTATAATGTCCTGGTAAGCAGGTGAATAAAATGATTCCAGAAAGCAAGAGTGATCAGTGTCAAATACTGCTGAAAGGTGTCAAAGACGGTAAAGACTGAGAAATGACTATTGGATTTTGTAACATCGGAGTCATGAATGACCTGGGAAGAACTGTTTTAGTAGAAGTAGTAGGGACAAAAATCTCACTGGAGCAGGTTCGGGAAAATGTACACGGTTTCTTTTTTGGAAAATGAAAATGTCATAAAATTAGATTACACTGACAGCTGCACAACTCTGTAAATATCCTAAAAACCATTGATTGTACACTTTAAATATGTGGATTTTATAATATGTAAGTTTCATATTAATAAAGGTGTTTAAAAAAAAATATGCAACTGGTATTCTGGGCCCAACGCATAACCCAAAACAATGGAAAGTAGTGCTCTTTTTAAATGTGGGCAAACCAAACGATCAATCCACAAGCTTAAAACACCAGGCAATTCAGGCCACTATACTACACTAATAGCTTCCTAAACTATACTACACTAATAGTTTCCTAAGATAGCGTCAAAATGCCAATTACTAGAATATTCTTTTTTTTTTATTGAGACGGAATTTCATTATGTCATCCTTGGTAGAGTGCCATAGCATCACAACTCACAGCAACCTCAAACTCTTTGGCTTAAGTGAGTCTCTTGCCTCAGCCTCCCAAGCAGCTGGAACTACAGGCGCATGCCACAGTGCCTGGCTATTTTTTGGTTGCAGCTGTCATTGTTGTTTGGCAGGCCTGGACTGGGTTTGAACCCACCAGCCCCAGTATATGCGGCTGGTGCCCTAGCCATTGAGCTACAGGTACCAAGCCTGCCAGAATATTCTTAGTAAGTTTTTTTTTTTTTTTTTTTGGAGAAGAAGTCTCACTCTGTTGTCCAAGCTGGAATACAGTAGCATGATCACAGCTCATAGCAACTTCAAACTCCTGGGCTCAAGTGATTCTCCTACCTTAGCTTCCCGAATAGCTGGGAATATAGGTACACAGTATCACATCCAGTTAATTTTTCTATTTTCTGTAGAGATAGAATCTCACTATGTTGCACAGGCTGGTCTTAAACGCCGGGCCTCAAGCAATACTCTCCTTCAGCTTCTGAAAGTGCTGGGACTACAGGATTATAGGATTACTATGTCCAGGCAGTACACTTTTTTTTTTTTTTTGCAATTTTTAGCCGGGGCAGGGTTTGAACCCACCACCTCCGGCATATGGGGCCGGTACCCTACTTCTTTGAGCTTCAGGCGTCACTCCAAGTACACTACATTTGGAAGGTGGTCAAGAATAAAATCATTGGGCTTGGCGCCTGTGGCTCAATCGGCTAAGGCGCCAGCCACATACACCTAAGGTAGCGGGTTCGAATCCCCAGCCCGGGCCCGCCAAACAATGATGGCTGCAACCAAAAAATGGCCGGCGCTGTGGCGGGCGCCTGTAGTCCCAGCTACTTGGGAGGCTGAGGCAGGAGACTCACTTGAGCCCAGGAGTTGGAGGTTGCTGTGAGCTGTGAGGCCATGGCACTCTACCCGGGGGGATAGCTTGAGGCTCCATCTCAAATAAAATCATTGGCCAGGCACAATGGTTCATGCCTGTAATCCCAGCACTCTAGAAGGCTGAGGCAGGTGGACTGCCTGAGCTCACAGGTTTGAGACCAGCCTGACCAAGAGTGAGACCTCGTCTCTAAAAATAGCTGGGCATTGTGGCGGGCAGGGGCCTGTAGTCCCAGTTACTTGGGAGGCTGAGACAAGAGAATCACTTGAGCCCAAGAGTTTGAGGTTGCTGTGAGCCATGACACCACAGTACTCTACCGAAGGTGACAAAGTGAGACTCTATCTCAAAAAAAAAAAAAAAAGAATAAAATAATTTCACAAACTCCTTTCCTGAAGTCTTTCAATTGATTTCTTGCCTGTATCCTATCCTTCCCATTATTTAATACCTCTGACCATCAACAAGCTGGGAAGGCAAAATGTTAAAGTTTAGTAAGTGTAGGGTTACTACCTACCATGATTTACTAAATTATTAGATTTATAGGTATTTCCTATCTGGATATTAGATCAGTTTTATTAGCTCAAGCTTTTGCTTTATGTATCACATTGATGTCTCTAAACTATCAGGTTCACCTCACATAAGAAAGAACTAAGCCATAGAGGGAGAAAAACCACTCTCACCCAAAATACCACTGATAACAGATTCAAAGTGTAAAGAATTCCAAGAATTTTATGTAAAATAGAGCAAACTCACAGTAACTTATCTTTATTAGTGTGACAGATGATTATTTGATTCTACCCAAAGGGACACATTGGATTTCCTTATAACAAAGAGTTAACATAAATAGTTACGCGGACTCTCTTTTGTAAGAGAGTCCTTTGGAATGAGGAAGAAAATCAGGCTGTGGTTATGGATCCCACTCACTCAGTGAAAGGAGGAAGTGGCAACGTTCTATTTGCAGTTTATGATCCTAAGCAAGCACTTTCCCTCACCTCTTTCCAGTTTAACAATTTGGCTACCCAACCCCTTCACATTTAATCCAGCACCAGCAAACAACACGATCTATCAAAAAAGAATATACTTACTGTGCTTTGAACTTCTTTTGAAAGTAAGTTAATTAATGATATTTAATATTTTAAAAATTTCAGGGCAGGCTCGGCACTCGTAGCTCAGTGAGTAGGGTGCTTGGCCACATACAACAAAGCCGGCAGGTTGGAGCCTGGCCTGGGCCTGCTAAACAACAATGACAACTGTAACAACAAAAAAATATAGCCAGGTGGGCACCTATAATCCAGCTACTCAGGAAGCTGAGGCAAGATTGCTTAAGCCCAAGAGTTGGAGGTTGCTTTGAGCTGTGATATCACAGCACTCTACGGAGGGCAACACAGTGAGACTCTGTCTCAAAAAAATTCTTTTTCAAGGCACACCTATGATCTGCTCATGGCACACTGGTTGGAAATCAATAATCTATTGTAAGGCTGAATGACCCTTCCTTTCTCTCTAAAAGTTGAATTTTTATAAGAAAATGACAGAAGTCAGCTGTTTTAACTGCTAATGTTATCTACTGCAAAAATCCTATTGAAATAAATTTGAATAATTCAGTACAACCTTCCTCTCTACCGTGGTAGAGGCAAATGCCTTGCTCCATTCCACATATTTCTTCCTCCAAGAATTATTTCCTAATTAACCCTATGCTACTCAGATTACTTTTTTGTTCACATCTTCGTATGATTCAAGCACTATTTACTTGTATACTCGTTTTGCAAAGACCCATAAGTTTGAAGTGCTGGTGTTAACTCAACAAAAGTAGAAACTACTTAAGATACAAACAGTATGTTCTAATTCTTTCACAAAAAGTTAAGTATATACAAGTTGCTCCCAATACTTAGTCGATTTACCCTCTGGAAACATGAAACAAGTTCCAAAGATAATGTACTCATTCACAAAGTAATTCAGACACATCTTAATCATTTCATTCATTCGTTCATCAAATTCTGAGTACCAGCTGTGCAAGCTCTGTAATCATGTCCCTGATAAAAACTGCTCTGGACTCTTCACTCTCTACCAAACTTTTCTAACTTTCAAAACACAATTTCTCAGATATCCACACAACAGGTTCCCCCCAACATTCCTTGTGCCTTTGCCGACACTACTCCCTCAGCCAGGAGGCCTCTCTCTAAAGCACAATCAGCAGGCTCAGCGCCTATGGCTCAACCGGCTAAGGCGCCAGCCACATACACCTAAGGTGGCGGGTTCGAATCCCCAGCCCGGACCCGCCAAACAACGACGGCTGCAACCAAAAAATAGCCGGGCGCTGTGGCGGGCGCCTGTGGTCCCAGCTACTTGGGAGGCTGAGGCAGGAGACTCGCTTGAGCCCAGGAGTTGGAGGTTGCTGTGAGCTGTAATGCCACGGCACTCTACCCAGGGGGACAGCTTGAGGCTCTATCTCAAAAAAAAAAAAAAAAGAAATAAAGCACAATCAGCATTTCCCCCACCCGGAGCTCTACATGTTAATCATTAAGTTTCTGTGTGTCCAAGCTAAGAGAAGTCCCTGTAGATAGTGGCTTTAGTTTGAATATATAAATAAAACCGTAGCTCCCATCAGTCACAATTACACAAACTCAGTCTGATAGGGGATACAGGCCTGTGAACAGGTAACTGCAATACTGTACAACACGGTAAGTGTACAGTAAGCTGTAATTGAAGGATGCCCAAACTCAACACACTGTGGACGCACTCTGCACGGACACACGCAAGGGGAGAAGATGAATCAAATTTAAAACTGGTTCAGGCCTTCAATGAATTAGTGTGGCCTACGGGACCCAGCTTTGGTATTATTATTATTTTTTTAATGAAGTTAACTTGTAGGCCTTTTAGAGCAATGAGTAATAGGAGGGCAACTTGTGGTGCTAGAGCTGGGATGGGGTTGAGATGAGAGAGAAGTATGCCTGATCCTGAGCTCTCCCGGAGCCAGCCTTTTCAGTCCATATACTATATACCAAATGGTTTTGTCTCCCTAGTAGCCCACGAGGTCCTCACCTCTCTTTTGTTTCCGTGATGCACTCTTCCCACCACCTGACCACTCCCCACTCCCTGACGTTTCTTCTACAATCAGCGTTTACTGGCTCCTCTGTCAGTGGTGACCTTGCTGCTTCCACACTGCCTCCTCCCTCTAAGGCAGTGATTTTCTTTTTCCTTTCTTTCTTTTTTTTTTAGTGGTGAGATAGGACTTTTATTAGAAGTCAGAAAGGAATACAGAAGAAGTAAAAAGCACCAGAGCTTCTGGAAGGGGGAAAGAACCGAAGAACTCTCTCAGGAATCTCCACGTGGGCTCTTGTATCTAAGGCAGTGGTTTCAACTGAGTGCCACAGCACAATGGTGTGTCGGTGTGTCCTGAGAGGATCTTAGGTGTGCCATGGAAATTCTTAAAGATCATTAATTTAAATTATTTTCAAAGGAAGTTTAACTATATTCTTTTTACTCCTTTTAGATCAACATAATTTAAGTGTGCCACACAAGTTTAACTATAGGTTCAAGTGTGGCGTGAGATAAAAAAGGTTGAAAAACACTACTCTAAGGTACCACAAAAGTGAGAAGTATGACAGATAACAACAACAACAACAAAATCTAATGTATTAAGTCCATCTCTAATCTGCTACATTACCTGGCTGGAGGACAACTTCTTCATATTTCACATCCTAAGAACAAATAGGTTTGGCATTCTTTACCCTAATTTTATTTTATTTTATTTTATTTTTTTTGAGACAGAGCCTCAAGGTATCCCCCTGGGTAGAGTGCCATGGCATCACGCTCACAGCAACCTCCAACTCCTGGGCTCAAGCGAGTCTCCTGCCTCAGCCTCCCAAGTAGCTGGGACTACAGGCGCCCGCCACAACGCCTGGCCATTTTTTGGTTGCAGCCATCATTGTTGTTTGGCGGGCCGGGCCGGGAATTTGAACCCGCCACCTTAGGTGTATGTGGCTGGCGCCTTAGCCGCTTGAGCCACAGGTGCCGAGCCAATTTTATTTATTTATTGAGAATAGGTAATACATAGGTAATGTACAAAACTCCAGAGGGTCATAGGAGTATACAGAGGAAAGTACAGTGAAGTAAATAAGGTCCTCCTTCCCAATACCATCTCTGTTTACTATTTTACTAAAAACAAGACTGCTTTTTTCTATAAACAGAACAGGTTGGCCACATTCTGTTTTAGGGCTTAACGTGTCTGGGGAGAGGAGTTGATCTGTGAACCAGTCAACTACGTATATAATGCATCACTTCTAAAGAACACAATCTTTCAGAAAACTGTAAACACAACCTGGGATACAGCACGGCAGCATGAACAGGAAGAGCACGGCTCCTGACACTTCCCAGTCCTATGTTCACATACCAGCTCTGACACTACTACTAAGCATTTCAGAAAATATTACTTAACATGTGAATTTCAGCTTTCTAATCCATAAAATAGGGATAGTGTTGCCTACTTCATTAGATTCTTAGATTAAATTGAAAACGTGTTAAATGTTTTAATTTCTCCCATGCCTTTAACATTGTTTTTCAGCTTTCTCTGTGGAATGCTTTCATTTATTTGCATCTGGAATATTTTTACTTGAACATGTACCCAGATTTCTAAGGAAAAAATTGTGTGGGAAAATACTAAGATTGCTATAAAAAGCTTCCATTTACCGAATCGAAGATTCTGACAATTACCTGTTGTTCTTCTCTTTCTGTTGCATGGTGACACTTTTCAATTCTCCAGTGCCTCAAGAAATCTCGAAGATATCCAAAGAGGGTGAGTACACCATACCCCACGTATGTGAGCACAGCAACCAGCATTGGTGTTTCTTCAAAAGCTTCATTAAATGGCCTTTTATATAGTCCTCCATTTTGTGTAACATGATGGATCTAAAAGAGAAGTCAAAATGTTTATTTAACAACAACCAAAGCAAATAGACAACCTTCAGAATGGGAAAAGATATTTCTATATTATGAATCGGGCAAAAAGCTTGATAAATAGGATCTACAGAGAACTCAAATTAATCAACGAAGACCAAACAATCCCATGTATAAACTGGGCAAGCAAGAGACCTGAACAGAACCTTCTCTAAAGAAGACAGACGAATGGGCTCGGCGCCTATAGCTCAACTGGCTAAGGCGCCAGCCACGTACACCTAAGGTGGCGGGTTCGAATCCCCAGCCCGGACCCGCCAAACAACA
>NW_003852415.1:4168957-4172489 GCF_000181295.1 Otolemur garnettii
GCTGTAATGCCACGGCACTCTGCCCAGGGGGACAGCTTGAGGCTAAAAAAAAAAAAAAAAAAAAAAAGACGACAGACGAATGGCTAAGAAACATTTGAAAAATTGCTCTTCGTCCCTAATCATCAGAGAAATGCAAATCAAAACTAGCCTGAGATATCACCTAACCCAGGGAAAATGGCCCACATCACAAAGTTTCAAAGCTACAGATATTGGTGTAGAGAGAAGGGAACACTTTTACACTGCTGGTGGGACTACAAACTAATACAACCTTTTTGGAAGAAGTATGGAGAATCCTCAAAGAACTCAAATTAGACCTCCCATGAGATTCTGCAATCCCATTACTAGGCATCTACCCAGAAGAAAAAAATCCTTTCATCACAAAGACATTTGCACCAGATTGTTTATTGCAGCTCAATTTACAATTGCCAAAATGTGGAAACAACCCAAGAATGTATTAACAAGCTGTGGTACATGTATGCCATGAATTACTATTCAGCCATAGAAAAAGATAGAGACTACATATTTTGTATTTACCTGGATGGAGGTGGAACACATTCTTCTTAGTAAAGCATCACAAGAATTGGAGAAGAATCCAATGTACTCAGTTCTAATATGAAGGCAGTAGATGAGCTAAAAAGGGGTGGGGTAGGGGAAGGAAGTAGCAAGGAGAGGGGAGGACAGAGGGGGAAGGGGGTCATGGTGTATGGCACAACTCTTGGGGGCAGGACACAAGTATAAGAGGATCTTTATCTAAGAAACGCAATCAGCATAACCTAATTTTTTGCACCCTTGATGAATCCCAAACAATTATTTATTATTTATTTATTTATTTTGAGACAGAGTCTCACTATGTTGCCCTTGGTAGTAGAGTACCATGGCATCACAGCTCACAGCAACCTCAAACTCTTGGGCTTTAGTAATTGTCTTGCCTCACCCTCCCAAGTAGCTGGGACTACAGATGCCCACCACAACACTCAGCTATTTTTTGTTGCAGCTGTCGTTGTTTAGCAGACCCAGGTCAGGTTCGAACCCACCAGCCTTGGTATATGTGGCCAGCGCCATAACCACTGTGCTATGGGCACCAAACCCCAAAACAATTTTTTCCCCTAAACAATTTTTTTAAAAAGAAAAAAAAATTTTATTTCAATCATATTAAGAAAAAGATTTCTGGCCGGGTGTGGTGGCTCAAGCCTGTGATCCCAGAACTCTGAGAGGCCCAGGCAGGAGGTCCTTGGAGCTCAAGAGTTCAAGATCAGCCTGAGCTAGAATGAGATCCCATCTCTACTAAAAATAGAAAAGAAAAATTATCTGGGTGTTCTGGTGTATGCCTCTTGTTCCAGCTATTTGGGAGGCTGAGATAGGAGGATCACTTGAACCCAGGAGCCTGAGGTTGCTGTGAGCCAGGTGACACCAGAGCACTCTAGCCTGAGCAACAGAGACTCTGTCAAAAAAAAAAAAAAGAAAAGAAAAAGATTTCTACTCAAAATCCAACTCCTCACAGATTCGCAGAATTATACTTTAAGAGTTTTATAAGTGAGTGGTACCTGTGGCTCAGTGAGTAGGGTGCCATCCCCATATACCAAACGTGGCAGGTTTGAACCTGGCCCCAGCCAAACTGCAACAGAAAAATAGCTGAGTGTTGTGGCGGGTGCCTGCAGTCCCAGCTACTTGGGAGGCTGAGGCAAGAGAAATTACCTAAGCCCAGGAGATGGAGGTTGCTATGAGCTATGTGACACCACAGCACTCTACTGAGGGCAATGAAGTGAGACTCTGCCTCTACCAAAAAAAAAAAAAAATTTTAGGACAGCGCCTGTGTCTCAAGGAGTAGGGCGCCGGCCCCGTATACTGGAGGTGGTGAGTTCAAACCCGGCCCTGGCCAAAAAAAAAAAAAAAGAAAGAATTTTATAAGTAATAGACAAATCAAATACTAAGATCTAAACAGGGCATACTTATTTTCAATAGAAATAAATTACAAATTATATACTTCAGGTAAACAGTTTTTAAAAAAGGAGAGAAGACTGCCTAAAAACAATGCCTAACGCTGACTGAAATAGATCTTAAAATGCTATGATTGGAGAAAGCATAATTTCCCTTGTTCCAATAAAGAAAAAAGAAAATATAAATCAAGAAAGAGAAAGTCTGGGCTGGACACAGTAGCTCACGCCTGTAATCCTAGCACTCTGGGAAGCTGAGGTGGATGGATTGCCTAAACTCAGGAATTTGAGACCAGCCTGAGCAAGAGCGAGACCCTGTCTCTATAAAAAAAAAAAAAGAAAAGAAAAAATAGCTGGGTGTTATGGCAGGTGCCTATAGTCCCAGTTACTTGGGAATCTGAGGCAAGAGAATCACTTGAACCCAAGATTTTGAGGTTGCTGTGAGCTATGATGCCACAGACTCAACCTCAGGGCAGCTGAGAAAGACTCTGTCTCAAAAAAAAAAAAAAAAAAGGAGAAAAGAAAAAGAGAGAGAGAGAAAGAGAGAGAAAAGAAAAATACTACATTAGTTTACAGACAAAGTAGTCAAAAGTTCCAAAGTAAATGCAGTTTTAGAATGTAAAATATTTGTAAATGTTTTACTGCCATTCATCTTTAAAGCCACCCTTGGGCCAAACGGGTTGTATTCCAAACAACTCTCAGCACCAGGCCCCTGTGGAGGGAGTGGTTCCTGTTAGCCTTTGTTGTTAGTGATAACACAAACAAATTATGGCAAAAGGGAAGAAGTTTACATAAGTGTGGTCCAGCACTCTATAAAAGCAGAAAGGAAGTGAAACCTAACAGTGGAAAAATTGTTAGAATGAATAGTCACTGCCATGAGTTCATTCCGTCCCCCGCATCTTCACCTAACCATCCATTTCCAAACATTGTTAAGATTATCTCTTGTTTTAACCTTTGGGATACTTAGTTTTTAATATACAAAGCCCAACCAACTTTATTTTTGATCTTATAAACTAAAACTTTTTACTTTGGGGTCAATTTTAGTGGAAATCTTGTTTTGTGTGTTAACTTTAACCTTCACTATTAACTCTGAACAACTGACTGCAGTGAGGATGGTCAATCAAATTTACTGGCACTGGTCAGGCTCACATCTGTAATCCTAGCTCTCTGGGAGGCCAAGATGAGAGGATCCCTTTTGCTCAAGAGTTCAAGACCAGCCTGAGCAAGAGCAAGACTCTGTCTCTAATACAAATAGAAAAACTAGCCAGCCATTGTGGTGGGTGCCCATAGTCCCAGCTACTTGGAAGGCTGAGGCAAAAGGATCATTTGATCCCAGGAGTCTGATGTTGCTATGAGCAATAACAATGCCACAGCACTCTTAACCTGGGCAACAGAGTGAAACACAAGTCTCAAAAAAAAAAAAAAAAAAAAAAAAATTTTTTTTTTTTTACTAGACTGCAAGGTGCAAATAATGATTAAAATAAATTTCTTTTAAAATTACTATGAACACACTGTTAATTAAGCATTGTATCAGAGTTGAGAAAAGTTCCAAAGAACAATAAGATTCTTTCTTGCGGCTCGGCGCCTATAGCTCAACC
>NW_003852415.1:4172799-4174578 GCF_000181295.1 Otolemur garnettii
TTGCCTTCTCAGGCAACTTGATCAGAGATATGCTATAAACAAAGGGAAAGAAATTAATGAAAATTTACATAATTATACTAAGTATTTTATATCCAAGGGCTAAAGATATTTTAGCTTGGAAAACTGCTTGAATGCTGCAAGTTGGAAGTTTAGAAAGACACAGTTGTAGCTGACAAAGGAAAAGCATGTGGACAGGCACTGGTAGCAAATCCATCTGATGGCCTAAAAAAAGAACTTCTGAAAACTATTTATAAAATTGGTTTGGATCTTCATCAATCTCTTCACCAAAGGGGTAAAGTTTGTGTCAACATTTAATACTGAAACTTTTATGCAGGAGTAAGACTGTAATGTGTTTAGAAGAGAATAGCTAGAAATAAGCCACAGTCTAAAGATAGAAAATGGTTTAAAATGTTAACATAATAGCATATAAAATCTATTAAATTGGGCAAAGCAAAATGAAAAGCAGTTTTAAAAGGCAAGAATATAGCTGGGCATTGTGGTGGGCGCCTGTAGTCCCAGTTACTTGGGAGGCTGAGGCAAGAGAACTGTTTAAGCCCAAGAGTTTGAGGTTGCTGTGAGTTATGATGCCACAGCACTCTACTGAGGGTGACATAGTGAGACTTTGTCTCAAAAAAAAAAAAGAAATAATAGGGAGGTTCCTGTGGCTCAGTGAGTAGGTCGTCGGTCTCATATACTGAGGGTGGCAGGTTCAAACTGCAACAAAAAAATAGCTGGGCATTGTGGTGGGCGCCTATAGTCCCAGCTACTCAGGAGGCTGAGACGAGAGAATCACCTAAGCCCAAGAGCTGGAAGTTGCTGTGAGCTGTGATGTCACAGCACTCTACCAAGGGCGACAAAGTGAGACTCTGTCTCTAAAATAATAATAATAATGATAATGATAATAATAAAAGGCTGGCTCGGCGCCTATAGCTCAGTGGCTAGGGTGCCAGCCACATACACAAGAGCTCACAGGTTCGAACCCAGATGGACCTGCTAAACAACAATGACAACTACAACAAAGAAATAGCCGGGTGTTGTGGCAGGTGTCTATAGTCGAAGCTACTTGAGAGACTGAGGCAAGAGAATTGCTTAAGCCTAAGAGTTTGAGGTTGCTGTGAGTTGTGATGCCATTGCACTCTACCAAGGGTGACAAAGTGAGACTCTGTCTCAAAAATAAGTAAATAAACAAACAGCAAGAATAACAACATTCTGATCATCTCTTTTAAAACTATACTTGAGGGCGGTGCCTGTGGCTCAGTGAGTAGGGCGCTGAACCCATATACCAAGAGTTGGAGGGTTCAAACCCAGCCCGGCCAAACTGCTACAACAAAAAAAACAGCTGGGCATTGTGGCAGGCACCTGTGGTCCCAGCTACTTGGGAGGCTGAAGCAAGAGAATCGCCTAAGCCCAGAAACTGGAGGTTGCTGTGAGCTGTGTGACGCCACGGCACTATACCAAGGGCCATAAAGTGAGACTCTGTCTCTACAAAAAAAAAACTGTATCTGAAAATATTTTGCTGTAAAACGATGTATTTAATACCAGTGTCAAATTTCCCTTAACTATGAAATTATTTAAACTATTTCCTTTCAATTGTACATATCATTAAAAAGCCAGGAAATTTACAGAGCTTCACACAGTCTCTAACTAATGTACAGCCAATTTATAGGGCAGGAATGCTGTGGGTGGATCTCTTTTAAAGATATCCCCCCTGGCTCGGCGCCTGTGGCTCAAGGGGCTAAGGCGCCAGCCACATACACCTAAGGTGGCGGGTTCGAATCC
>NW_003852415.1:4174791-4182615 GCF_000181295.1 Otolemur garnettii
CACACCCAAAACAGCAGGTCCAGTAAATTCATACTGTAGGCTAGACTATCTAGGAAGAGAGAAGAGAAACCATTATTAAGTACTGTATGATTGCATCAAAGTCATATTCAAAATTAATTATATCTTAAAGAAGGTTCAAATATGAAGTGACTTTTGAATGCGGCTTCAGTAAAAACAGATATTCTGACCATGTAGAGGCAGATGAATGGGCCAATTGGTATGCAAATCTCTCAGAAGTGGAAAAGTCTTAGTTCTCAGAATGAAATTACTTGAGCTTCAAGTTCTGATGCTAAATTTAATCTTTCATGTGATTAAAACTATAATAATGATACTGGGCCAGGCACAGTCGCTCACACCTGTTATCCTAGCACTTGAGGCCAAGGTTGAAGGATGACTTGTAGCCAGGATTCAAGACCTGCCTACGCAACAAAGCAAACCATATCTCTACAAAAAATAAAAATAATTAGCCCGTGTGGTGGCATGTACCTGTAGTCCTAGCTAGTTACTCAAGAGGCTAAGGTGGGAGGATCACTTAAACCCAGGAGTCACAGATTGCCATCAGGTATGATCCTGCCACTGCACTCCAGCTTGGGTGACAGAGCAAGACTATCTCTAAAGAATAATAATCAATAATAATATTACCATCTTATGCATTATAATACTCCATGAAGGAAAGCACTGGGTCTGTTTTGTTCATTATTGCACATGTGGCACCTTGGACAGTATTAAGTTTCAATAGGTTATTAAAGTTTTAACAAATAGTTAACACTTACTTGCTCAATAACATTTCCTTTTGTTACTATTAATATTACAGAAAGTGACATCTCACAAATAGACTTCATAGGCTCATGAGTACGCACAAATCAATAAATATTTGTTGGATGAATGAACATATGTATTATGTTCTTTGCTCTTTCAACAGCACGTACCCTGGCAAAGAAGGGGTAAGTTACAATGATTACACAATTAATATTGGAAATTTCTAGAACCCAAATCTGATGGCTCTTAGAATTAAACGGACTGTCAATTAAATCAAGTTCACTCTAAACAAAGCACAGGATACACTCTCACAAGATCTTTTTAAATTCTCGTTTCACTAGAAGAGTTTTTTGGTTTGTTTTATTTTTTTCTTTTTGAGACAGAGTCTCACTCACCCACACGGGGGTTGAATGCTGCCCTGGGGTTGAGTGCCGTAGCAGTATAGCTCACAGCAACCTCAAACTCTGGAGCTCAAGTGACCCTCTTGCTTCAGCCTCCCAAGTATCTGGGACTACAGGCGTCTACTACAATGCCTGGTTGATTTTTTGAGATGGGGTCTTGTTCTTGCTCAGGCTGGTCTCCAACCCTTGGGCTCAGGCAATCTGCCCGCCTCAGCCTCCCAGAGTGCAGGCATTACAGGGGTGAGCCACCATGCCCAGCTAGAAAAGCTTTTGACAGTCCTTTCCGTCATGCAAACTTGAGAGTTACACTGTCCACAAGGTAATCAAGAAAAATATTAGTATATCACTCTCTTTAGGTTAAAAAAAAAAGATAACCAGTAATTCACGTTAAGCAGATAAGAATGTGACACTATGTTAGCATTACTAATCAAGAACTCCAATAAATACCAACAAACATTTGCTTGAACAGTATCTTACAATTTACTGAAAATGCAAAAGAAAACAAAAAGACGAAGGAAAAATTTTTCAGTCAAGACTATAAGCACATCATTGTAAAACACATTACACAGGGAGGGCAAGGGGTGGAAAACAAACAAACAAGCCATTCTGTCCACATACCTGTGGGCTGTCAACCATTTTTATTAAGTGGCTAAAAAGCCACTCCTAACCAAAGCAATAATGGGAAAGTATAATCCGTATATACGCTTTTATATGCACTAAAATTGTCTGGAAGAGACTCAAGAAATTGGGGAAGGGGGAAGGATGGGGATAGAAGGCATGCTTATTTTCTAAACCAGTTTAATCTTCCTTTTTATAAGTATGCATTATTGAACTTCATTTACCATTTTATTCTTTAAATGTTTAAACTAAACTTTGCCACTGATTTTATTCATTGTTGGGACCGAATCAGAATTAGTGAAAGCAACACACGTGCAGTTCCTGGGCAAAGGCAGCTCTGCCCATTAATTTAGGTCTTCTAAGAGCTGTGGCTGTGACACTCTACAGCAGCAGTTCTCAACCTGTGGGTGGCTACCCACAGGAACTGTATTAAAGGACCACAGCACTAGGAAGGTTGAGAACCACTGCTCTACAGGATGAGTCTTCCCAAAGCTGCCAGTTATTTTAGAACTCATCAAATTGAGGCTGTTCCAACCAGCCCCCCCCCCCCCGTGATAGATTTAAGGCAAATCTTGTCTTTAAGGAAACTGAAGAAAACCCGCGGTACTATGTTTCCCCGAAAATAAGACAACTGTCTTATATTTAGTTTTTCTCAAGAAGACACACTAGGGCTTATTTTCAGGGGATGTCTTAATCTCTGCACTGAAATGCACCACGTGGCTATGCAGATAGTCACACCCATCACTGGGTCTTATTATCGGGGTAGGGCTTATATTTAACAAATGCATAGAAATCCTGCTAGGGCTTGTTTTTGGGGTAGGTCTTATTTTTGGGGAAACGCAGTATTTCAAGGTGAAAGATGGCGCTGGGGGAAAGGAAACCTTACCTGGCTGGTGGATGTTAAGAAAGGCAAAGAATCAGAGCTTCCTAACTCAGATAAGAAGGCTCACTGCACCATCACAATTCTACTCCAACTTGCTGGCTTTAATGACTGGTAAAATGAATCCTCAGCCAGCCTACTTTCAAGGCATGAAAATCACTGGCAATATGGGTCTGGCTATAAAGCTGTAAATCTTCAGCTTCAGTTAGGCAAAGCTAAGCTGAGAAGAACTCCCTTTCACTACTTTTGAAAATCAAGATGAGATATATAGCTATATATCCATATGTATCATTGTCAGAATTTAGACTGAAACTACACATTGGCAAATTGTCTGAGATGGATTTTTTTTTTTTACCCACCACCTCCGGCATGTGGGGCCAGTGCCCCACTCCTCTGAGCCACAGGCACTACCCCAATGGATTTGTTTTTAAATTGGTATGACCAATCCTGTTTTTCCTGAGCTCTGTGTACATAGAGCCTGATGGTACACTACTGCTTTGCTGACTTGCACACAACTGTGCGTTACAAAGCTAACATGGAATTATAGTTTGGGGTAAAACAGTTTCAGAATAAAATTAGAAAGAACAAAATCCAAAAAATTATGTAAGTAAAAGTTCTTATGCTTATAAAGTATATTTAGAGATTATTTTGCTTAATATTCAATTTAAAAGTTTTCCTTGGGAGAACTAGTGAAGAAGCAATATCAACAGATGGTCAGTAATTAGTGTCGTGCACTTAATGACCTTAATTTATCTGTCATTAATAGTGCTTACAGGCTTGGCACCTGTGGCTCAAGTGCCTAAGGCGCCTGCCACATACACCTAAGGTGGCGGGTTCAAATCCAGCCAAGGCCCGCCAAACAACAATGATGGCTGCCACCAAAAAAATAGACAGGCGTTGTGGCGGGCGCCTGTGGTCCCAGCTACTTGGGAGGCGGAGGCAGGATACTCGCTTGAGCCCAGGAGTTGGAGGTTGCTGTGAGCTGTGATGTCACAGCACTCTACCCAGGGGGACAGCTTGAGGCTCTGTCTCAAAAAAAAAAAAAAAAAAAAATAGTGCTTACAATTCTGTACTGGGATAATAAAAAACACAACTTAAAAATTTTGCATTTCCAGCCTGAGCAAGAATGAGACCTCATCTATAAAAATAGCTGGGCAGGCTCAGCGCCTGTGGCTCAAGTGGCTAAGGCACAGCCACATACACCTGAGTTGGTGGGTTTGAATCCAGCCCAGGCCCGCCAAACAACAATGACAGCTGCAACCAAAAAATAGCCGGGTATTGTGGCAGGTGCCTATAGTCCCAGCTACTTAGGAAGTGGAGACAGGAGAATCACTTGAGTCCAGGAGTGGGAGATTGCTGTGAGCTGTGATGTCACAGCACTCTATCCAGGAGGACAGCTTGAGGCTCTATCTCAAAAAATAAATAAATACTGGCTCAGCGCCTGTGGCTCAAGCGGCTAAGGCGCCAGCCATGTACACCTGAGCTGGTGGGTTTGAATCCAGCCTGGGCCCTTCAAACAACAATGATGGCTGCAACCTTGGGAGGTGGAGGCAGGAGACTCACTTGAGCCCAGGAGTTGGAGGTTGCTGTGAGCTGTGATGCCATAGCGCTCTACCCAGGGGGACAGCTTGAGGCTCTGTCTCAAAAAATAAATAAATAAATAAAAATAGCTGGGCAATGTGGCAGGCACCTGTAGTCCTAGCTACTTGGGAGCCAGAGGCAAGAGAATTACTGGAGCCCAAGAGTTTGAAGTTGCTGTGAACTATATGACCCTACAGCACTCTACTGAAGGTGACAAAATGAGACTCTGTCTCAAAAAAAAAAACAAAAAGGTGTTTCCTTGAAAAATCTGTGTATTGATGTCATAAAACACTGTTAAAAATAGTTTGCTTTGAGATACAGTTTTTAAATTATAATGTCATCTTTAAATTTATAAAGCCTTTATAATGTCATCTATAAATTTATAAAGTCTTTTGTTACAATTGTCCTTTTTCATGTGTGTTTAAGTATCTGCCATTTATCTTTTTTCCTAATTTTTCTAATGCTAATGTTATTTCTTATAGGATAGAAATTTCTTATAGGATATATTTCTTATAGGATATATATTTCTTATAGGATAAAATAAAGCTTTTGGAATAATGTTTACTTGAAAATTAAAATAGCTTAAAAAAAGTAACACACACCTATCATAACTGCAGTCCTTTTACCATCTATACCTCTCTAGTGAATTCTCATGGACTTACCAGTTCCCAGAGAGACCCTAACGGCTGATGGGTATGCACAAACCTGTACTGCCATCCCAAATTCCTTTCTAGAAGTCCATATTTCCATTTCCACCTGTATAGCTCCTTTGAGACATCTCAGGGCACTTCAAACTCAACAAACCTAAAGCTGAACTTCTTATCTCACCACCCTAACCCCTCCCTAAATTAAAACCCGGGGCTCCACCTCTGTTACCTACCTTGGCCAGCAGCATTACCACCCAGTCTACCCAGGCTCCCAAGTTTGGGGTCATCTTCGGCCCCACCTTCTTTCCAGGCTTCCACCTAGAACTTGTAATGAATTTCTGTGCCTTAGTTCAAGATCTTTCTGTGGGGCAGAAGGGAATTTTAAGGAGGCTGAAAATAATTCTACACCTTGACAGAGGCATGAGATACATAATACATACAGGTTAAAAAAAAATCATGGAACTGTATACCTAAGACTAGCATCTACTACTCTCCAATTTTTAAATTCTCAACTCCTTTTCCTTCAGTGGAAATTGCTACATCCTTCTTCCCATTTAGTCTCTCTGCCATCAGGGCTCTGCCCACATTCCAACAATCTTCTAACATCAAGCCATTCCCCAACTCAGTGTTACACAAAGATAAAGTCTCAAGTCTCAACTTTTTAACGGTATCAAATTTAGTCCACAGCATCACAACACAACACTGAGTCTCAGCCCCTCATGTTGCCATTCTTCTCTTTTTCTCTCCTCCTGAACCCCCTGTTATAGGCATATTGAACTTCTTACACCATACTTTCCAAAAAGGATCCTCCCCTAGGAGTAACAATCTCCCAATAGTAGTAAGTCCATAAAATAATGCCCAATACTGAAAAGTCAACAACCAGTGATAAATGCCTGCTATTTAGAAATACAGAGGTATCTGAACCTGCAATCCCACTACTAGGCATCTACCCAGAAGAAAAAAACTCATTTTATCATAAACACATTTGCACTAGATTGTTTACTGCAGCTCAATTTACAATCCCCAAGATGTGGAAACAATCTAAATGCCCATCAACTCAGGAATGGATTAATAAACTGTGGTAAATGTATACCATGGAATACTTACTATTCAGCCATAAAAAAGATGGTGATTTTTATATCTTTTGTAATATCCTAGATGGAGCTGAAACACATTCTTCTTAGTAAAGTATCACAAGAATGGAAAAGCAAATATCCAATGTACTCAATACTAATACGAAGCCAGCGGACAATTTCATGCACGCTGACATAGGAGAAAAACGCAATTCAATTCAAGTTGGCTGGAGGGGGAACAAAAGAGGAGGTAGGGGAACTGGTGTGCTCCCACTTAACGGACACAATGTAGGGGTGTGTGACACATCTCCCGGGTGCAGGACACAACTACAAGAAGGACTCTACCTAACAAATTCTAATCTTATAACCTGGCTGTCTATACCTTCACATTAACCTCAAACTAAAAAAGATAATAATAATATGGTTAAAAAAAAAAAAACACTACAGAAGTAGCCTGGGCATAGTGTCTCATGCTTGTAATCCTAGCACAGGAGGAACCCTTGAGCTTAGGAATTCTAGACCAGTATGAGCAAGAGCAAGACCCTGTCTCTACTGAATATAGAAAAATTGGCCGGGTGTGCCAAGGGCAGTGGATCACACCTGTAATCTCAGCATTTGGGAGGCCAAGGCAGGTGGACTGCCTGAGTTCACAGGTTTGAGACCAGACTAAGCCAGAGCAAGACCCCATCTCCAAAAATAGCTGGGGGCAGGGCCCGACGCTCAAAGGAGTGGGGCGCTGGCCCCATATACCGGAGGTGGTAGGTTCAAACCCGGCCCTGGCCAAAAACTGCAAAAAAAAAAAAAAAAAAAAAAAGCTGGGTGGGCGCCTGTAATCCCAGCTGCTTGGGAGGCTCAGGCAAGAGGATTGCTTGAACCCAAAGAGTTTGAGGTTGCTATGACCTAAGACACCATGGCACTCTACTGAGGTGACCAAGTGAGACTGTCTCAAAAAAAAAAGAAAAAATTGGCTGGGCATCATGGCAGGTACCTATAGACTTAGCCTCTTGGGAGGCTCAAGCAGAAGGATCACTTGAGCTCAGGACTGAGGTTGCAGCGAGCTATGACGATGCCACTGTACTCCACTCAGGTAGACTCTTGTCTTAAAAAAAAAAAAAAACTTGCTCAAATTGAAAGTAGTTTCTTTTGAAGAAGAAGAAAAGAGAGCAGGAGACTGCTGTATATTTTATAACAAGTCTTGTGAGACTATCAGACACTTAAAACATGTGCTAAAGGCAACAGGGAAAGAGACCAAACACATATACTGTCAATTGGTTAAAAAAAATTAATATGGCTCGGTGCCTGTGGCTCAAGCGGCTAAGGCGCCAGCCACATACACCTGAGCTGGCAGGTTCGAATCCAGCCTGAGCCTGCCAAACAACAATGATGGCTGCAACCAAAAAAATAGATAGCCGGGCGTTGTGTCAGGCACCTGTAGTCCCAGCTACTTGGAGGTGGAGGCAGGAGACTCACTTGAGCCCAAGAGTTGGAGGTTGCTGTGAGCTGTGATGCCATGGCATTCTACCCAGGGCGACAGCTTGAGGCTCTGTCTCACAAAAAAAAAAAAAAATTAATACATAATCTTGTGTGTGTATAGAGAAAGAGAATGAATTTTCTTCCTGAAGCATTTGTGGGTCAGTTATAATTTTTCTTTACTTTTTAATATTTTGGTGTATATTTATTTATTGACTGATGAGGATGGAGTTTCACTCTGTCACCAGGCTGGAGTGCAGTGGCACAATCATAGCTCACCAAAGCCCATGCTCCTGGGCTCAGGCAATCCTCCTGCCTCAACCTCCCAAGTAGCTGGGACTAGAAGTGTATACCACCATGCACAGCTCAGTGTGTATTTCTTTTTTTTTTTTTTT
>NW_003852415.1:4182664-4191173 GCF_000181295.1 Otolemur garnettii
CGTCACAGCTCACAGCAACCTCCAACTCTTGGATTTAAGTGATTCTCCTGCCTCAGACTCCCAAGTAGCTAGGACTACAGGCACCTGCCACAACGTCCAACTATTTTTTTGATTGCAGTTGTCTTTTTCTTTTTATTAGAGACAGAATCTCACTTTATCACCTTTGGTAGAGTACCATGGCGTCACAGCTCACAGCAACCTCCAACTCCTGGGCTTAGGGGATTCTCTTGCCTCAGCCTCCCTAGTAGCTGGGACTACAGGTGCCTACTATAATGCCCGGCTATTTTTTTTGTTGCAGTTTGGCCGGGGCCAAGTTCAAACCTGCCACCCTTGGTATATGGTGCTGGTACCCTACCCACTGAGCCACAGGCACTGTCCCAGATTGCAGTTGTCATTATTATTTAGCAGGCCTGGGCTGAGTCTGAACCCACCAGCCTCAGTGCATGTGGCCGGCTCCCTAACCACTGAACTACAAGTACCAAGCCTCAGTGTGTATTTCTTAAAAACAAGGACATTCTCTTACATAACTACAAAACAATTATCCAAATCAGGAAACTGATATTATACTAATATCTAGTCTATAATTTTATTCAGATTTTGCCAATAGTCCTAATGAAATCTTTTTAGCAAAAGAAAAACTTGGATGGTGTTACTTTCTATCTCTGAATTCAGGTCAGGAAAACTCCTTAAAAAGTTTTTCGTTGGCTTATTTTTCTTTATCTGGAGACAGGGTCTTGTTCTGTTGCCCATGCTTGAGTGAAGTGGTGCAATCTACAATCCTCCCACCTCAGCCTCCTGAGTAGCTAGTCTACGGGTGTACACTACCATGCCCAACTAATTTTTTAAATATTATTTATTTATTTGGTAGAGGTAGTGTGAAACTCCTGGACTCAAGCAACCCTCCTGCCTTGACTCAAAAGTGCTGGGATTACAGGTGTGAGCCACCCAGCTCAAGTTTTTCCTTTTTAGAGACAGAGTCTCACTTTGTCACCCTCGGTAGAGTGCCCTGACATCATAGCTCACAACAACGTCAAACTCTTGGGCTCAAGGGATTATCTTGCCTTGGCCTCCCAAGTAGCTGGGACTACAGGTGCCCACCACAATGCCACTAGGCTATGTTTAGCGAAAAGGTCTCGGTCCCGCTCAGGCTGGTCTGGAATCTGTGAGCTCAGGCAATCTACTCCCTCTCAGCCTTCCAGAGTGCTGGGATTATAGGCACGAGCCACTTCACCCGGCCCCATCCCACATTTTTATTATTGACTTAAGAGGAAATGATTCTGAAGATTTCAAGAATCCCACGGAAAGGATATAGGTAACTATGTAATAATGCAATCATGACAAAGTAATTACTGGGAAACAGAAGTATACCTATTTCTGATATGAATAAAAAATCACATAAGCTCAATCTCCTTAAGGAAATAAGCACATTGCGGCTCCACGTTGCAGTACAATGACAGAGCTTGTCCACCTAGTCAATGGTTTAAAACATTATAAAAAAAGAAACTTAAATGTGCAATATGAAACACCCGTTATTCTTCAACAATCAAAGAATTGCTATAATGCCTTTCCCATTAAATGAACCCTATTCATTTTCAAGTGGTATATTTTTCTGTTACTCCTTAAAATCAGTTCTGCTGAAATTGTTTTTTCTTGGAATTATACTGAAATGTACTAGCTTCTCCCTACTGCATACCACACATACCAGAGACAATAGTTGGGAGCTTTTGTACAAGTCACACAAGCTATGCCATGCTCTGAACATGTATTTCCAGAAGGGAAATTTGAAGAGTCCACAGGTTTTCTGGCAATTGGCATAAATTTTGTAAATTTTGTCAGTAAGTACGTCATGTGCAATGGACTGAAAAGTGCGTCCAAAGCTAGCTGTAAAGGCTCGGCGCCTATAGCTCAACCAGCTAAGGCGCCAGGCACTTATACCTAAGGTGGCGGGTTCGAATCCCCAGCCCGGCCCGCCAAACAACAATGACGGCTGCAACCAAAAAAAAAATGGCCGGGCGTTGTGGCGGGCGCCTGTAGTCCCAGCTACTTGGGAGGCTGAGGCAGGAGACTCGCTTGAGCCCAGGAGTTGGAGGTTGCTGTGAGCGTGATGCCGTGGCACTCTACCCAGGGGGATAGCTTGAGGCTCCGTCTCAAAAAAAAAAAAGCTATCTGTAAAACACTTTTATGTTTGACATAAGCGTTCTCCTGCTGAAAACCAAAAACGGAAACCTTCGAGTACGTGTGGACATCCTGTCCACACTGGGCACTGACGTCTGCCTGGGAGTTGCTGCTCTAACTGGCCAGCACAGCCTCCTGCAGCACTTTCCCATCTCCAGATAAGCATCTCAGTGTAACAGACACTTACCAGCGTCAGGAGGTGGAGTACAAAGGCAGCTGTGCCACGCCTCCCGCTGCTGTCTCAGCTGTCTTCCACCTCCAACGTGTTCTGGGCCTGTGCTACCATCCCTGCACGTGCTCCAGTCTGGTTTTGTAGTGCACACCATTGGAGAGGCACCTGGTTCCAGTGCGTTTCCCTTCTCTGGAAATACTCCCTCACATGCAGTGGTGGGCCCCTTGTGGTCACATCTATGCTTTGTGGAGGTCTTTCCCAAGCCATAACTGACTGACACAGGGTCAGAAGGAACCCAACAACCCTTTCTTGGGGATTTAATTTCAATGGGGAGAGTTTGGCCTTAGGTAGAGTAGTGAGTGTAATAAACTCTTTAGAGTTTATGTGCTTAAAAACTATACATTTCAGGCAGTGCCTGTGGCTCAGTGGGTAGGGTACCAGCACCATATACCAAGGGTGGTGGGTTCATACCCGGCCCTAGCCAAATTGCAACAAAAAAAATAGCCAGACGTCGTGGTGGATGACTGTAGTCCCAGCTACTCGGGAGGCTGAGGCAAGAGAATCGCCTAAGCCCAGGAGTTGGAGGTTGCTGCGAGCTGTGACACCACAGCACTCTACCAAAGGCAATAAAGTGAGACTCTGTCTCAAAAGAAAAAGTAGATGGGTGGAATCATCTTCATTTAAGAAGACTTACCATAAAAGATCCCTACCTAACACCATACTGTAAAATCAACTCCAGCTTCTTAACTATCTAAATATAAAAACCAAAATTTTTTATACTATAGCCTGGAGAAGAAGTCTTTATGACCTTAGAGTACAGAATGGTTTCCCTAAAACCATCAAAGTTAAGGCACCAGCCACATATACCAGAGCTGGCCAGTTTGAACCCAACCCAGGCCTGCCAAACAACAATGACAAATACAACCAAAAACTAGCTGGGCATTGTGGTGGGCACCTGTAGTCCCAGCTACTTGGGAGGCTGAGGCAAGAGAACTGCTTGAGCCCAAGAGTTTGAGGTTGCTGGGAGCTGTGACGCCATGGCACTCTACTGAGGTCAACATAGTGAAACTCTGTCTCAAAGAAAAGACCATCAAAGCATAAAATTTGATTAATTTTAATTGGTTACTACTTTTGCACACAATAGCATCAAAAAGAATAAAATACTGAAGAAAAATTTAACAAAAGTCGTCCAAGAGTCATACACGGAAAACTACAAAACACAGCTGAAGAAAATTAAGGAAGATCTATGTAAGTGGGAAGACACCTGATGTTTATGAACTGAAGACTTAACATTGTACATATGGAAATACTCTCCAAACTGATCTATAGATTTAATATAATCCCTATCAAAATCCCAGCTGGCTTTTTGGGATACATTTACAAGCTGATTCTAAAATTCATGTGGAAAGGCTGGACAAGACGGCTCACGCCTGTAATCCTAGCACTCTGGGAGGCTGAGGCAGGTGGACTGCCTGAGCCCAGGAGTTCAAGATCAGCCTGTGCAAGAGCCAGACCCCATCTCTAAAAAAAAAAAAAGCCAAGCACTGTGGCGGGCACCTGTAGTCTCAGCTACTTGGGAGGCTGAGATAAAAGAATCACTTGAGCCCAAGAGGTTGAGGTTGCTGTGAGCTATGATGCCACAGTACTCTACCAAGGATGACAAAGTGAGACTCTATCTCAAAAATTAAAAATAAATAAAAATAAATAAAATTTATGTGGAAACATAAGGGACCCAGGATAAACAAAATCTTGAAAAGCAGTAATGAACTGGGCAGCACCTGTGGCTCAAAGGAGTAAGGCGCTGGCCCCATATGCTGGAGGTGGCGGGTTCAAACCCAGCCCCAGCCAAAAACTGCAAAAAAAAAAAAAAAAAAAAAGTAGTAACAAAGTTAGAGTACACACTTAGCAATTTTTTTTTTTTTTTTTTTGAGACAGAGCCTCAAGCTATCCCCCTGGGTAGAGTGCCATGGCATCATGCTCAAAGCAACCTCCAACTCCTGGGCTCAAGCAAGTCTCCTGCCTCAGCCTCCCAAGTAGCTGGGACTACAGGCGCCCGCCACAACGCCCGGCCATTTTTTGGTTGCAGCCATCGTTGTTTGGCGGGCCCGGGCTGGGGATTCAAACCCGCCACCTTAGGTGTATGTGGCTGGCGCCTTAGCCGCTTGAGCCACAGGCGCCGAGCCACACTTAGCAATTTTAAAACTTGATAGAAAACTACCATAATCTAATGAGGCACTAGCATAAAGACAGACTTATAGATCAACAGAATGTAAGTGAGAATAAGAAATAACCCTTACATTTAAAATGAATTTTTGACAAGACTGTCAAAACAATTCAAAGGAGCAAGGGAGGCCAAGGCAGGACGATTGCTTCAGGTCAGGAGTTCAAGACCAGCTTCAGCAAGAGCAAGACCCTCAACTTCACTAAAAATAGAAAGCAAAAAAAATAGCTGGGTGCAGGGGCATGTGCTTGTAATTCCAGCTACTTTGGAGGCAGAGGCAGGAGGATCACTCAAGCCCAAGAGTTTGAGGTTGTAGTGAGCTATAATACTATCACTGCACTCTAGCCAGGGCATTAGAGTAAGACTTTGTCTAAAAAAAAAAAAGCTACCACTCTGAGAGGTCAAGGTGCAGTCCTCTCAGCTACTTGAGGGGCTGAGGCAAGAATTTGACCCCAAGAATTTGAGGTTGCTGTGAGCTATGATGCCATGGCATGCCACCCAGGGCAACAGAGTCTGTCTCAAAAAAAAAGAAAGAAAGCAATAAACAGAAAATTTAAGGAACTGGATTCTAGTCCCAACTGTGACTGCTGAAAAATTACTTAATCTTTCTTAATCTGCTTTCTTTGATTTTGTCATTTAGTCAGGTGGAAGGAAGATTGAGACAGCTTGAGAATCACTTGTAAAATAAATGTTTTTTACTTACATATAAATTTCTTCAGACAGTTGTTTTTTTCTTGTTTTTTTTTTGAGACAGAGTCTCACTGTGTTGCCCAGGCCAGAGTGCCCAGCAGGTAGCAACTTCAAACTCCTGGGTTCAAGAGATCCTCCTGCCTCAGCCTTCTGAGAAGGTGGGACAACAGGCACCTGCCACCATACCTGGCTCATTTTTCTTTTTCCCAGTGATGGAGTCTCACTCTTGCTTCAGCTGGTCTCAAGCTTCTGGCCTCAAGTGATCCTCCCAAACTGCTAGGAATATAAGCATGAGCCACCACAGCCAGGCTAGACAATATCTTTTTTTTTTTTTTTTTGCAGTTTTTGGCCAGGGCCGGGTTTGAACCCACCACCTCTGGTATATGGGGCTGGTGCCCTACTCCTTTGAGCCATAGGCACTGCCCTAGATAATATTCTTTGAAAGTCATTTCCTTATGCTTCTATATTTGTATCCATTTTATCTTAAAGGGTGCATAATTTTTGAAGACAAGGATTATCTCTTCTTTGTACCATCAAATATAAAGTACAAATCTTGAATATAGGTAGAAGTTAAATATTTGTTGAATGAGCAGGAAAAAAATGAAATGATTGTAGTGATTCTGAGCTTTTTGGTTGAATAGGGCTCTCTGTTCCTAGGAGGAGGAGCTTTCATATCTGAAAATTATTAGCAGTTTTGAAAATGTTTTAAAAAATCAGGAATCTTCACTTCTGGGCATGAGAAATTAAAGGGAAAGAAGATCAAGGTGTGAGAGATTTCCCAAAGCTAGCGGTGCCAGAGTAATGAGGTGACCATGTAGACAACTGTATACTCTGCCTTCTTCTAAACCACAGTCCCTCCCTCATGGGAACACAGAAGTTTTGATTGATTTCTAGACAATGTGTGTAAAAACCTTCACAGACTAAAGTTAATGGTGTTTCTGCCTTTTGTTCTCTTAAGTAGATAGATACAGAGAGAGAATGAGCATCTCCATCCTAATAGTGGGTTGGGCTGGGCTAAAGGTTTAGGTGCACTCAGTCTAGGGCACTATCTCAAAGGTGGGATATTTATTCCAGGCCACTCCCTCCCTCTGGTATGGCTTTCTCTGCTGAGAAAGCATCCGAGCACTGCTAGGATGTGGCTAATTTCACATGCCTTTCTAGTCTAGCCTCTCCAGTACTTAGTAAATGTCCTGTGCCGAAAACTGGCCATAAATTGGCCATCTGGTCTCTTCTAGAATTCAGTCTGTCGTGCCAACTCATACTACTGTCATAGCTCTGCTGGTTTTTCTTTCCCTTGGTAGAGTTCTGCTAATCATCAGCCCACACTCAGCTCCACAAGTACCATAAGGAAGAAAATGGCTGGCAATTTCAGCTCACCCAGAGAGGACTCTTCCTTCTCTGGAATTTTACTTCTTATAGCCCAATTTACTATGCATTGAAGGCAGCTCTTCAATGTCTGGAAAGCTATTTCTCTTTTTGAATGATTTACATAGTTTTCTTGAGTTGTTACTGTAAAATCAATGGCTTGCCTCTCCCTATAAAATCAGAAATCTCATTGTATTGTTGAGGGGATTTGTTATTGTGCCCACAAAATGACATTTTTAGAAAACTGTTCACACACGATAGAAATGATTTCTCTGTGATGTGACAGTTTGCAGGCAGATGGGTAGTCCCAGGTGATTAGGTTACTAGGGACCCAGGTGTGTCTTCATTGTTGTTCTGTCTTCTTTCAACATGTTGCCTCCATTAGCACCTGTATCTTCAGCCCCATCTCCATTCCAGGCCACAAGAACAGGGGAAGAGAATAGAGGTATACTGATTTCTGTTTAAAAGGATATACGGCTCGGCGCCTGTGGCTCAAGTGGCTAAGGCGTCAGCCACATACACCTAAGGTGGCGGGTTCAAATCCAGCCCAGGCCGCCAAACAACAATGACAGCTGCAACCAAAAAAAAATAGCCAGGCATTGTGGCGGGCGCCTGTGGTCCCAGCTACTTGGGAGGCTGAGGCAGGAGACTCGCTTGAGCCCAGGAGTTGGAGATTGCTGTGAGCTGTGATGCCACGGCACTCTACCCAGGGGGATAGCTTGAGGCTCTGTCTCAAAAAAAAAATAAAATAAAATAAAATAAAAGGATATACGCAGTGGTACATGTTACTTCTGTTCACTTTTTATTGGCCAGAATTTAATTACACTGTTGTCTTTGGCTGCAAGAGAGACTGGGAAATGTAGACCATTGCTGGCTGGCCCTGTGCTTCCTAAACTCTATTGCCAAAGGGAAAGGTAGAGAGATAGAAAATAGAAAGAACCACCTATTGGGGCGATGCCTGTGGCTCTAGGAGTAGGGCGCTGGCCCCATATACCAGGGGTGGTAGGTTCACGCCTGGCCCCGGCCAAAACTGCAAAAAAAAAGAAAAGAAAGAACCACTTATCATGTATGAGGTCTGACAATAACATTTGTGAACTTATTCTAAAAAAAGTATTAGGATATACTTTTTAAAAAGTATTTTATATCTCAGGATATAAAATTAATGTCCACAAGTCAGTTGCCTTTGTATACACCAACAATAGCCAAGATGAGATGTTAATTAAGGACACAACTCCCTTCACCATAGCCCCAAAGAAAATGAAATGTTTAGGAATATACCTAACAAAAGAGGTGAAGGACTTCTATAAAGAAAATTATGAAAACCTAAGAAAGGAAACAGCAGAGAACGTCAACAAATGGAAGAACATACCATGCTCATGGCTGGGAAGAATCAACATTGTTAAAATGTCTATACTTCCCAGAACAATTTACTGATTCAACGCCCTCCCTATTAAAATACCAACATCCCACTTTCAAGACTTGGAAAAAATGATTCTGCGTTTTGTATGGAACCAGGAAAAAACCCATATATCTAAGGCAGTTCTTAGTAACAAAAACAAAGCCGGGGGTATCACGATGCCAGATTTTAGGCTGTACTACAAGGCTATAGTGGTCAAGACAGCATGGTACTGGCACAAAAATAGAGACATAGATATTTGGAATCGAACAGAAAACCTGGAAATGAAACCAACAACTTACAGCCACCTAATCATCAATAAACCAAACAAAAGCATCCACTGGGGGAAAGACTCCCTATTCAATAAATGGTGCTGGGAGAACTGGATATCCACATGTAAAAGACTGAAACTGGACCTGCATCTTTCTCCACTCACAAAAATTGATTCAAGATGGATAAAGGAGGCTCGGCACCTGTGGCTCAAGTGGCT
>NW_003852415.1:4191270-4192898 GCF_000181295.1 Otolemur garnettii
GGGAGGCTAAGGCAGGAGACTGGCTTGAGCCCAGGAGTTGGAGGTTGCTGTGAGCTGTGATGCCACAGCACTCTACTCAGGGGGACAGCTTGAGGCTCTGTCTCAAAAAAAAAAAAAATGGATAAAGGACCTAAATTTAAGGCATAAAACAATGAAAATCCTTAAAGAAAGAATAGGAAAAACACTGGAAGATATTGGCCTGGGAAAAGACTTTATGAGGAAGACTGCCATGGCAATAGCAACAGCAATAATAAACAAATGGGATTTAATTAAACTGAAAAGTTTCTGTACATCCGAGGAGACAACAACCAGAGCAAATAGACAACCTACTCAATGGGAAAGGATATTTGCATATTTTGAATCAGACAAAAGTTTAATAACCAGGATCTATACAGAACTTCAATTAATCCACAAGAAAAAAACCAACAATCCCATACATCAATGGGGAAGAGAGATGAATAAAATCTTCTCTAAAGATGACAGACAAATGGCTATTAAGCATATGAAAAAATGCTCATCATCCCTAATTATTAGAGAAATGAAAATTAAAACGAGATAGATATCATCTAAGCCCAGCAAGAATGGCCTATATCACAAAATCTCAAAACTGCAGATGCTGGCGCAGATGTGGAGAGAAAGGAACACTTTTGCACTGCTGGTGGGACTGCAAACTAATACAACCTTTTTGGAAGGAAGTATGGAGAAACCTTAAAGAACTCAACCTAGACCTCCCGTTTGATCCTGCAATCCCATTACTGGGCATCTACCTAGAAGGAAAAAAACCTTTTATTATAAAGACACTTGTGCTAGGCTGTTTATCACAGCCCAATTTACAATCACTAAAATGTGGAAACAGCCTAAATGTCCTTCAACCCAGGAATGGATTGGTAAACTGGGGTATATGTATACCATGGAATATTATTCACAGCTATCAAAAACAATGGAGATTTTACAGCATTTGTAATAACCTGGATGGAGGTGGAACACATTAATTCTTAGTGACGCATCACAGGAATGGAGAAGAATCCTATGTATTCAACTTTGATATGAAGACAATTAATGACGTGGTGGGGCACTGGGGAAGGGGAGACGAGAGAAGGAAGGGGTGTAGGCAAGGGGAAAAAAAAAGGAAAGAAAATAGTGACTAATTCTCACATAAATTGGATTTAATTTTGACCAAAGTATATTACTTAAACATTAATTTTTAATTCAACATGTTAATATGTTATCATATTGCATCCTCGTTTATAAGTGAAGTATGTTTGTAATTTCCCCTTTATAATATATTTTCTCCAATTTTAATATCAGGTGTATCCAGATTAAGTAGAATGATTTTGAAGTATTTCTTCTTTTTCTATTGTCTGTAAGATTTGGCATGATCTGTTTTTTTTTTTTAATTATCTTTTACTTTTATTTACAAATATTAGTTGTCTATTTTTTGAGACTTTGGAAAAAACAAAATAATAATAAGAAGTTAACTGATGACGGCTTGGCACCTATAGCTCAACCGGCTAAGGCGCCAGCCACGTACACCTAAGGTGGCAGGTTTGAATCCCCAGCCCGGACCCGCCAAACAACAATGACGGCTGCAACCAAAAAATAGCCGGGCGCTGTGGCGGGCGCCTGTG
>NW_003852415.1:4193941-4197935 GCF_000181295.1 Otolemur garnettii
AGGGATGGTGTTCTAATACCATTGTTTATTTATTGGCTAAAAACTCCCTCACAGACAGTGCCATGTGAGCTGGCACACTGTTGTGATGCAAGAGCCATGAGCCGTTGGCCAAGCTTTTCAGTTAGGATTTTCCTGTTTCTCTATCAACATTTATTTGGTCTGCTGTGCTTCTCACAGTTGTTGATTTTTTGTTTGTTTGTTTTTGGCTGAGGCTGAGTTTGAACCCCCCACCTCCAGCATATGGGGCCGGCATCCCTTTGAGCGACAGGCACCACCCCACAGTTGTTGATTCTGATGTACAATTCAATGAATTTTTGTAATATTTTTGTCACTTCTGCTCATTACTGGCCACCCTGACCTCTCTCCATCAGTAACACTGTCTCTCCGTCTCAGAAAAACATTTAATCCACTTGTACACTACCATTTTCTTCATGGCATTATCCCCATGAACTTGGACTAACATGTCTCTGATTTCACTTCCACTCTTGCCAAGTTTAACAAGAAATTTATAAATCTTTGTTTGTTGCTATAATTCAAGCTCATGACAGTACCCCCAAAACACTCAACAATAAAGAACACCACTCAGCAAGACATCAGCACAGGCTCGGCGCCTGTGGCTCAAATGGCTAAGGCTCCAGTCACATACACCTAAGGTGGCGGGTTCGAATCCAGCCCGGGCCCACCAAAAACAACAATGACTGCTGCAATCAAAAAATAGCTGGGCGTTGTGGCAGGCACCTGTGGTCCCAGCTACTTGGGAGGCTAAGGCAGGAGACTCGCTTGAGCCCAGGAGCTGGAGGTTGCTGTGAGCTGTGATGCCACAGCACTCTACCCAGGGGGACAGCTTGAGGCTCTGTCTCCAAAAAAAAAAAAAAGACATCAGCACACATCGATATGAACACAAACACGAGACACAGATACACCTTGGCACTGTTTGTATAGTGCTGCTGACGTAAGCACACACTAGCAAGTCAACCCACAAATACTGGAGGATAGTGAGCGGTTTCTGCGACAATGTGGTAGAAAGAGAAACATAATAGATATTTTCTTCTAAATAGTTAATTTTCCTAAAACCTTGTATTAAATAATCATTTGCCTTCCCCTTTAGTTTGTGATTTTTCACATCATAAAGAGTCTTATTTAAAGGTTATGAGCTTGTTTTATGTAGCCTACAAATGTTGATAAACACTAAATTTTGATTTGTGGTCTTCTGAGATTTTTTTCTTTTTAGGGGAGAATGAAGGGATCTATCTTCATGTGTATTAATGACAAGTTATAATAGGCAATTAAAATCTGATGTTCCTCAATATAGTGAAGTATCCATAATTTTAAACCAGGAATCCATTACCATAGATGAGATAATAAATAATATTCCAAATTAACAAAGTAAAAAACTATTTCTATTTTTTTTTTTGAGACACAGTCTCATTTTGTCACCCTCAGTAGAGTGCTGTGCAATCACAGCTCACAGCAACCTCAAACTCTTGGGCTCAAGTGATTCTCTTGCCTCAGCCTCCTGAGTAGCTAGGCTATAGGCCGCCACCACAATGCCTGGCTGTTTTTAGAGACAAGGTCTCACTCTGGCTCAGCTATTTTTAGAGACAAGGTCTCGCTCTGGCTCAGGCTGGTCTCAAACCTATGAACTCAGGCAATCTACCCAGCTTGGCGTCCCAGACTGCTAGTAGTGCACCTGGCCTAAAAACTACTGTTTTTAAAGTTTCTTTAAGTCCTTGAAGTTTGTAGGCTATAGTAGCATAACAAATGTCCAATAAAAATATAGAAAAGGAGGGCCGGATGCAGTGGTTCACGCCTATAATCCTAGCACTCTGGGAAGCTCAGGCAGGTGGATTGTTTGAGCCCAGAAATTCGAGACCAGCCTAAGCAAGAGCAAGACCCTGTCTCTACTAAGTATAGAAAAACCAGGTGGCGCCCATAGCTCAGTGGGTAGGGTGCCAGCCATGTACGTGGAGTCTGGCGTGTTAGAACCCAGCCCAGGCCTGCTAAAACAACGACAGCTGCAACAAAAAAAAGCCACGTGTTGTGGTGGGCACCTATAGTTCCAGCTACTTGGGAGGCTGAGGCAAGAGAATCGCTTAAGCCCAGGAGTTTGAGGTTGCTGTGAGCTGAGACACCACAGCATTCTACCCAGGGTAATAGCTTGAGACTGTCTCAAAAAAAAAAAAAAAAAAAAAAGGTGGGGGGGGGGGGGCGCAGGGCCGGTGGCTCAAAGGAGTGGGGCACCAGCCCCATATACTGGAGGTGTTGGGTTCAAACCCGGCCCCAGCCAAAAAAAAGGCTCAGCACCTATGGTTCAAGAGAGAGAGCCAGCCACATACACCTAAGCTGGCAGGTTCGAATCTAGTCCCGGCCCACCAAACAACAATGATGGCTGCAACCAAAAAAATAGCCAGAGGTTGTGGCAGGCGCCTGTAATCCCAGCTACTTCGGAGGCAGAGGCAGGAGAATCGCTTGAGCCCAGGAGTGGGAGGTTGCTGTGAACTGTGATACCACTGCACTCTACCCTACCCAGGGTGACAGCTTGAGGCTCTGTCTCAAAAAAAAAAAAAAGGAAGAAAAGAAAAGAAGTTCTAAGAGATTTAAATACTACAGAATCTGTATCTATTTACTTTTCATTTTAATATAACCAAAATGACTCTAACCAAAAGATCATTTATTAGAAGGATGTGTGCATTAAAAAGTGGGGGAGAGGAGAGAGAGGAACTGAACAACTAAAGTCTCAGAAAGTCAGAAAGGCAGGAACTAGCATAGTTCTCTGGGTATCAGTGACAGGAGTTGATAAACTTTTACTCCCACACTTTGAAGGTCCACTGACCTCCAGACACTCTCCCCATTGAAGTTCTAAATCCTCAAGAGACGGTTCTTGGGTTCCTTCTGGCAAAGGTGTCAGTGTCTACCCTGTGTCAATCAGTTACAGCTCAGGAAAGATCTCCACAAAGCATAGATGTGACCACTGCATGTGAGGGAGTATTTCCAGAGAAGGAAAACACACTGGAACCAGCTGCCTCTTCGGTGATGTGCACTACAAAACCAGACTGGAGCACGTGCAGGGATGGTAGCACAGGCCCAGAACACGTTGGAGGTGGAAGACAGCTGAGACAGCAGCGGGAGGCGTGGCACAGCTGCCTTTGTACTCCGCCTCCTGACTCTGGTAAGTGTCTGTTACACCGAGATGCTTATCTGGAGATGGGAAAGTGCTGCAGAGGAGGCTGTGCTGGCCAGTTAGAGCAGCAACTCCCAGGCAGACGTCAGTGCCCAGTGTGGACAGGATGTCCACACGTACTCGAAGGTTTCCGTTTTTGGTTTTCAGCAGGAGAACGCTTATGTCAAACATAAAAGTGTTTTACAGCTAGCTTCGGAAGCACTTTTCAGTCCACTGCACATGACGTACTTACTGACAAAATTTACAGAATTTATGCCGATTGCCAGAAAACCTGTGGACTCTTTACTTTTCAAGTTTCCCTTCTGGAAATATATGTTCAAAGCGTGGCACAGCTTAGGCGACTTGTGCAAAAGCTCCCAACTATTGTCTCTAGTATGTGTGGTATGCAGTAGGGAGAAGCTAGTACATCTCAGTACGATTCCAAGAAAAGTCCTGCCTCCATAACCAAGTGTGAAGAGACGAAATCTATTGTCTAATCAGAAGTGCAGGCCTACAGAAGAAAGCAAAAATCTGTTGTCGTCCCTAAAATCTAATTTAAATTTCCAAAAATTACCAATAAATTCTGTACCACAAAAGCCAGGGGCATAGTGGAATCAGACAAACCTGAAATCAACCCAGACTCTACTAACTCACTGATGACCCTGTGCTAGTTATTTCAGTGCCCTGGGCTTTCACCTTCTTGTTGGTAAAATGAGCATATGATTTACTCTTGTGAAAATTACAGAGGTGGCTCGGCGCCTATAGCTCAACCGGCTAAGGCGCCAGCCACGTACACCTAAGGTGGCGGGTTCGAATCCCCAGCCCGGACCCGCC
>NW_003852415.1:4198678-4200926 GCF_000181295.1 Otolemur garnettii
CAACTTCCAACTCCTGGGCTCAAGTGATTCTCCTGCCTCCGCTGCCCAAGTAGTTGGGATTACAGGCACCTGCCACAATGCCTAGATATTTTTTGGTTGCAGCTGTTATTGTTGTTTGGCGGGCCCAGGCTGAATTCGAACCCACCAGCTCAGGTGTATGTGGCTGGTGCCTTAGCCTCTTGAGCCACAAGCGCTGAGCCAGCTATTTCTTTTTTTTAAATTTCAAGTTAATGTGAGTGTACAAACTAGGGTACAATATTTGCATTTGTTAGGCAGAGTCCCTCTTGTAGTTGTGTCCCGCACCCAAAAGGTGTGCTATATATACCCTTACACATTGTGCCCATTAGGTGGGAGCACACCACTCAGCTCCCCTCTTCTCCCCCTCATTCCCCTTTCCCCAACTTGTACTCTTTTTCTCTTCTGTGGGTTATTTATTAGATCATCTACTGACTTCATTTCAGTATTGAGTTCTTTCTTTCTTTTTCATTCATCCATTTGACACAGGATCTTGCTTTGTCACCCAGGCTATAGTGCAGCTGCATTATCATAGCTCACTCCAACTTCAACCTCCTTAACCTCCTGGGCCCAAGGGATCCTCCTGCCTTAGCCTCCTGAGTAGCTGGGACTACAGGCATGCATCATCACACCTAGCCAACACATCAGTTCTTTACCTATAGTTTCTATATCTTTCCAGATTACAACAACTGTGGAATACTTTCTGCAACTTCATCATGTATTATTGAGAATAAGGCTAGATTACACCCATAATGTTAGTACAAATGCATATTTTACTGTACTTAGAAATTATCAGAAAGCAACAGATTTATAGCAGACCACATTAAAAAATAAAGGCCGGCTCAGCACCTGTGGCTCAACCGGCTAAGGCGCCAGCCACATACAACTGAGCTGGCGGGTTCAAATCCAGCCCAGGCCTGCCAAACAACAATGACAGCTGCAACCAAATAAAATAGCCGGGTGTTGTGGTGGGCACCTGTAGTCCCAGCTACTTGGGAGGCTGAGGCAGGAGACTCGCTTGAGCCCAGGAGTTAGAGGTTGCTGTGAACTGTGATACCATGGCACTCTACCCAGGGCGACAGCTTAAAGCTCTGTCTCAAAAATAAATAAACAAATAAATAAATGCCAAACACAAAAATACAAAAGTTTACGCCAATCCTTTATGACCCTTCATTAAATATTACTTCTATAATCAAAAGTAAAAATCCTTGTAAATGAAAAGGAAAAATAGCTGCCTCAAGCTTCATAATGAAAAGGAATCTTAAAGACAGTAAATATGAGAAAATTTTCTGAGATTAAATGGGTCAAGAGCAAGGGGCTTACTTTCTTAATCGGTCACAAATTGCAAATTTTATTATAGAAGCCTTCTTAGAAACCATTCTAAAGGCAACTGACTTTGGAGGCCACAAGCCATCACACCCACTCAGAATGCAAACACTGCCTCTACCCAATCCTCTGAATTGCCTATTCTACCAATAAACACTGCTTCTTTCTTTCAAAAATTGAATCTAGTTGAATCAGCCAATTAACTATCTTACTCAGAGCACTACAAATTTCTAGGACACCTGGGCCAGCCCTAAAAAGTGGCCAGACAAGTCTGCCTTCCTTGAACATCCAAGTTCTAAAATATTACCTTAGGAATATGTTGTTTTATGTATTTCCCAATAATTCCTATTAAAAGAGGATTCCTCTTTTAACTCCCTCAAAAGACTTTGGAATCTTCTGGATGCAGCTAGTAAGAATCAAGACATTCTTTCCCTCGGAACAAAAATATCTGAAACAAAAGTCTAGTCCCACAAGTTGTAAGAAGTTACATTATTTCTGCAAAGCCTTGAGGTCTCTATGGTGTCTCATCAGGCCCTGCAAAACCTGAACAGGTATACCGGCCACTCTTGCTGTTCCTCCTGTTCCTGTCTCATAACTGTCTTGTAACTTACTTCTCCTTTCCCTTAACTGCTATTGAGTTAAATTCCCAGTTACTGTTTCCTCTTAGCTGAAAGAAAAGCTAGTAGCTATTTAGTAAACTACCCTTCATTAATTACTTATTTGCCTCCTTCAGAATAGCAGGACTGGACTCGGCGCCTGTGGGTCAAGCGGCTAAGGCGCCAGCCACGTACACCTAAGGTGGCGGGTTCGATTCCCCAGCCCGGACCCACCGAACAACAATGACGGCTGCAACCAAAAAATGGCCAGGCGTTGTGGCGGGCGCCTGTGGTCCCAGCTACTTGGGAGG
>NW_003852415.1:4201369-4214410 GCF_000181295.1 Otolemur garnettii
AAAAAAAAAAAAAAAAAAAAATAGCAGGACTAACACTTTGTTCTTTCTACTTCATTTTTCTTATTTTTTAACCATATAAATAATCTAACTATGCCCTACTTCTCAAGATACACTCTAATTTATTCTGGCAACTGGAAAGCTCTTATTTTTTGTATTTCAGATCCCCTGAGCTCAGGAGTTGGAAACCAGCCTGAGCAAGAGCAAGACCCCATCACTAATAAAAGCAGAAAAATTAGGCAGGTATTGTGGCAGGTGCCTGTAGTTTGAGCTACTGGGAAGGCTGAGGCAAGAGGATCACTTGAGCCCAAGAGTTTGAGGTTGTTGTGACCTAAGATGATGCCATGGCACTCCACCCAGGGTGACAGAGTGAGACTCTGTCTCAAAAATAAATAAATAAATAAAGTTAGTCCCAAGAGGAAGAAAGCTAGGTTCAAGACTGTCTGAAACACAGATACTTTTTTCCCCTTTCACACTTGTTAAGTAAAATGAGGACCCAAATCTCAAAAGCTCTATAAAGAAATGGAAGATCTTTTAAAAGTGCTGCTATTATAAGAATTTCTAAAACAAACTAACATATTTTAGGTGCATTTTTTTCTATTTTTTAGTAGGGACAAGATTTCACTCTTGCTCAGGTTGGTCTTGAATTCCTGAGTTCAAGTAATTCACCTGCCTCAGCCTCCCAGAATGCTATTATTATTATTATAGACATGAATCCCCTCACCTGGCCAAGCAATTTATTAAATTCCTTCAAAAGAGATAGAGAGACTTCACATAAACCCCTACAGAGTCCTCTTTTGAGACATAGTCTCACTCTGTTGGCCAGGTTAAAGAGCCATGGCATCAGCCTAGCTCACAGAAACCTTAAACACCTGGGTTTAATAGAGCGAGGCTCCCACGCAACCGCCACAACACCCTGCTGATTTTTCTGTTTTTAGTAGAGACAAGGGATCTCTATTCAGGCTTGTTTTGAACTCCTGATCTCAAGGCATCCTCCAGCCTCAGCCTCCAAGAGTGCTAGGATTAAAAGTGAGAGCCCCAGACCCCTGGCCTAGAGGTTTTTTCCAATGCAAATGCTGTCCATTTCCCTCAGGCAAACTCTAATCCTTTAGGGCAGGGAGGAAAAATTACTGCTATATTGTTCAACTGCAAATCTCGTGAAGAAGTTGTGTCTACTATCATCATTATAAACAGTGAAGTCTGGGCTTGGCGTCTGTAGCTCAGTGAGTGAGGGCGCCAGCCACAAACACCAAAGCTGGCAGGTTCGAGCCCGGCCCAGGACTGCTCAACAATAATGACAACTGCAACCCAAAACTAGCCGGGTGTTATGACAGGTGCCTGTAGTCCCAGCTGCTCAGGAGGCTGAGGTAAGAGAATCGCTTAACCCCAAGAGGTGGAGGTTGCTGTGAGCTGTGACACCATGGCCCTCTACTGAGGGCGACATAGTGACATTCTGTTTCAAAAAAAAAAGACAAATGTTGGGATATGTGAGGAAGGGAATTTACATCTCAATCATGTTATCCTCTAAATTTATATCTTAGTAAAAGCATAATGCACATTTTAACATCTTATGTATATTTTGAGGGCATAATTGTCAACACTTCCCCCAGAAAGAGAGTAAAGACAGGTAGAGGTTGGAGCACTAGCACATCACTTTCATTAGAACAAAAACAACTTTAAAAATATTTAAGATACTGCATTGTTCTCATTAAGTTACCAAGATCACTCTTTCTCCTTCTTTTTCTTAAAGAAAAATCCTACAGATAAATGTTTTTCTCTATCATTGTACAGAGCTACAGATCCTGTTTTAAAAAGACTTGTGAGAAACAGTTTTCTAGAAGGGATACTACAGCCCTTAAGGCCTTCCAATAGACCATTCTTCCAAACACCACTAAGGTGTCTTGAGCGAAATTTTTCATTAAAATAAGGTCCAGAAAGATAGCCAGATGTTACAGTCACACAGATTTTTAAAATTTCATTTTAGTACCTTAATATTTCTTCATCATATTAGTTGGCAACCTCTGAAGAAATACACCCACAAATGCTAAACTGTTAAGAGACTATGGTCTGGAAGACCTTGATTTACTACTAAATCAGAACTTAACTCCTAGGTATCAAAAGGAACACTCAAATACAAAGCACCTCAAAAGTGTAAACACCTTCTCCCCGACTTCCTTTTTCCACTAAAAAATCATACCTCATTCATTCACCTGCAATGTATTTTCTAACTCCTACCTGTTAAATTTTTGTTACATTCTACACCACAATTGTGTTTTGGCCATTTACATTGCTAGAAAAATAAATTCTTCCACTGCTTATGAAAAGCTGATTCTTATCATTTCCTCTCTCACACAATTATTTCTTTCTTTCTTTTTTTTTGAGACAGAGTCTCACTCTGTCACCCTTGGCTAGAATGCAGTGGTATCAGCCTACTTCACTGCAATCTCTTAACTCCTGGGCTCAAGTGATCCTCCTGCCTCAGTTTCCCAGGTAGCTGGGCCTACTGGGCCTGCCAGCTAATTTTTCTATTTTCAGTATAAATGGGGTCTTTCTTGCTCAGGCTCAAACTCTTTTTTTTTTTTTTTTTGAGACAGAGCCTCAAGCTGTCCCCCTGAGTAGAGTGCCCTGGCATTACAGCTCACAGGAACATCCGACTCCTGGGCTCAAGCAAGTCTCCTGCCTCCGCCTCCCAAGTAGCTGGGACCACAGGCGCCCGCCACAACGCCCGGCTATTTTTTGGTTGCAGCCGTCATTGTTGTTTGGCGGGTCCGGGCTGGGGATTCGAACCCGCCACCTTAGGTGTACGTGGCTGGCGCCTTAGCCAGTTGAGCTATAGGTGCCGAGCCCGGGCTCAAACTCTTGAGTTCAACTGATCCTCTGGGTGTCAGCACCCGAGTGCTAGGATTACAGGTGTGAGCCACCCTGCCCAGCAACACACAATTATTTCTTAAAAAGTGAAAACAAATCTTTTGAATCCATGTATTACTTTGCCTTGACACCTTACAACTGCAAGGGAGATCAAGTCCTTTCATGTACTTTCCCCCACAACTCTCAGTCTCAAGATCTCAACACGATCTGGAGAAATGCTTTATTTTCTGCTTCACGCCAAATAGAAACAGGACTATTCTTCAAAGCTACTGATTTGGAGAGGAAACTGCCAGCTATTTTATGTTAAAGCCAAATTTAGATCACCATCCTATCAAAATTGCCACAGTCACATTCCTGCTAAGGGAAACTGAGTACCCTTTTTTTGAGACCAAGCCTCAAGCTGTCCCCCTGGGTACAGTGACGCGGCATCACAGCTCACAGCAACCTCCAACTCCTGGGCTCAAGCGCCTCCCAAGTAGCTGGGACCACAGGCGCCTGCCACAACGCCGGGCTATTTTGGGGTTGCAGCCGTCATTGTTGTTTTGGCGGGCCTAGGCTGGATTCGAACCTGCCACCTTAGGTGTACGTGGCTAGCACCTTAGCCACAGGCGCCGAGCCGGAAACTGAGTACCTTTTAATAAAGTTTTCCATTCTATCTGAACGACTCTTAAAAGTATTAAAGTCGATTGCAAATTATTACAACACTATCCCAGCAACACTTACAAGCTGGTTAAAAAGATGCAAAATATTTAAAAACACATTTCAGCAGAATACCTGCAAGTCCAGGGAACTGGAAGGTTGATATATAATAGTACTGTCTTGAACTCAGAACTTTTCATAATATTTTAGAACTTCCTGAGCTTGGGTGCTGATTCCACCTTGTTTAATTAGTACAGAGGCTCATCACAAGTCGCCATCACTCGTCACAGGTTAAACAATCCCCACTCTTGCTCAGTTAAAGGGATCACCCAGCTAAACCAGGAGCCTGGGATAAGGTCTCACCAGGGGCAGATGAAGAGGATAATGCTCTCGAGACACCAGACTGAGTTCACTACAAGATCTACAGTGCAATGTCTTGCTTTTGGAGGGAATCTAGAATGCGGCTTGAAGATACTGGGTGTGTTTCCACCCGGCACCTCCTCCTAACTTTCTTTGCCTCTTATGGACCCCAAGGGTCGTTTCCCTCGGACGGCTGCAAGACTTTAAGAAGAAGCAACTACCGCAGGGGTTTAAAGAGGGAGCCTCGGAAGAAAGAACCAGGAGCCACCGAAAGGCTCCTACCAGGGTCTGAGATGTCACTCACTTCCTCCCCTTGGGGGTGGCCCGCACTTCTGGTCGGATCAGGTAGAGAAAGATACCTGGGTTTTTGAGGAGAGCCCAAACCTCCAAGGGGAGGGGAGGAAGACCTTCAGGCGCGGAGGGATGGAGAACCCCTGTGCCGTCCTTGAATCTCCCGGCTTGGGAAGGTGGGGTCAGCGCCCGGACACCGCGGCCAGCACACCTGAGCCGCGCCCAGCTGCGCGGGCGGTCGCCGCGACCTCGCTGCCCCGTACGGCCGCCCCGGCCCGCCGCTCAATGTCCCCGTACCTGGCCAGCGGCGGCTGCGGCGCTGCTCCTCACGTACCCGTTTCTCACTTCCCCGTTCGCCACGCAGCCGTTCGCTCGCACCGGGCGACGGCAGCAGCAGCCTCCGGGCCCCGGCCGCATCCTCCTGGCAGCACCTAGCGCAAGGCAGGCTCTGTAGGCGGTAGCAGCAGCGGCAGCGGCTCCAAGTCCCGCTCCGCACCCCACCCACCTTCCCGAAACCGGAAATGAATGCAGCTCCGCCGCCAATTCCTGGCCTGGCCGTCACTCGGGGGCGGAGCCCTGGCCCGGGAGAACGAGGCTCGCCCAGGGCAGGGCCGCGGAGGAGGAGACCGGGCGGGGATGAGCCGAGAGGGATGTGGGCCTAAGCACCACTGACCAATCTGGGGAAAGAGAAGGTGGACCCTCTGCCCCCGACCGGCCAATCACGGGCAAGAAGGAAGCGCCTTGCTGGTGTAGAGGGGGCTTCTCTAAGGGGGACCTCGTGGGCCTGGCATCTGATTGGAGGCCCGAGCCAGGTCGTAGGTAGGACTTGGCTGCTCAATGGCCCAGAGCGAGGAGGAGGCGGGGTCCACGAAGAAGTAGCCAATAGCAGTGTGAGGAAAGAAAGGGGGCTGAGGCTAAATCTCTTGAGCGGGTTGCCGGGTTCTCTAACGCTGGTGGCGCCCTCTTTGCCCTTGCCTCTGGAAGTTCTAGGGCTTGAATGCTATCCCGTCACAGGCAGTTCCTCTATTTTATTACCTGATTCCTCTGCGTTTTTACAGAATAGCTTTTTTGGCAGTCTCTTACCATTCTTCAGTAAGCCGCACACATTAACGCAAATGTGCCCTTCACATTTGTCCCTATCAGTATTTTCTGTACTATCTCCTTTAAAGACGGTCCTTCAAACCGGGTTCCAAGAAACCTGGTCTAGATCCAACTCTGCTAATAATTGGAAACTAAAACTTGACCATTGTATTTAACTACTTTAGAAGCCAAATTGTGTAAAATGGAGTTAATACTTTCTGCTTCATAGCTGCGTTGCAAGAATTCAAGACCCACTGTGCATCTATCATAATACCTGGCCCGTACTAGGAGCATAATAAATATTTTCTCACCTTTTAATCCTATCTGCCCGGACTGTAAGAAAGAAAGGAAACTGATATACATTACAGCAAGAGACTTTGTTACCCATAAAGAGTTTAGTGTCGGCTCGGCGCCTGTGGCTCAAGCGGCTAAGGCGCCAGCCACATACACCTAAGGTGGCGGGTTCGAATCCCCAGCCCGGGCCCGCCAAACAACAATGATGGCTGCAACCAAAAAATGGCCAGGCGTTGTGGCGGGGCGCCTGTAGTCCCAGCTACTTGGGAGGCTGAGGCGGGAGACTCGCTTGAGCCCAGGATTGGAGGTTGCTGTGAGTGTGATGCCATGGCACTCTACCCAGGGGGATAGCTTGAGGTTCCGTCTCAAAAAAAAAAAAAAAAAGAATTTAGTGTCATGGCTGAGAGTATGAACTCTGGGGTGGGTCTGAGTTTGAATCCAGGCTATGCCACTTACTAGCTAAGTGACTTCTATGTGTCTTCATCTTTTCAGTGGGGATATTAACAGTTGTCATGAAGACTTAAAAGTTAATACTTGTAATATATTTTATCCAAAACCTGGCACTTAGTAAGCATTCATTGTTAGTTATTAATTGTTAAATGTACCTATTAGAGTCCCTGCTTTCTTCCTTCCCCCTTCAGCAGCTTTAGGAATTGACACTGGGTGTGGTGGCTCACACCCATAATCCTAGCACTCTGGGAGGCGGAGGGAGGCAGATTGCTTGAGCTCAGGAGTTTGAGACCAGCCTGAGCAAGAGTGAGACCCCTGTCTCTACTAAAAATAGAAAAACTGAGGCAAGAGGATTGCTTGAGCCCAAGAGTTTGAGGTTGCTGTGAGCTATGATGACGTCACTGCACTCAAAAAGAAAAAAAGAAAGACAGGAGTTGACACAGTACAGGTTCTGCATGATTTGGGAGGTGAACAATCTAATGAAGTGGGCAGGGCCTATTATCTCTCTGGGTTGGCAAACACTATAATCCCAAAGAGAATATATGAGGCTAAAAAGGAAACATATGGCTTGTGCTAATGGAGCTTATATTCCGGTCAGAGATAAGAAGTACACATATAAAGAAAACAACAGTAAACAACCAATTGATGAGTGGTTAGGCCACAGGAGTTTTGAAGAGGGAGACTGGATGTAGGAAGTTTTCAGGGCAGAAATCTGTTTGGAAGCAGGGGCAAGGGATTTAATTGTATCTTAGACAGTGGGCTGAATGAATCTGGAGAAGGCTTTCAAGGAATATGTGGAAGGAGGTAGGTCTTGATGAAGATGAGGATTTGGACAGCTGAAACTGAGTTGGAAAAGGAGGGTGTTCCAGAGAGAAGGAACCTTCAGAATCTCAGTTGCAGACCCTGGAAAAAGCAAAGTCTGAACTGCAGCCTGAGAGGAGTAAAGGAACCTAGCTAGATTACAGGCACCCTATTAACCTGTCCCTCCTTCCTGAGGGCAGGACACCAGCTCCTTGTCTTGTTCTGCCACTTACTCACTATGTGTACTCTGAGACGAGTCATGCAGACTCAGCCCTGGTTTCCTCACTCACCTTACAAAGTTCATACCTGTACTACTTAACCCCACAAGGTTTTTGTGAGCCTCAATCATATAATACACAAACAATCTGATTACTTAACATCCTATTGCTAAATGACAAAAATGATACTTCAGTAGGCTGTAGGAAGTACCCAGGCTCTGCAAACAGGGAGATGGCTCCTTTCAGATGCAAAAGATGCCTCATCATCATTTCACAGAGTTCATATGCAGAGTTCTATGCTAGCCACCAAGAACACAACTCTTTTCTCCTTCAAGATTGCTGAAACCACTTCAGCTGTAAAGCCTTTCTTGAACTCCAGCCTTCCCACAAAATCAGTGGCTTTCTCCTCTGTGAACTGTATATACATCTGTATAAGCATGTGTCACCCTGCTTTGAGATTCTTTATTTTGACAGGAACATTACACAGTACTTACAGGCAAGAGCTCAGACATACTGGGATTGAAGTCCAGCTCCAGCACTTAGAAACTTGTGAGTTAGGGAAAGCTGCCTAACTTCTCTGTAACTCAGTTCCTTCCTCTGTAGAATGGGACATGCCTCATAGAGTTGTTCCGAGAATTAGAAAAGAAAACCATTTAGCCTGTTACATAATATTAAATGAGTGTTGGCAATTGTTAGTTGAATAAATGAATTATTTGTTAAATAAATGAATGAATGGATACATTTATACGTCCAACTAGACAGAGAGCAAACTCCTTGAGTTCAGACAATTGTCTAATTCATCTTTGGGTTCCTAGTGCCTAGCATGTGCCTGGCAAACAGCAAGTGCTTAATACATGTTTGATGAATAAATGGATGAATGAATGACAATCTGGCCTGTCTCCAAGGAGCCTTCTATCACATGGGGACTACAATTAAGGTTCTTTTGGTTGTAGATAACATAAGCCAATATTAGAAAACTTAAGAAAGGTAAATTTACTGGAACTCTCCTGAAAAGTGAGAAGTGATGGGACTTAGGACAAACACCAAACCTCAGCAATAGAAATTAGATACCAGGGCGGCGCCTGTGGCTCAAGGAGTAGGGTGCCGGCCCCATATGCCAGAGGTGGCAGGTTCAAACCCAGCCCCAGCCAAAAAAAACTGCAAAAAAAAAAAAAAAGAAAGAAAGAAAGAAAATAGACACCAAACCTCCACAACAGAAATTAGACACCAAACCATTTCCAACGCTTAGTTTTCTGAAACCTATGATTTTCATATTCCCTAGGCCAAACTTAGGAAACACTAAGGAAGTAAGGAATTTTCATATTTTCTAGGCCAAACACTGAGGAAAGAGAAATCTAATTGGCCCACTTAGAGCAAGATGACTAAATCTGACCAATCAGTGCTAGCCAGAGCACAAGGTCAGGCTGCTAGAGGTGAGGAATCAGACAAGGAAGAATCATTGCAGAGAATAAAGGAACAGTTTTATCGGAGTCTATTACAAGGAGCCAGAGCCTGGGAACAAAAAGGACAAATAACATGGCTTGAAATGAGTTTAAAGAAGGAAACTTCCAGTAAAGCATTTTTTAAAGAGCCATGCACCGATTGTTGCCTCACAAGAGAAATGAAGTGAAAGAAACCAGGCTGTTTTGCTGGAGGAGCAGCCAGCCTGGACTATCAGATAGGGGTCTTCATTTCATGTAGTGTAAGATACACTGGATGACTTACACAGAAGAGAATTCCAATTCATTACAAAGTTACCTGCAGTTCAGAGACCTGACTGAAGGCTAGATGACCAGGCTTAGAAAAAGTCAGAAGCCACTAGAGGGCCAGGTAGCAAGGACCACAGCAAGGGTTTGTGGCAGAAACTGTCTGGTAAGCACACCACCACCAAAATAAATGACCTCCAACCAGCCATTCCATCCTTGGGCCACTTGGTTAAGAGTCAAAGTCCCAGCTCGGCACCTGTGGCTCAAGTGACTAAGGTGCTAGCCACATACACCTGAGCTGGCGGGTTCCAATCCAGACGGCCCACCAAACAACAATGACAGCTGCAACCAAAAAATAGCCAGGCATTGTGGCAGGCGCTTGTAGTCCCAGCTACTTGGGAGGTGGAGGCAGAAGACTCCTGAGCCCAGGAGTTGGGGGTTGCTGTGAGCTGTGATGCCATGGCACTCTACCCAGGGGGACAGCTTGAGGCTCTGTCTCAAAAAAAAAAAAAAAAAAAAAAGTCAAAGTCCCAGAGGGAGCATCTATTTAGCAGCGTTTATGTCACACTGATCTACACAGGTGCAGACAGAAGAAAGAACTTTCCTTCTTTCATGATGTGAGTACTTAACCAAGATTCAGCCTCCCAAGAAGAGTACACTCAATGAGGAGAGGTGATTTCCTAAAAGGAAACAGGGGGACCTAAAAGAAAAAGAGAACAGACATGGGGTAGGCAAAAATGACCAATGTTCCTTTCATCAGAACTGCAGAAGAATCACAGGTAAAACAGGTCCTTCAAAAAACCAGAGCTTGGCTCGGTGCCTATAGCTCAACGGGCTAAGGTGCCAGCCACGTACACCTAAGGTGGCGGGTTCGAATCCCCAGCCCGGACCCCAAAAAACAATGAGGGCTGCAACCAAAAAAAAAAAATAGCCGGGCATTATAGCGGGTGCCTGTGGTCCCAGCTACTTGGGAGGCGGAGGCAGGAGACTCGCTTGAGCCCAGGAGTTGGAGGTTGCTGTGAGCTGTAATGCCATGACACTCTACCCAGGGGGACAGCTTGAGGCTCTGTCTCAAAAAAAAAAAAACAAAAAAAAAAAAACCAGAGCTTGACAGCTCAGAGCTGTGATCTAATCTTGATGCTAAGAGCATAATTTGGTCTTCCCTTTTCAAATTGTTCACACTAAATCCATTGATTTATCTACTTAGCCAATCATTTCAAAAATATTTTTTGCTGAGTTTCGTATTAGATACCAGAAATAACAGGGATAAGCAGAAAAAAAATTCTCTCTGTCCAGGGAGGTATCAGTCTGGATTTACAAGAATCAAGACTCTTTTCAATTCTTCCAAATCTTTTTTTTTGTTTGTTTGAGACAGAGCCTCAAGCTGTCCCCCTGGGTAGAGTGCCATGGCATTACAGCTCACAGCAACCTCTAACTCCTGGGCTCAAGCGAGTCTCCTGCCTCTGCCTCCCAAGTAGCTGGGACCACAGGTGCCCGCCACAACGCCCGGCTATTTTTTGGTTGCAGCCGTCATTGTTGTTTGGCGGGTCCAGGCTGGGGATTTGAACCCGCCACCTTAGGTGTACGTGGCTGGCGCGTTAGCCGGTTGAGCTACAGGCGCCGAGCCTCTTCCAAATCTTATACAATGAGTGAAAGAGACTACTTCTCTCCCTGGAAAATCTTGGATAATAATGTCTCGGGACTATTTTCAGTGGCAATATTTGCATCTACAAAACTGGGCAGGCCCTGGGACAAGAGTTTAGAATCGCATTATTACTATGAAGCCAGAGCTATTTAAAGGAATGGTTGCTCACAAACAGGAAGCATTAAGAGTGATGGTGGATCCTGATTACCCAGGAGTGCCTCCAGGGTGCTGGCTGAGTGTCCAGTAGTGATTTCAATCTATGGTATTTGCTATGGGAGCTCTGTGATAAAACAAATAAATGCTCCAGGAATAGGCTGCTGGAGCCTGTGTCTCAATGGCAGGTCTCTGCCCTAGAGTTACCTCTGCTCCAGAAGCACCTGGGAGCTCCCTACTCAAGCACCACACCCCAAACCTCCACCCTGGACTTCCTGTGGGCCCTCACCCGGCTGAATGTGCAATCTGAGGTTCTGCTTCAGGAAGTAGACTTTTGCTTCTGGCTCCAGGAAGGAGGAAAATGGGTGGTGATGTTAGCCAAGACTCAGATTTACAGATTTCAAAACTGAATTCAGATTAGATAAAGCACAGAGATTTATTGGCCCACATAACTAAAAAAACAGAGGTGAGGGAGGGTGGCAAGGGGAGTCTGACTGGATCTAAAGGCTCAATCCAATTCCATATCATCAGGAATCAGTCTCCATCCCAAGACTGACTTATTCCCCGATGGCTGTGGCAGGTAGCCTGCATTCAACTAACTTTATTTTATTTTATTTATTTATTTGTTTCTGAAACAGAGTCTTACTTTATTGCCCTCAGTAGAGTGCCGTGGCATCATAACTCACAGTAACCTCAAACTCTTGGACTCAAGAGATCCTCTTGCCTCAACCTCCTGAGTAGCTGGGACTACAAGCGCCCACCACAATGCCTGGTTATTTTTAGAAATGAGGTCTAGCTCTTGCTCAGGCTGATCTGGAACTCTCAACCTCAAGGGATCCACCCACCTTGGGCTCCCAGCATGCTAGGATTACAGGTGTGAGTCACTGCACCCAGCTTCAACTAACTTTAAAACCTCAGCCGAGTAACAATGACTATTTTCTATAGACCCAGTGAGATGCCCAAGTAGATTCCCATTGGCTGGGTCACATGCCTCAGGTAGCTGTTGAATTGATTAACCAGGCCTGAATCTTGTGCCCACAAATTCCCCCAATTCTGAGCCATAGGCTCTGAGAATAGGAGATCAGTGGTTTCCCCACTGGAAGAGATGGTACTGTTACCAGAAACAAGGGTGCAAGGGAGGCGGAGCCAACAGACATCCATTATATCCATCATATTGAGTACGATTATAATGGATGAAGCAGGAAGTAGGAATGCCTAGGAGATTCTCACCATTTTAAATGATATTACAAGAAATACTGGTTTTAGACCATTGCTCTTCCCCAAATCCAACCTCCAAAATGTATTGTAAATTAATCTCTCCTTATGGTAGATATCTATGATAGTTTAAAATGATGGACACCTTATTGTTGTCTTCATCGAACTATCATCCTAAGCAGTTAACAAACATCTTGTGTGTGTGTGTAGCCTATGAGACAAATAGAAATACAGACTGAGGATTTACTCTCTAAGAGAGCATTAACAATGACAAAAAACTCACCGACAGCCATAGCAACTCTGACTTTGTTATATATTGTCCACTTAAAAATCACATAAATTGAGGGTGGCGCCTGTGGCTCAAAGGAGTAGAGCACTGGCCCCATATGCCAGAGATGGCAGGTTCAAACCCAACCCTGGACAAAAACTGCAAAAAAAAAAAAAAAAAAATCACATAAATTGAAAAGTACTGTATGTGAAATGTACCTCAAAAATATTTTTTTTAAAAAAAGAAGACATAAATAAGGAGGTACGTTTCCTAAGCAATGTGGCATTGACACTCTACAGAGGGATGGAATCTGTAATGTTTAAATGGAATAAAGTAAAGCTGCCATTTCTTTCTTTTTTTATTTTTTTGCAGTTTTTGGCCAGGGCTGGGTTTGAACCCACCACCTCCAGCATATGGGGCCAGCACCCTACTCCTTTGAGCCACAGGCACTGCCCAAAGCTGCCATTTCATTTCTACTTCATCATAGAAGCCTTCAAAGATCTAGCTATTTCTCCCACCACTTTCTTTATATTTTATGTGGCAATGCTACATATTTTTGACAACATAAATTCCTTTAAAACAGAGTTTTGACACAAACTCAAGAAGGGGAGAGGGGAGGAGGGAAGAGGATTGGTGTGCTCTCATCTAACAGGCACAGGGTAAGGGTATGTGGCACAGCTCCTGGGTGAGGGGCACAACTGCAACTTGGACTCTACCTAACAAATATGAACTAAGTAACCTAATCGTCTGTACCCTCCTGTTAATTTAAAATTTTAAAAAATGGAGTTTTGAGGTTCTTATTCCACCTATGTATGCGTCATTTTATATTCAAGGTTATTTGTTTCCTCATACACTAAATAGAAACATTTTCAGTTATTGCGTATTATTATCGAGGCATCTTTTCTTTTTGAGTATTTGTATCCCAAAGAATCAGACTTAAGAATCCTGTGTTCGGGCTGGGCGCCTGTGGCTCAAGCGGCTAAGGCACCAGCCACATACACCTAAGGTGGCGGGTTCGAATCCCCAGCCCGGGCCTGCCAAACAACAATGATGGCT
>NW_003852415.1:4214738-4216105 GCF_000181295.1 Otolemur garnettii
AAAAAAAAAAAAAAAAAAGAATCCTGTGTTTGGGTTGTAGATGATTCAGTGTCTTCCTACTTTTTGGTACTTCCGAGTTCCTTTAAAAAATTATAAATCTATTTATGATTATAATAATTAAAATTAAAAACTGGGCCAGGCATTATAACTCACACCTGTAATCCCAGCACTTTGGGAAGCTTAGGTGGGAGGATTGCTTGAGGCCAGGAGCTTGAGAACAGCCTGGGCAGCCTATCAAGAACCCATGTCTTCCAAAAATATTAAAAAATTAGCTAGGGGGTGGCATCTGTGGCTTAAAAGGGTAGGGCACTGGTCCCATATGCTGTAGGTGGCCAGTTCAAACCAAGCCCCGGCCAATAAATAAATAAATAAATAAAAGCTTCTTAAAAAAAAAAAGAAAAATTAGCTAGGGTGGCGCCTGTGGCTCAGTGGGTAGGGTGCCATCCCCATATACTGAGGGTGATGGGTTCAAAACCCAGCCCCAGGGCTCAGTGCCTGTGGCTCAAGTGGCTAAGGTGCCAGCCACATACACTTAAGGTGGAGGGTTCGAATCCAGCCTGGGCCCGCCAAAACAACAATGATGGCTGCAACCAAAAAATGACCGGACATTGTGGCCGGCGCCTATGGTCCCAGCTACTTGGGAGGCTGAGGTAGGAGACTCTCTTGAGCCCAGGAGTTGGAGGTTGCTGTAAGCTGTGGTGCCATGGCACTCTACCGAGGGCAATAAAGTGAGACTCAGTCTCTACAAAAAAAAAAAAAAATTTGGCTAGATGTGATGACTCACACATGTAGTCCTAGCTACTCAGGAGGCTGAGATGAGAGGATCACTTGAGCCCAGCTTAGTGAGCTATGATCATGCCACTGCACTACAGGCTGGGTAACAGACTGAAAACTTTGTCTCAAAAAAGAAATAAATACAAATAAAATACACAGATAAAAATAAATAATTAAAAACCTAATGAAGGGTACAAGTGAATTTTTCTAAGAGTAGAATGTGAATGTTTTAAACTAGTAACTAAGAAAATGACATGAAGGCTATGTTAACCAGTTTGATGGAGGTGTCTCGGATTGTGTGTGAAAACCCCACATTGTACCCCAGAAGTGCATTAATGTACATAGTTACCATTCAATAAAAAAAAAAAAAAGCCTAATGACAGGTGGCACCTGTAGCTCAGTGTAGGGTGCCGGCCACCATACACCAGAGGCAGGCTGGTTCAAACCTGGCCCAGGCCTGATAATCAACAATGACAACTGCAACAAAAATACCTGGGCGTGGTAGTAGGCACCTGTAGTCCCAGCTACTTGGGAGACTGAGGCAAGAGAATTGCTTAAGCTCAAGAGTTTGAGGTTGCTGTGAGCTGTGACAC
>NW_003852415.1:4216803-4218558 GCF_000181295.1 Otolemur garnettii
CCGGGCTGGGGATTCGAACCCGCCACCTTAGGTGTATGTGGCTGGCGCCTTAGCCGCTTGAGCCACAGGTGCCGAGCCAATTTCACCACTTCTATTCAACATTGTATTAGGCAACTATGCAAGAAAGTAAAAGAAAAGGCATCCAGATTAAAAAGAAGTAAAATGGGGCGGTGCCTGTAGCTCAGTGGGTAGGGTGCCTGCCACAAACACCCAGGCTGGAAGATCTGAACCCAGCCCCGGCCAGCTAAACAACAATGACAACTGCAACAACAAAAAAATAGCCAGGCGTTGTGGTGGGCACCTGTAATCCCAGCTACTTGAGAGGCTGAGGCAAGAGAATTGCTTAAGTCCAAGAATGAGGTTGCTGTGAGCTGTGATGCTACAGCATTCCACTGAGGGCAGGCAACATAGTGACACTCTGTCTCAAATAAATAAATAAATAAAATAAAAAGAAGTAAAATGACCCGTATTCACAGGTGACATATCCCAAGGAATACACTAAAAAACGATTAGGACTGGCTCAGCGCCTGTGGCTCAACTGGCTAAGGCACCAGACACATACACCTGAGCTGGCAGGTTTGAATCCAGCCCTGGCCCACCAAACAACAATGATGGCTGCAACCGAGAAATGGCGTTGTGGCAGGCACCTGTAGTCCCAGCTACTTGGGAGGCAGAGACAGGAGAATCGCTTGAACCCAGGAGTTGGAGGTTGCTGTGAGCTGTGATGCCATGGTACTCTACCCAGGATGACAGCTTGAGGCACTGTCTCAAAAAAAACAAAAAAAGATTAGGACTAATAAACAAGATAAGCAAGTTGCAGGATACAATATTAAAAAATATATATAAAAAAATCCGTTGCATTTTTATACACTAACAATAAGTACTCTGAAAATGAAATTAAGAAAATTCTAGGCCAGGCGAAGTGACTCACGCCTGTAATCCTAGCACTCTGGGAGGGTGAGGCAGGTGGATTGCCTGAGCTCACAGGTTCAAGACCAGCCTGACCCAGAGCAAGACCCTGCCTCTAAAAAATAGCCGGGTGTTGTGGCGGGCTCCTGTAATCTCAGCTACTTAGAGGCTAAGGTAAGAGGATTGCTTGAACCTAAGAGGTTGAGGTTGCTGTGAGTTATGACACAATGGCACTCTACCAAGGGTGGTGACAAAGTGAGACTCTGTCTTAAAACAAACAAAGAACTCATACTTTATGAATTCAAAATTTACTATATAGATGAAGTAACTAAGATAGTGTGCTACTGGTATAAAGAAAGACATATAAATTGGCTCGGCGTCTGTGGCTCAAGCAGCTAAGGCACCATACACATACACCTGAGCTGGCAGGTTTGAACCCAGCCCAGGCCGCCAAACAACAATGACGGCTGCAACTTAAAAATAGCCGGGCATTGTGGCAGGCGCCTATAATCCCAGCTACTTGGGAGGCAGAAGCAGGACAATCACTTGAATCCAGGAGCTGGAGGTTGCTGTGAGCTGTGATACCACAGCACTCTACTCAGGGCGACAGCTTGAGGCTGTCTCAAAAAAAAAAAAAAAGACATATAAATCAATGCAATAAAATTGGGAATATAGAAATAAACTCTGATCAATTGATTTTTGACAAAAGTTCCAAGTCACTTCAAGAAGGTAACGAATGGACTTGTCAACAAGTAATGCTGGTTGGCTCAAACTGCTAAGGCGCCAGCCATATACACCTGAGCTGGCAGGTTCAAATCCACCCTGGGTCCACCAAACAACAATGAC
>NW_003852415.1:4219735-4220756 GCF_000181295.1 Otolemur garnettii
GAACCCGCCACCTTAGGTGTATGTGGCTGGTGCCTTAGCCGCTTGAGCCACAGGCGCCGAGCCGACACCGTATACTTTACCTAGAGAGTGCCACATAGTGAGACTCTGCCTCAAAGAAAAAAAAAATTAAAAATTTGTTCTTTCAAGGACAGTATGAGAAAATGGAATGTTAGCTTATAGAATGGAAGAATATTTTTGCAAATTGTATATTTGATAAGAAACTTATTCCTAGAATGCCTAAATAATTCTTTAATTCTTTTTTCTTTTCTTTTTCATTTATTTATTTGAGACCAAGTCTCACTCTGTTGCCCTGAGTGCCATGGCATCATAGCCTGCAGCCACCCCAGATTCCTGGGCTCAAAAGATCCTTTTGCCTCAGCCTCTTGAGTATAGGCACCACCACAATGCTCAGCTAGTTTTTCTATTTTTAGTAGAGACAGGTCATGTTTTGCACAGGCTGGTCTCAAACTTTTGAGCTCAGGTGATCCACTGGCCTTGCCTCCCAGAGTGCTAGGATTATAGGCCTCAGCCACTGTGCCTGGCCTCAAATATTCTTATAATACTCAAGAATAAAAAGATAATTAACCTGATTTTTTTGAGGCAGAGTTTCATTTTGTCACCCTCGGTAGACTGCTGTGACATCATAGCTCACAGCAGCCTCAAGCTCTAGGGCTCAAGTGATTGTCTGGAGTCAGCTTCCTAATTAGCTGGGAGTACAGGTGCCCACCACAATGCCTGGCTATTTTTAGAGACAGGGGTCTCACTCTTGCTCAGGCTGGTCTTGAACCTGTGAACTCAAGCAATCTAGCTGCCTCAGCCTCCAAGAGTACTAGGATTACAGGCTTGAGCCACTTCACCTGGCCAGTGAACCTGATCTAAAAGATTTCCAAGTCATTACTACAAAGATACGCAAAGGAAAACAAACAGATGAAAAGATGCTTGGCATCATTAAGTCATTAGGGAAATACAAGTCAAACCCACCAGCTCGGCACCTGTGGTCCCAGCTACTTGGGAGGCTGAG
>NW_003852415.1:4221554-4225419 GCF_000181295.1 Otolemur garnettii
ACAGAGTCTCACTATGTTGCCCTTGGAAGAGTGCCCTGGCATCACAGCTCACAGCAACCTCAAACTCTTAGGCTCAAGTGATTCTATTGTCTCAGCCTCCCAAGTAAAGGGGACTACAGGTGCCCACCACAATGCCCCACTATGTTTTGGTTGTAGTTGTCATTGATGTTTGGCAGGCTTGGGCTGAGTTCAAACCCACCAGCTCCAGTGTATGTGGCTGGTGCCCTAGCCACTGAGCTACAGGTGGTGAGCCTCAGTTCAGGAGTTTGAGACCAGCTTAAGCAAGAGTGAAATCTGGTCACTACTAAAAATAGAAAAACTAGCTGGGGCATTGCGGCAGGCACCTGTAGTCCCATCTACTCCTGAGGCTAAAGCAAGAGGATCACTTCAGCCCAAGAATTTGAGGTTGCAGTGAGCTATGATGGTTCCATGGCATTCTACCCAGGGTGACAGATTGAGACTCTGTCAAAAAGAAAAGAAAAGAAAGCCAGATAATAACAAGTGTTAAGAATATGGAGGAACTGGAACCCTAGTATATTGTTGGTGGGAACATAAAATAGTGCAGCAACTTGGAAAATAGGTCCACAAAATGTTAAACCTAGAATCGTATCAACCTGCAATTGGGTACCTACCCAGGAAAAATGAAAACATATGTCAACATAAAAACTTGTATATAGCCGGGTGGAGTGGCTCATGCCTGTAATCCCAGCACTTGGGAGGCCGAGGCAGGTGGATTGCCTGAGCTCATAGTTTTGAGACCAGCCTGAACCAGAGTGAGACCTCTTCTCTAAAACTAGCTGGGCGTTATGGCGGGCACCTGTAGTCTCTGCTATTTGGGAGGCTGAGGCAAGAGAATCGCTTAAGCCCAGGAGTTTGAGGTTGTTGTGAGCTATGACACTATGGCACTCTACCCAGGGTGACAAAGTGAGACTCTATCTCTAAAAAAAAACAACTTATATACAAATGGGTCATAGTAGCATCATCCATAATAACTAAAATGTAGAAACAACTCAAATGTCCATCAACTGATGGATGGATAAACACAAACATTTATGTTCATATGATAGAATAATTTGGCAATGAAAAGGAATTGAGTAGTGATACATGGTTCAGCATTGATAAAGCTTGAAAACAAAATGCTAAGTGAGAGAAGCCATCTGTAGGCATCAAGGACTATACATTGGTCCAGAATGAGCAAATCAAGAGACAAAAGATAGATTAGTGATTGCATCAGGCTTGGAGGGGTAAGGAGAGGGTGAAGAGGGCAGGTGGGATGAGGAATGTTTGTTAAGGGGTACAAGGTTTCTTCGGGGGATGATAGAAATGTCCTGAAATTAAACTATTGTAAACTCTGAGTGTTGAACTTTATGACATATAAATTATATCTTAATAAAGCTGTTAGAAAACAAAACCAAGGCTCAGCACCTGTAGCTCAAGCAGCTAGGGCACCAGCCACATACACTGGAGCTGGCGGATTCGAATCCAGCCCGGGCTCACCAAACAACAATGATGATAACTACAACCAAAAAAAAAAATGAAAAAATAGCTGGGCGTTGTGGCAGGGGCCTGTAGTCCCAGCTACTACTTGGGAGGCTGAGGCAAGAGAATCGCTTGAGTCCAAGAGTTTGAGGTTGCTGTGAGCTGTGACGCCATGACACTCTACCAAGGGTGACATAGAGAGACTCTATCTCCAAAAAAAAAAAAAAAAAATCCTTACAGGGATAATGTCCTGTTCATTGAGGGGGAAAAGGCTGTGTTTTTCTTTTTTGTTTGTTTGTTTGTTTTGAATTATATCATCCTTGGTAGAGTGCTGTGGTGTCACAGCTCACAGCAAACTCAAGGGCATAAGCAATTCTCTTGCCTCAACCTCTCAAGTAGCTGGGAGCACAGGTGTCCACCATAAACGCTCGGCTAGTTTTTGGTTGCGGTTGTCATTGTTATTTAACAGGCCCGGGCCAGGCTCGAACCCTCCAGCCTCAGTGTTTGTGGCTGGTGCCCTACTCACTGAGCTATGGGCGCTGAGCCAGAGGCTGTGTTTTTTAAAACTCTGTAATTTTAACAGAGTTAACTACTACAGTGCCTGCCACATGGTACACCCAATAACAATTGAATAAAAGCAAAGAAAGAAAGGAGGGACAAAGAAAGAGAAGGAAGGAGGAAAAAAAAGAAAAGTGATGTGACTGTGATATTCCATTTCTATAGTGTGCCACCTTGCAAATGAGAGAACTGGGTCTCCTAGAAGATGAGTAGCTGAACTAAATCCATACACTAATGACTGGTAAGGAGGAAAATTAGAACCCAAGTCTGTGTATTTCAAGACTTGTATTCTACATGTCCATTTCTAAAATTTTGTTTGTGAATCTCAAAATATAGGTGTGAATCTAAGCTATCTTGACACGACATAGGTAGCTACGAATGCCTGTGTGTGAGGGCAGTGGGAGAACTGGGAAGGGACCAAAAGGGACATGTTCTGAAAATTCATGTTAGATGCTGTTGAAGTCCAAAAGGACTCAGTATATAACTCCTCCCTCTTCCTCTCCAAAGTTCTGAACCAATTGAGAGATAAGACAAAAGGGCCAGCAGATGCGAACTCAAGTGCGTGAGTGAATTCAGGGGCATGGGGCCTGTGATGCATAGTGCCCTTCACTTGGTCTAATTTTTAAGCTGCTGATTTGATCTTAAAATTCTTAGTAACTTTTATTTTGTGCTGGGTTCCACGAATTACGTACCTGACAAAATTTCAACTGATAAAATGTCACCTTTATTGTGATTATAAGTGATCTGGTAGAATATGGCTTGAGAGCGAGAGCCAATTTCTACCTCTAGGCTAGATTTTGGGGCAGCCTACCTAAAGGAAAGTTTGGTCCGAACATGTACACATGCTGCTCTCTCACTGGTCCTGGTAGAGAAAGAGAAAGAGAAAGAAAGAGACCAGATCTCCCAAGCCAAAACCACTGAAATATTACTCCCACCCAGGGGAGAAACATGTCCTTTGCCAACCAGGTACCCCACTCCACCTCTCTGGGGAGAAGCCAGGAGTGGGGCAGAGACCAAGAATGACTGTGTGAACCTGAGAAATGGGGAAAGAGGCATTTCCCTTTATCAGATGTCTTAGTCAAGATCCTTTTGGTTGCAATAAAATGCAATTAAATTAGCTTGAACGGAACAGGAAGTTTGGGGACAGTGTGGCAGATATTTTTTTGTTTGCATCACCAGTTTCCCTCCCTTCCTCCTCCTCCCTTCCCCTTCCCCCTTTCCCTTTATTCCCCTGCAGGTTTTATTCAGGGAATGGGAGGAAATCGCTTTATCTCAGAGAAGCAGTTGTCCTGCCAGTTCCAAATCATAACTGGTCTAAGATAATCATGAGAAGAAATTTTTTCTCTAGCAGGGGCCACTAAGAATGAGGGATTGCCAAATATAGAGCTCCTTCCCTCCTACTCCATTTCTACTTACTTGATGCAATGGTATGAGGACATGATATCTGGAGTCATGGCAGCTATTTTGAAACCATGAGGCAACAAGCCTCATTCTTCTTATGTCTCATTGGCTAGAACTGTGTCACTTATCTATACTAACTGTAAAGGAGGTTGAAAAATTGAGTGCTGGGCAAAGGGGAATTGGATTTCCATAATTACCTTAGGCCAATTAAGCAGATTCTCAGAGAAAAGTAGAGATGAAGCGCAAAGAAAGTGCAACTGCATGAGAATCTACATCCCTCTTCACTCTGTTGCTATAGACCAGTTTTCACCTCAACATTCACATGGCGGCTCGGCACCTGTGGCTCAAGCGGCTAAGGCGCCAGCCACATACACCTAAGGTGGCAGGTTCGAATCCCCAGCCTGGGCCCGCCAAACAACAATGATGG
>NW_003852415.1:4226461-4228503 GCF_000181295.1 Otolemur garnettii
GTGGGTTCGAATCCAGCCCGGGCCTGCTAAACAACAATGACAACTGTAACAAAAAATAGCCGGGCATTGTGGTGGGCACCTGTAGTCCCAGCTACTTGGGAGGCTGAGGCAAGAGAATTGCTTGATTGAGCCCAGGAGTTTGAGGTTGCTGTGAGCTGTGATGCCACAGCACTGTACCAAGGGGCACATAGTGAGACTCTGTCTCAAAAAAAAAAAAGAAGTCAAAATTCAGTCTCCTAAGAACTTTTCTTGAGTGAGGAATAAGGAAGAGACGGGAAGAAAAATAAGGAAGAAGGAAAGGAGTGGCCCTAGAGGAGAAAACGGTTGTCACTGTGAAAACAGAGGGTGAGATTAGATCATCCCTCCCCCATCCACTACGCTCCCCTCCAAAAGAATGAAAACCAGGTCGGCTGGTTATTTTAGGCTGAAGTCCCAAAGAGAAATGTGTTTGTGGGTGTTCCCTACAATCGCTGGCAACAACCTGTCTCTCTAGAAAAGTTCTTTGAAACAGATTGGGGTCAGCCTTGATACCAGTTCCCTACCGGGATCAGAAAACTAGACTGGAGGCCAGAACGCTGTCCCCGAGGGTCGCCAGGCTTCCCAGGGGCCAATCTTGCTAAAAGAGGAGTAGGGCGCGGCAGCTGGGGCTGGGCCGGCGCCGGCGAGAAGAGCGTGACTTCCAGCTCTTTCCCCCTCCCCTGTGTGCCGGGAAGGGAAAGGATGCCCGGGCGGAGGGGCTCGCCCGGGAAGCTAAAGGATGTTTTCGGAGAAAACTCCGGAAGGAAGTCAGGGAAGCTAGATAGCGGGAGCTTTGGAGGAACCGAGGGACAATTCTGGGAACCCAGAAGTGGGGTCTGTCTGTCTCCAGCTGTCCCTCCCTCCTGCTCGGCTTGCCGCCTTGCTCAGATCACAACTTGTCCCCGGGAGGGGTGGCTCTGCGCGGTTCTCTGCAGAACGCCAGTCCCGGGCTCTGCGCGCAGGAGGCGCTTGACAGACGTATCTGGAACAAGTGAGTGAATGGAACTTGTGCCTAGAAGAAAGGACCCCAGACACAAACAAATGCAGTAATGAAGAGGGTGCCCAAGGGGGAAAGAAACTCTTTCCTTTCTACTTCCTGGTTCACCTCCGCCCACTGAAATGTTACTGATGGGTGGGGGAGTATTTGAACCACTGGATCAAATGGCATTCTTCCACGAACTGTGGTAATGTATACATGCAATCTGGCCATAAAAAAAGATGGAGACTTTACATCTTTTATGTTTACCTGGATAGAGGTGAAACACATTCTTCTTAGTAAAGTATCTCAAGAATGGAAAAATAAATATCCAAGGTACTCAATACTAATATGAACCAATGGATAAACAATTACAGGCTCATATGAACTACAAAACACAAATACAGTCTAGTAAGGGGGTAGGAGGAGGAGGGATTGGGGAGGACTATTGGAGGAAGGAGGGAGGGCATTGGCGGGATCTCACCTAATGGGCACAGTGCGAAGGTGTACCCTGGACGAGGAGCTCTTTTACAACTGGAACTTTACCTTGGAAGTGAGAACAATGTAATCTAACAATCTGTACCCTCATATTAATTTGAAATGAAAAAAAAATTTAAACAAATAGCATTCTTTGAAACTTATTTGTAGGAAGGGAACATTTTGTTTAAACGGGATTTTACTTGGAAGCCTAAACAAACAAAAATAACAACAAAACCAGCAGTTGTTCTCTCCTGCCTCTTCCCCCGCCCCTCCCTCTCTGAAGAGCTGTTATTTATTTATTTATGTTTATTTTTATTTTTTTTAAGAGCTGGTTTTGAAGAACACTTACCTGTGGTTACTCCAGAGTTACTGGTGAAGAACTGAAGCCCAGACTGGCTAAGTGATTTACTCACTGCCACAGCAAAGAAGGAACAAAACGGGGCAACAAAAAGAAGCATAGGAATTAGAGTAAAACCCAGCAGAAAACTATGCCGGGAAGGCCAAATTCTGCCTGCCGTGTGTATTGTACAGATTGATAGTGAAGAATGGTCTTTACTTTTCTTTTTTT
>NW_003852415.1:4228694-4229836 GCF_000181295.1 Otolemur garnettii
CACCTTAGGTGTATGTGGCTGGCGCCTTAGCCGCTTGAGCCACAGGCGCCGAGCCTACATTTCTAAGTGATTAAAAAAAAAAAAAAGTTGAAAGAATAATAATGGTTATTGACATGTGACTATGACATAAAATTCAAATGTCATAGTATCCATAAAGTTTTATTGGTAAACAATCACACCCTTGGCTCCGCGCCTGTGGCTCAAGTGGCTAAGGCGCCAGCCACATACACCTAAGGTGACGGGTTTGAATCCAGCCCGGCCATTCAAACAACAATGATGGCTGCAACCAGAAAATAGCTGGGCATTGTGGTCCAGCTACTTGGGAGGCAGAAGCAAGAGACTCACTTGAGCCCGGGAGTTGGAGGTTGCTGTGAGCTTTGATGCCACAGCACTCTACCCAGGGGGACAGCTTGAGGCTCTGTCTCAAAAAAAAAAAAAAAAATCACACCCATTCATTAATGTCTACTTTTACATTACTAAGGCACAGTTACAACAGAAACTGTAAGTAGCCTGTAAAACCTAAAATACTTATTCTCTGGCCTTTTTCAGAAAAGGTTTGCTGATACCTGGTCTAGAGTGCTGAGCAATTTCCTAGGTGTTGAACTATTTCTGAAGGCCTTAGACCAGTATTTTCAACCTTTTTTATCTCATGGCACACTCGAACTTCTGTGGCTCACTTAAATGATGTTGATCAAAAAACAAAAAAAGGAGTTCTGGGTCAGCGGGGTGGTTCATGCCTGTAATCCCAGTACTCTGGGAGGCCCACTCACTGAGTTCAAGACCAGCCTGAGCAAGAGTGAAATGCTGTCTCTATAAAAAATAGCCAGGCTTTGTGGCAGGCGCCTGTAGTCCCAGCTACTCAGGAGGCTGAGGCAAGAGAATTGCTCGAGTCCAAGTTTCAGGTTGCTGTGAGCTATGACACTACGGCACTCTACCGGGGGTGACAAAGTGAGACTCTGTTTCAAAAAAAAAAAGAGTTTAAAAAAGAACATACTTTCTGTGCTTTGAGATTCCTTATTTTTTTATTTTTATTTTCTTTGAGACAGACTCTGACTTTGTCACCCTTGGTAGAGTACTGTGGTGTCATAGTTCACAGCAACCTGAAACTCTTGGGCTCAAGCGAGTCTCTTGCCTCAGCCTCC
>NW_003852415.1:4229856-4231634 GCF_000181295.1 Otolemur garnettii
TTTTTTTGAAGCAGAGTCTCACTATGTCTCTGTCAGTAGAGTGTTATGGCATCACAGCTTACGGCAACCTCAAACTCTTGGGCTTAAGTGATTCTCTTGTCTTAGCCTCCCAGGTAGCTGGAACTACAGGTGCCCATCACAACACCCAGCTGTTTTTTGTTACAGTTGTCACTGTTGATTTTAGCTGGCCCTGGCTGGGTTTGAACCTGCCAGTCTCGGTGTACATGGCCGATGTCATATCCACTGAGCTATAGGCGCTGCCCAATAGATTTTATTAGTATTAGCCCCATTTTACAGATGAGGAAACTGAAGCTTAGGGGGACGGATGTTACACAGATAGGAAATTGTGGAGGCCAGGGTTCAAACTCCGATCAGCCTAAATTTAGAATGTGTTTCTTTTTTTGAAATGGGGGGTCATGTTCTCTCACCCAGGCTGAATGGTGTGATTGCAGCTCACTGTAACCTTGAACTCCTGAAGATCCTCCCACCCCAACCTTCCCATTAGCTGGGACTACCAGAGCATGCCACCACACCCCAGCTACTTTTTTTGTTTTTTGAGACAGAGTCTCAGTATGTCGCCCTTGGTCGAGTGCCTTGGCGTCACAGCTCACAGCAACCTCAAACTCTTGGACTTAAATGATTCTCTTGCCTTAGCCTCCCAAGTAGCTGGGACTACAGACCCCAGCCACAACACTCAGCTATTTTTTTTTTTTTTTAGAGGTGAGGTCTCAGTCCGGCTCAGGCTGGTCTCAAACCTGTGAGCTCAGGCAATCCACCTTCCTGGACCTCCCAGACTGCTAGAATTACAGATTTAAGCCACCGTGCCTGACCTGAGATTCTTGGAAAAAAATTTAACTAACAATATTTAAAAATTTTCAAGGCTGGGCAGAGCCTGTAGCTCAGTGGGTAGGGCGCCGGCCACATATAATGGGGCTGGCTAGTTTGAACCCAGCCCAGGCCTGCTAAAACATCAAGGACAACTGCAACAACAACAACAACAACAAAAATAGTTGGGCATTGTGATGGGTGCCTGTAGTCCCAGCTACTTGGGAGGCTGAGGCAAGAGAATCTCTTAAGCCCAAGAGTTTGAGGTTGTGAGCTGTGACTCCACGACACTCTACTCAGGGTGACAGCTTGAGACTCTGTCTCAAAAAAAAAAATTTTTTTTTTCAAAGCACAACCATTAAAAATCAGGCCTCAGACATTGGAGTCTGAGTGGGGTGTAGAGGGAATGAGGGAGAGGAGCCGGGAGACAGGACTGCAGAGACTGAAGTCCTTTGATCAAAGGCCCAGAAACCAAGGGCAAAATCAGGGTGAGCCTTAAGCAGAAAAAAAGGCAGGCCTAAGGTGAAATAATCTGTGGTAATAACAAAATCAGGGAAAATCTAACTTTCTGAAACTCTCCCACATTCTAATCATCATCTGGACATTGTCCTAAACAAGTTTCTAGGACGCTGCACAAGACACTCACAGTGCTGTCCAAAAGACTGACGAACACAGTGTGAATTATGAGAATGTTTACTCGGTAATTATGGTTGACACTGTCCAAGTCTCCCCAGTCCTTGTCCTCCCTCCTGTTATATATTAACACTTATTAAATGTTTCGTGCCAGGGATAGTGATAAGTATATTTCAGGACTGTTTCCTGGCTCAGCGCCTGTGGCTCAAGTGGCTAAGGTGCCAGCCACATACGCCTGAGCTGGCGGGTTCGAATCCAGCCCAGGCCCGCCAAACAACAATGACAGCTGCAACCAAAAAATAGCCAGGCGTTGTGGTGGG
>NW_003852415.1:4232536-4236020 GCF_000181295.1 Otolemur garnettii
AAAAAAAAAAAAAAAAAAAAAAGAATCCTGTACTACAGCTCCATGGATAAGACAGTGTGCAGAAGATTAGGGAGGTCCCTTTCAGGTTCCTCCTGAAAGTGGGGTGGCATACTTCTGCCAACCTTTCACTGGCCAGAGCCCAGGCTCACAGGTCCAGCTTAACTACAAGACAGTCTGGGAAATGTAGTCTTCCCTTAGGCCAAGGAAGAAGAAAAGGGTTGGTGAGAATGAAGCCACCATGTTAAAAAATAAGAAAACACATGTTTACATATGCTTGCATATGCATAAAAATGTCTCTGGTTACGGTGCCGACCACATCCAGACCACATGCACGGAGGGTGGCAGGTTTGAACTCAGGCCAGGCCAGCTAAAAACAACAATGACAACTGCAACAACAAATAGCCAGGCGTTGTGGTGGGTGCCTATAGACCCAACTACTTGGGAGGCTGAGGCAAAAGATTCACTTAAGCCCAAGAGTTTGAGGTTGCTGTAAGCTGTGATGCCATAGCACTCTACCAAGGGCAATATAGTGAGACTCCAAAAAAAAAAAAGTCTCTGGAAAGCTACATAATTTGGGGGCTCAATGCAAAATACAAATGCTAGTCCTGGCTCGGTGCCTGTGGCTCAAGCGGCTAAGGCGCCAGCCACATACACTTAAGCTGGCAGGTTCAAATCCAGCCCGGGCCTGCCAAACAACAATGATGGCTGCAACCAAAAAATAGCCGGGTATTGTGGTGGGTGCCTGTAGTCCTAGCTACTTGGGAGGCGGAGGCAGGAGACTCACTTGAGCCCAGGAATTGGAGGTTGCTGTGAGCTGTGATGCCATGGCACACTACCCAGGGCGACAGCTTAAAGCTCTGTATCAAAAAAAAAAAAAAAATGCTAGTCCTCTTGTTCAAAAATGATTAAGAATTTCAAGATGGAGACCAAGCGCAGTGGCTCACGCCTGTAATACTAGCACTCTGGGATGCTGAGGCGGGTGGATTGCCTGAGCTCACAGGTTCAAGATTAGCCTGAGCAAGAACAAGACCCTATCTCTAAAAAATATCTGGGCGTTGTTGCGGATGCCTGTAGTCCCAGCCACTCAGGAAGCTGAGGCAATAGGATCACTTGAGCCCAAGAATTTGAGGTTGCTGTGAGCTATGACATCACAGAACTCTACTAAGGGCAACAAAGTAAGACTCCATCTCAAAAAAAAATAATAATAATTTCAAGATGGCCATGCATGATGGCTCACTCCTGTAATCCTAACACTCTGGGAGGCTGAGGCAGGTCTATTGCCTGAGCTCAGGAGTTCAAGACCAGCCTAAGCAATAAGGAGACCCCATCTCTCCTAAAATAGAAAAATCTAGCCAGGTGTTGTGGTGGGTGCCTGTAGTCCCAGGTACATGGGAGGCTGAAGCATAAGGATCACTTAAACCCAGGAGTTTGAGGTTTTCTGTGAGCTATGACATTATGGCACTTGACTCAGCATGACAGAATGAGCCTGTCTCAAAATAACAATAATAATTTACAGGCCTGGTATGGTGCCTCATGCCTCTTTTCCTAGCACTCTGGGAGGTTGAAGTGAAAAGATTTTTTTCTTTTTTTTCCAGTTTTTGGCTGAGCTGGGTTTGAACCTACCACCCCCGGTATTTGGGGGCCTACTCCTTGAGCCACAGGCACTGCCCCAAAGTGAAAGGATTCCTTAAGGTCAGGAGTTCGAGACCAGGCTGAGCAAAAGCAAGACCCCATCTCTACTAAAAACAAAAAAACTGGGCGGTGCCCGTAGCTAAGTGGGTAGGGTGCTGTCCACATACACTGAAGCTCTCAGGTTCAAACCCGGCTTGGGCCAGCTAAAACAACAATGACAACTGCAACAAAAAAATAGCTGGGTGTTGTGGTGGGCGCCTGTAGTCCCAGCAACTTGGGAGGCTGAGGCAAGAGAATTGCTTGAGCCCAAGAGTTTGAGGTTGCTGTGAGCTATGATGCCACAGCACCCTACAGATGGTGACATAGTGAGACTCTGTCTCAAAAATAAAAAATAAAAACAGAAAAACAGAAAAACAAGCCAGGTGTTATGTCAGTCTTCTGTAATCCCAGCTACTCAGGAGGGTGAGGCAGGAGGATCGCTTGAAGCCAGGAGTTTGAGGTTGCTAAGGTCATGGCACTCTAGCCTGGGGACAGAATGAGACTTTGTCTCAAAAAAAAATTTACAGAGACTATATATATGTATATGTACACATATATTCGTGTATACAGTTGTCCCCCTATCCATGGGAGATACCTTCCAAGCCCCCTAGTGGATGCCTGAAACTAGGGATACTACCAAATTCTATATACTCTATATACATGTATACTATGTTTTTTCCTATACATTCATACATACCTAGGATAAAATTTAATTTATAAATTTAGGCAGTAAGAGACTAACAACAATAACTAACAATAACATAGGACAATTATAGCAATATATTGCAATAAAAGTTAAGCCACTGTGCTCTCTTTCTCTTTTTTACTTTTTGGAGGAAGAGTCATGTGGTGGGCGGCTTCATCATAGCTTACAGCAACCTAAACTCCTGGGTCCAAGTGATCCTTTTGCCTCAACCTCCTGAGTAGCTCGGACTACAAGCACCCGCCACCATGCCCAGCTAGCTTTTTTCCTGTTTTTTATAGAGACAGGGTCTTGATCTTGCTCAGACTGTTGTTGAACTCCTGAGATCACGCGGATCCTCCCACCAGGGCTTCCCAGAAGTGTTAGGATTACAGGCATGAGCCACCTCGCCCGGCCTTCTCTCTCTTTCTTAAAATATCTAGTGTACTGTACTGAAACTGCAACTGAAATCATGTAAAGTGAAACAAGGGATTAGGGAAAACTACTGTATTTATATGAGTATTTATGTATCATCTTAAATAGGGGGAGCATTTTATTAGCATATTTTATTTTAAATTTATAACACTTCTCAATCAATGAGAAGAATTAGATCATTTTGATGAGTAGAAGAAATTGAAATTGGAGCTGTTGCAGTCTACTGACCTGTAGCCTTAGCATTAGAGTTAGTACTTTTGGTTTGTTTGCACAGGTCTTGGTCAGAATAGGTTAGGTTTGCCACTAAATCCCAGCATATTAGGGGTGTATAATGACAAAAGTTTCTTTCTCACTCGTATCAGTCAGAGGTCAGTGGCTTGTTCTGCTGCACGTGCCTTCTTTTCAGGGCCTGGCTGTGCTCCCTGGCAGAGGGAAGAGAGAACTGTGGCAGAGCACCTGATACCTCTTAGAGCGCTGGCTCTAACGTTAGCACAGATCATTCTGCCCACATTTATTGGCCCCAACAAATCACATCATCAAGGCTGATGTCAATAAACTAGGAAACATAATCCTGTCAAAGGGAGAAGCAGAATACTCATAAACAACACAGTCTACCACAGCAAAGTACTCTAGAAATGTAGCTTAATGGAAAAGGTGTTAGAAGTGATAAATGCGGCTCAGCGCCTATAGCTCAAC
>NW_003852415.1:4236872-4247350 GCF_000181295.1 Otolemur garnettii
TTGGCTGGGGCAGGTTTTGAACCCACCACCCTCAGTATATGGGGCCGGCACCCTACCCACTGAGCCACAGGTGCCGCCCAGAAGCACCCAATTTCAAAATAAGTATTAAAACTATCTCTGCTATGTTATCACCCTGTGATATGATAAGCGTTCACTTTTTATTGCACACTGACTCTGTGATAAGAGCATGCACCTAAAAGATCCACCTGAACTTTGCTCAGCATTCAATTGAGTGCAGGGTGCATGTGCTCCAGGGGTACACCCACCTGAATAATTTCATTTGAGCAGACACGCCCACCCTGTACTTTTCCAAAAGAACCAGTGCAGAGCTTCCTAATCAGTGACACATTTACAAGGTGTTCTAATACATTTATAGGCATTGCACACAAATCCACCCGAGGTCAGCTCCAAAGTCTAGCTGTGCTGGTTATTGTGTGGGATCCAAATAAAGAAATAAGAGAGGGCTTGGAAATACTGGAGAAGCCAAGCTAATCATACACATGGCTTAGGAGGATGACAAAGAGCAAGTGACCCTCCAACTCAGATCTGCTGAGGACAGTGATCAACTGAAGCTTCAGCCATGCTTTCCAAAGGAGCAGCGGCCCTCCAACCAGCCACTGCTGTGTGAATTAAAGGGTTTTTGAGTTGCAAGTCAAATCTTCACTTGAAGTTTGCTGGTTTTAAGTATTGGCCACTAATTAAAGATTTTGTAGGCCAAACAGCACCTTTTGGTAGGCCATGAATGGTGTTATCAATCTGTAATTACCAGGTGAAAGTCTTGGAGGAGGAAAGAGAAGTCTAGAGTGAAGGAGTGGAAACATTCACGAGGAAGAAAAGATGGGATGAGGTGTGTGTGTGGGGGGTCCTGTGGGAAGCTGCCAGAGAGGGGTAACATTGGAGGGAGCTGTGGAAAGAAGAGTTTGGGATGTTTTGTGATGTATATAACCTCCTTTTTTTGAGGTAAGAGTCTCTGTCACCCTGGGTAGAGTGTCATGGTGTCATAGCTCACGGCAACCTCAAACTTTTGGGCTAAAATGATCTTCATGCCTCAGTTTCCTGAGATTACAGATGCCTGCCATGATGCCTGGCTAATTTTTTTTTTTTAATTTTTAGTAGAAATGACATCTTGCTCCAGTGCAGGCTGGTCTTCTGACCTCAAGCAATCCCAGAGTGCTGGGATTACAGGCATGAGCCACTGCACCCAGCCTAAAAGTTTTATTTACTGTCAGAAAATGATAAAACTGCTCTCCTGGCTTTTCCACATCAGTGTCCCACGCATCTTAATGTGAATCAGCAGTTACTGGTGTACACGTGGCTGGCATTTTACCCTTTGTGGGTACTTCACCTTTGATGCCATGGCCACTCTGTGGAGACAAGGGATTATTCCCATAGCTTGTGAGCAGGAACTATATTATTAGATTTCCTCAATCAACATTTGCAGAATGAATGAACGCCTGCTAGAGTGAATCCCTTCTGCCCCTGCCCCAATACTCTGCCTTCCTCTGCTTTATCCTAAAAGGAAGACATGAAATTACTCAAGTGTGGTGGTTTTTCATTATTATTGGGTGGGGGCAATGTGATACCAATAGCAAGGCAGCAGGAGCCTTGTTCTGAGGAAATAGTGTAAAGAGACTTTCCTGTGGCTTACAAAAGATCATTTTATACATAGACCTTTCATGGCCAATTGGTATAAAGATCTCAAGAATATTTTGGAACCAAAGGTTCTAATATTTCCTATTCTTTTTTTCTTTTTCTTTGCAGTTTTTGGCCAGGGCTGGGTTTGAACCCGCTATCTCTGGCATATGGGGCCAGCACCCTACTCCTTTGAGCCACAGGCGCCGCCCCAACATTTCCTATTCTTCTTACTCTAACTGAAGTTAGAGAATTCTGTTGGAATTAATCTGGACTTTTTTTTTTTTTTCTTAGAGACAAAGTTTCACTTGGTCACCCTTGGTACTTGGTAGAGTTCTGAGGGCGTCTTAGCTTGCAGCAGTCTTAAACTCTTGGGTTCAAACCATCCTCTTGCATCAGCGTCCCAAGTAGCTGGGACTACAGGCACCCACCACAACATCCGGCATTTTTTTTTTTTTTTTGAGACAGAGCCTCACTTTGTCACCCTCAGTAGAGTGCCATGGCATCACAGCACATGGCAACCTCAAACTCTTGGGCTTAAGTGATTCTTTTGCCTTAGCCTCCCGAGTAGCTGGGACTACAGGTGCCTCCGCAACGCCTAGCTATTTCTTGGTTGTAGTTGTCATTGTTGTTTGGCAGGCCTAGGCTGGGTTCAAACCCGCCAGCTCCAGTGTATGTGGCTGGTGCTCTAGCCGCTGAGCCACACCCAGCTATTTTTTAGAGACAGGGTCTCACTCTGGCTCTGGCTAGTTTCAAACTTGTGAGCTCAGGCAATCCACCTGCCTCAGCCTCCCAAGCGCTAGGATTACAGGAGTGAGCCACCTTGCCTGGCATTCTGGGTGGCTTTTGACCAAGACCTTGTAGCAGCATTATTGTTTCCACCTAGGACAGCTAGAATAAAATTACACAGTGGGGGGGGGTCGAGAGAGATCAATTTTCATTCATGATTCAGATTAAAGTGCCCGTACACACAAATCTGGGATGTTATAACCAGAAAGTTATAAATCTGGAATATTCTCTTGTTGTAGTGGCATGGCTGGCAACTTCCACTTTCTGCTTTAAGCATTTTCATGTTTGGATTTTTTTTTACAAGGCCGTATTACTTTTGTAATCAGGAAGAAGAAAGAAATCCTGTATTTCCATTTTGGAGAAAAAAAATGGAAGAAATAGACAGAGCCTCGCAACTTGAGCACTCCAAGTGGACAAAACAGGGCTTACATAAGGCACGTTGCCTAAATCAGGAAAAAGAGTGAAGAAGGACAGCAGGAAGGTGGGGAGAGAAAGGAAGTCTGAGGCCGGCTGGATCCATGGGGGAGGAAAGGGCAGCAGGACTATGGATGTGGGGCCAGCAGGGCTGATGTCCTGAGGAAGTACCCAGGGTGCCAGCGCACACTCTGATGGTCCTGGCCAGGCTGGAGGGAGTGAGTTTAGAGGTGGGGGGAATGGACGGTCGAGGTCCTGTTTCACCCTTCATTACTCTGACATTCTTTACATTGCAAACTGTGCCCACAGGTCTGCCCTCGCTTGTTTAGTATGTCTGGAACCATTTAGACAAAATATAGATTTTCTTTTCAAATACTTTGTGAAAAGGAGGGGGAACAAGTTGTTAACCTTAGATGGGAGATGTAGAATCAGAGTTCAGACCTAAAGGACCTGAGAAAGATTATAGCAGGCAAAGCTAACCCTTCCTGTCTGTCATTCAAGTCAGGAAAGCCATGCAGGGCCTGCCAGGTCCAAGGACAGCGTTGTCGTCCTGTTTCATGCTTAGGGATTTGGAGGGAAGAGAACAGCCCTCTCTCTGGAGGTGCTTTCAGAGGGGCAGAAAACAGGGACACCTGTGCTAAGCTGTAGTTTGGGAGATAGCCTAGAGCAGTGGTTCTTAGCCTTCCTAATGCCATGGCCCGCTAATACAGTTCCTGTATTAACTCACAGGTTGAGAACCGCTGGCCTAGAGGCTCTTGCTGTCCCTGTCACTTTGGGCCCCAAATTGAGCCCCTCTCCTCTCTGTTTCCTCTCTGTGACATGAGGCGGATAATATTGTTTGGTTTAGGCACAGTGGCTCATGCCTGTAATCCTAGCATTTTGGGAGGCTGAGGCAGGTGGATGGCTTGAGCTGAGCTAGAGCAAGATCCTGTTTCTAAAACTAGCCAGTTGTTGTGGCAGTTGTCTGTAGTCCCAGCTACTTGGGAGGCTGAAGCAAGAACATTGCTTGAGCCCAAGAGTTTGAGGTTTCTGTGAGCTGTTGATGTCATAGCACTCTACCAAGGGTTACAAAGCGAGACTCTGTCTCTAAAAAAAAATAGCACCTGGCTTTTAGGTTTATCCTTCGGGATTAAATGAGACAATGCCTGATGCTTAATAAATGTTAGTGCGTGCTCTACAGAAGTGCTTGGAAAACCCAGCTTGGGGCCATTAATTCTCCCTCAGGGGACCAGACTTTAAAGCTAGAAGAAGCAGTGACATGAATCTTTGTGGAGGGGTAGAGTAAAGGTTTGCTGATGGATAAAGGGGATGGTTTATTGCTTAAAAAAGGAGAGAAGCACAAGAATCTACAGCACGTTTAGTGTGGTGTGCATGGTGTGGCAAGCAGCAGCAGTGGAGGGTGGCAATGTGTGTGTGTGGCAGAGTGGTATGTACGTGTGTGTGTGACAGAGGTGGTGGAGGGAAGTGTGGGGTGTGCACGTGTGTGCGTGTGTGGCAGACTCTGACTCTGGCTCTGAGGCCCTCCTGAGAAGGGCCACCTATAGACACCTGGTGTAGCATAAACCTGGAGAGAGTTTGGCCTTCATCCTTTCCCTGAATACAGGTGGGAAGGGAGGGAGCTTGGGAGGTTGATGCTTTGTTTTTTGTTTTGTTTTGTTTCACTTTGAGATAGAGTCTTATTCTGTTGCCCTGTATAGAGTACCATGGCGTCATAGCTCACAGTGACCTCAGACTCTTAGGCTCAAGTGATAGGAGCTAGGACCACAGGTGCCCACCACAACACTTTACTAGTTTTTCTGTAGAGAAGGGGGTCTCATTTTACTCAGGCTGTTCTGAAACTCCTGAGCTCAAGCAATCCACCTGCCTTAACCTCCCAGAGTACGAGGAGTATGGACCTGAGCCACCGTGAGTCTGGCCTATTTTTTTGAGGTTTCTAAGCAAAGAACAAGGGGATCTGTGTTCTCAGAAGTAAGTTCTGGATAAGGTATCCATTCCAAAGAGCAGCAAGGAGCCTCTGACTGTTGTCCCCTGATACAAGGTTCCCCCATTTCAGGCTGGACAGGGAACCCCAGTTTTCCTAGGCCTGGGCAATTTCAAGAAGGGAGCACCCTGACCTTTTGGCCTGAGCTGGAGGGACTCCATTCATTCATTTGTCCATAACACTCATTAATGTTGAAAACCTGTTTCCATCTGCAAAGTCCTAGCCAAGTGTAATTCTCAAGACCTAATACCCCTAGATAAAGAGCCCACGCAGAGACTCTGCACTTGGGTCTTTCCCTCTGTCAGATGCTCTGGTGCTTTTTAGCCCTTCTGTATTCCTTTCTTTTTTCTTTTTTCTTTTTTAGACGGAGCCTCAAGCTATCCCCCTGGGTAGAGTGCCATGGCATCACAGCTCACAGCAACCTCCAACTCCTGGGCTCAAGCGAGTCTCCTGCCTCAGCCTCCCAAGTAGCTGGGACCACAGGCGCCCGCCACAACACCTGGCCATTTTTTGGTTGCAGCCATCATTGTTGTTTGGCGGGCCCGGGCCGGGGATTCAAACCCGCCACCTTAGGTGTATGTGGCTGGCGCCTTAGCCACTTGAGCCACAGGCGCCGAGCCCTGTATTCCTTTCTAAGGAAATCCTCTCTTACCACTGATCTGTGGTCCATGGGTTCATTACCCAAATCCCCAAGACCAAGGTCCTACTGAAAAAATTCCAGTAACATATTTTGGGGGTGTCATCTGGGATTGAAGATCTGTGGCAAGCTCTGGGTCCACTTCACTCTATCCTGTTTTTCTCTATAATCGTAATAATGGAGACTAATAATGTGGATGGCCATCAGTCCATAAAAGTGCATAGTGTGGCTGCTGACCTCCAGCTCACGGGGAGAGGCTGTTGCGGAATGAACTTTCTAATTCCCCTCGGCTCCAAAAGAAAGGAATTGAAGGGAATGTTGAAGGCTTTTGAACCCCTTGGGTAGCCACGCCTTTCCTCTGGTTGAGAGCTGAGCAAACAGAAGTAGTGCCTAAAGGTCCTGGGGTCCCCAGCCATGGTTCTGACCCCAGGGCACTGGAGAACCACCTGAAAAACATGCTCTCCCAGCTCTTTTACCATGCTCGTGTCTTTCATGGTCCCAAACTTCCAGTGATCTCTACAGACCCCTGCTACTTTCTCTCTCTTTTTCTCTCCATACAGCTTGGGTGCTTTTTTGGAATGCTGGTAAAGGATTGTGTTATATGTTAGTTAAGTTGGTACTGGCTCTTTCTGGTATTTTTCAGGTATTGTAAGTGTGCTTCAGATGTTGTAGGTGTGTTGTAAGGTCTTTTTTATTGCCTTTCATTGCAATATTAAATCCAATTGGCTTTTTGCATATTTGAGAAAAAAGTTGAACTATATTAACATTTAGAGGCCAAGAAGGTGGCTCTACACAAAGGAGAAATTGACTCCCCTACACAGCTTCTCTGGGCCACGGGGAGCCTACAAAGGGAAGCCTGGGGCAACCCCTCAAGGCAAGAATGGTCCTAAATTCTAGGCTACAGTTCAGTCTTTTCTTTAAAAGAAAAAAGGAAAGAAAGAAAACCTTTGAAAATGAAGCAAGGCAAAGAAAATGACCCTGTGTATTTGATTTTTTTCTGGCCTATTAGTGTATATTCAAAGGTATCCCAGGTTGTTCTAAGATTTCAGCTGGTTGTAATTAATTCTAAGGCAAAAATTTTAAAGTGTCTCTCAATCCTGATTTGTTGCTGAGTTTAATTATTGTTGCCTTGTTAACTTTGGGGGAAGAAAGGAGGGTGGAAAACATAGCATTGAAGACCTGATCATGATAAAAAGCCTATTTTTCCTTTGTTACTGGGAATTTAGAAAAAGCTCATAAAAATTATTGTGTGTGAGCACCACAACACCTGTTTTCACCAGGGCGGGGCTCATCCCCACCTTGATTGACAGGTGTGTACTCTGGGGCAGGCACAGAAAGGGCAGAACTCGCATCAGGTGGGACCAGGCTCCCCAATATTTGATTTCTCAGGCTGTGCTGTGGGCAAGTAATAAGCACAGGAGGGCCCATGGGTACAAAGTGCTACACTGGTAATTGTGGCTAAATACGGACAGGAGCAGGGGCTGAGGAGACCACTGTCCTCAGGGATTCTTCCCCAAGCATTGGAAGGACACTTCCTTTTGCTTGGCTGGAAGGCTTCCTGGGTTGGTCAGAGGATGCTTTGAGGACCAGAGAACACGAGGGTGGGATTGATTCAAGCACTGGATGTTTGTTCTTTCCCACAGATGGGTAACATTCTCTCTCTGAGAGAACACCCAGGTAACATGTTCTCTCACCAAGAGAACTTTGATCAGTGGGGACCACTATGGCTCCTGGGAACCTGATTTTTTGGCCTGTGCTGCCAGAACACCTCATTGGGCTGTATTCGAAACTGTTGAGATATATTTGATCCCTGGACACTGAAGGAGGAATGTATGGTTTTCTTCTGTACCCAGGCCTGGTACTCTAAAATTATGGTAAACGAGAGGAGAAATGGTCTGAATTACCTATGTACAAACTTTCTTTTTTCTCAGAGACAAACCCCAACTGTGTAAAACCCATCAGATCTAGTTCTCCTAACTGTAATAACTTCCCCCAAATGCCCAGGGATTCCTGAGAGAGATGCTGTCACCACCTCGTTCAAACCCACTATCTACTTCTTCCACACCTTCCTGTGTACCTTTAGAAAACCCCAAGAAAGAATCTGTTTCAATAGTTTCTTCTGGTCCTATTGGGACCCCCAGAAAACAACTGTATCCTTCTTTGTGTCCCTTGTTCAAAACCACTGGTGGTGAGAGGGGAAGTGTGCAAATATTCACTCCATTTTTTCTGGCAGGTTTAAAACAAATTAAGGTTGATTTAGGAAAATTTTCCAATGACCCAGATAGGTACACAGATATTCTCCAAGGGTCAGGACAAAGCTTTGGAGAGATGTAATGCTACTACTAGATCAAACTTTTAACTTTAAATGAGAAAAATGAAGTCTTGGATGAAGCTAGAAAGTGGGGTAATTTGTAGTTCATGTCCAATACTGATAGCAGCATGTCCTCTGAGGAAAGGGACAGATACCCCATGGGAAGATAGGCACTTCCCTTTGAGGATCCCAAATGGGACACTGAGAAACAAGGTGACTGGTGGCATAACCATTTTGTAACATATATCCTGGAAGGTTTACTTTTTTTCTTTTCTTTTATAAAATGATAGCTGTATACATTAATGCAAACATGGGGTACAGTATAGTGTTTTCATATACAATTTGAAATACTTTCATCAAGCTGGTTAACATAGATTTCAGGTCATTTGCTTAGTCATTGTGTCAAAACGTTTATATTCTAGTTCTAGAAAAGTTTACTTGTACCCTTGTTGGACAGATATATAGGTGATCTTTCCAGTCACCCTCCCACCACCCAGCCACCCTTCTCCCCTCCTTTCCCCACCCCCTCCCCATATTCTTGGGCTAGAATTAAGTTGTAGCTTTCATTTGAGAACTATAAATTAGTTTCATAAAAGGGCTGTGCACATTGGATACTTTTTCTTCCATTCCTGTGATACTTTGCTAAGAAGAACATTTTCTAGTTCCATCCATGTAAACATGAAGGAGGTAAAGTCTCCATTTTCTTTAGGGCTGCATAGTATTCCATGGTGTACATATACCACAATTTATTGATCCATTTGTGGATTGATGGGCACTTGGGCTTCTTCCATGATCTGGCAATTATGAATTGGGCTGCAATAAACATTCTGATACAAACATCTTTATTGTAATGTGACTTTTTATCTTCTGGGTATATACCTAATAATGGAATTGTAGGATTGAATGGCAGGTCTATTTTTAGTTCTCTAAGGGTTCTCCAGAAGTCTTTCCAAAAGGAACGTATTAATTTACATTCCCACCAGCAGCGTAGAAGTGTTCCCTTTTCTCCACATCCACGCCAGCAACTCTGGTTTTGGGATTTTGTGATATGGGCTAATCTTACTGGAGTTACGTGATATCTCAAAATAGTTTTGATTTGCATTTCTCTAATGATTAAGGATGGTGAGCATTTTTTCATATATCTATAGGCCACGTGCCTATCTTCTTTGGTGAAATTTCTCTTCAAGTCCTTTGCCCACCTTGCAATGGGATCACTTGTTGTTGTTGTTTTTTTTTGTTAATAAGTTTGAGTTCTCTATGGATTCTGGTCATTAAACCTTTGTCAGAGACATAACCTGCAAATATTTTCTCCCACTCTGAGGGCTGTCTGCATGCTTTACTTACTGTGCTTTTGGCTGTGCAGAAGCTCTTTAGTTTGATCAGGTCCCAATAGTGTATTTTTGATGTTGCTTCAATTGCCCATGGGGTCCGTCTCATAAAAAATTCGCCCAGGCCGATTTCTTCAAGTGTTTTCTCTGCACTTTCTTTAAGTATTTTTATGGTTTCATGCGGAAGGTTTACTTTGATCCAAGAAAAAGCCTACGAATTATTCTAAGTTGTCTACTACTTATCAGGAATGACTTGAAAGTTCTTCAGCCTTTCTTGAGCAGCTTAGGGAGGTGATGAGAAAACACACTCAGTTGACACCTGACTCTTTAGAGGGCCAAATTATTATTATTATTTTTTAGACAAAGTCTCACCATGTCACCTTCAGTAGAGTGCTGTGGAATCATAGCTCATGGCAACCTCAAACTCCTGGGCTTAACCAATTCTCTTGCCTCAGCCTCCCAAGTAGCTGGAACCACAGGCACACACCACAACGCCCATCTATTTTTTCTTTTTTATTGTTGTTGCAGTTGTCATTGTTGTTTAGGTGGCCCAGGCTGGGCTCAAACCTGCCAACCTTAGTGCATGTGGCTGGTGCTGTAACCACTGTGCTAATGGCACTGGGTCAGGGTCAAATTATTTTAAAAGAAATTTATCATTCAAGCTAGCCCAGATATTTGAAGAAAAGTCCAGAAATTCACTCTAGGCTCCAATCAACCTGAAAAATCCTCTTCTTTTTTTTTTTCAAGACAGCTTCACTATGTCACCCTGGGTATAGTGCTGTGGTGTCATAGCTCACAGCAACCTCAAACTCTTGGGCTTAAGAGATTCTCTTGCCTCAGCCTCCCAAGCAGCTGGAACTACAGGCACCCTCCACAATGCCCTGCTATTTTCTTGTTGCAGTTGTCATTGTTGTTTAGCTGGTCCAGGCTGGGCTCAAACCCGACAGCCTCAGTGCATGTGCCTGGCACTGTAACCATTGTGCTAAATGCCAAGCCACAAAGAATTTTCTTAAAATGGCCACAGTGGTCTTTTATAATTGAGATCAGGAGGAACTGGCCACTTCAGTCTCTCCTTCAGGTCTGCCCTGCCCCCCACCCACAGCACCACCTCTGAGCAAGCCCCTGGACCCCTGTCCAGAATGCAAGGTGACCACTGGAGGGAAGCTTGTCCTCAGAGGCCAAGGCCTCTTGGGACAGTGACCCCATCAGCTCCTGAACTGGACTGAAGGTGCCTGGGGCAGTTTCTCTTGGCTCCAGATTGTGTCATTACCCCTGAAGTGCCTGGGGCCTGCCTCATAGTGGAGGGCCAGGAGACAGAATTTCTTCTGGACACTGGAGCAACCTTTTCTGTACTCCTCTCTAACCCTGGTCTTTTATCCCCCAAAT
>NW_003852415.1:4247738-4250361 GCF_000181295.1 Otolemur garnettii
CGAGCCTCTCTCACACCTTCTTAATCATGCCTGAAAGTCCTGATCCCCTTTTGGGGAGGGACATACTAACTACAGTGGGAACAACCATGTATATGAATATGGGGCAAAAAACCTATACTATGCCTTCCCTCAACTGAGAAGTGTAGACTAGTGAGGGACAGATGGGAAGAGCAAAATGTGCTCAACCAGTCCAAATTACATTAAAAAATCCTGCCATCTATCCCAACCAAAAACAATACCTTACCAGGTGAGGTGGCTCATTCCTGTAATCCTAGCACTCTGGGAGGCTGAGGCGGGTGGTTTGCTTGAGCTCAGGAGTTTGAGACCAGCCTGAGCAAAAGTGAGACCCCGTCTCTACTAAAAATAGAAAAACTGAGGCAAGGGGATTGTTTGAGTCTGGGTTGGAAGTTGCTGTGAGCTATGATGCCTTGGCACTCTACCCAGGGCGATAGCTTGAGACTCTGTCTCAGAAAAACAAACAAACAAGCAAACAATACCCTCTAAAAGCAGAAGTTAAAAATGGGCTAATGCCCATAATACAGGATTTAAAGCGACAGAAATTCTTAATACCTTGCCATAGTCCATGTAACACTCCTATTCTGGGAGGGCCAAAGCCAAATGGGACTTGGAGACTAGTACAAGACCTCCATATTATAAAAGGAGCAGTCATTCCTTTCCAGCCTATAATTCCCAATCCATATACACAGGATTTATTATCACAAATCCCTGAACAAGCTGCCTGTTTCACAGTCCTAGACTTAAAAGATGGCTTTTTCTCCATTCCTCTTTATGAGAATTCCCAATACCTTTTTGCGTTTGAAGACCTTTCTAACCCCCAGCTCTCATAGACTGTTACCTCAAGCATTTAGGGACAGCCTTCATTTGTTTGGACAAGCCTTAGCCCAAGACGTGAGTGGTTTCTCATATTCTATAGCAACTCTCATTCAGAATGTAGATGACCTTCTTTGGGGAGCACCAGATGCAGAGGAATGCCACAAAGCTACCCAAACTCTGTTAAACATTCTAGCTAAAGTTTCCAAAGCTAAAGCCCAATTAGGTATGCCTAAAGTGCACTATTCGGTCTCCAACTTTCACAGAGAAAGAGAGCCTTGGATAAAGAAAGAAGAGAACCAGTATTGGCTTACTGTAAACCTCAAACTCTCAGACAACTTTCGAGGCTTGTTAGGAATTACAGGCTTTTGCAGTTTCTGGATTCCTGGATGTAGTGAAATAGCTAAACCACTCTATTCTTTAAAAATGCTCAAAAAGAGTATCTGGTCACTGTAGAATGAGAACCATAAAACAGATAATAAAGACTTATGATGTGTGTCAGAGAAATAATCCTTCAAATCATCATCTAGCTCCCCCAGGTATACAAAAACAAGGTAAATATCCAGATGAAGATTGGCAGATAGGCCTGGCGCCTGGAACTCAAGAGGCTAAGGCGCCAGCCACATACACCTGAGCTGGTGGGTTCAAATCCAGCCCAGGCCTGTCAAACAATGACGGCTCCAACCAAAAAATAGCCAGATGTTGTGGTGGGTGCCTATAGTCCTAGCTACTTGGGAGGCTGAGGCAAGAGAATCACTTAAGCCCAAGAGTGTGAGGGTGCTGTGAGCTGTGACGCCATGGCATTCTACCTAGGGCGACAGCTCTAGACTCTCAAAAAAAAAAAAAAAATCAAAGGACAGTTATGAAAGCTAACTCAAGAGACTTATCTCCTATGGACTAAGTTACTTTCCATTGTTCTCCTTAGAATAAGAAAATTACCTCAGAGACTCAGTTGTAGCCCATTTGAGTTATTATATGGAAGCCCCCCCGCCTTTTTTTTTTTTCTTTTTTTTGCAGTTTTGGCCTGGGCTGGGTTTGAACCTGCCACCCGCCCATACTGACTCCTTGACGCCCTACTCCTTGAGCCACAGGCGCCGCCCTGGAAGCCCCTTTTTAACTAATGATTTATTATTAAATCAAGAAACTACAGAATTAGTAAAACCTATTACTTCTTTAGCTAAATTCCAACAAATCCTTAAGAACCTCCCAACTACATTTTCACATTCAAAACTAACAGAACATTTCTCTCCTGAAGATCTAGTTGTGATCAAAACTCTTCCCTCCAATTCACCTTCCCCAACTCCACCTTGGGAAGGTCCCTTTTTTGTTATCTTGTCGTCTTCTACAACTGCTAACATCATGGGAATAGATTCCTGGATACATCATTCACAAGTAAAATCCTGGAACCCACCACCTCCTATGGAAGCAGTCCATGAAGAGAATCAACCACAGTCCACATACACTTGTGAGCCTAAAGAAAATTTGAAGTTGCCGGATGAGGCGACTCACGCCTATAATCCCAGCACTATGGAAGGCTGAAGAGGGAGAATTGCTTGAGCTCAGGAGTTTGAGACTTGCCTGAGCAAGAGTGAGATCTGGACTCCTAAAAAAAGAAAAACCCAGCTGGGTGCCTCAGCGAGTGCCTGTAATCCCAGCAGCTTTTGGAGGGTGAGGCAGTGGGATGCCCACAGCCTGAGTCTGAAGTTGCAGTGAGCTATGATGCCATGCACTCTGCTCAGGGCATAGGGTGGGACTCTGTCTCAACAACAACAACAAAAAAAAAAAAAAAAAA
>NW_003852415.1:4252225-4257803 GCF_000181295.1 Otolemur garnettii
TGGCATCTCAGCTCACAGCAACCTCCAACTCCTGGGCTCAAGCGAGTCTCCTGACTCCGCCTCCCAAGTAGCTGGGACCACAGGCACCCGCCACAGCGCCCTGCTATTTTTTGGTTGCAGCCATCATTGTTGTTTGGCAGGTCCGGGCTGGATTCGAACCCGCCACCTTGGGTGTACAAGGCTGGCGCCTTAGCCACTTGAGCCACAGGCGCCGAGCCTTTCATTTAGATCTTAAGCAAAACAATCTTCCAGTATTTCTGCCCTTACAGAGACTATCAGCATTAGTCTTGCAGTTAGCGGATTTCCGAAAGGCTGTTTGAATAGATGACTTCTTTCTCCAGCCCTTGACTTGCTTCTGTGTGGGAGCTGTCCCTTTGCTCTTGTTGAAGGCTGTTGTTTTTCCAGTAAGATCCAGAAGTCCTTTGGCGCCCTCCTGAGGAGGGGGACCTTATTCCCTCTTGCGCTAGACTCCTGACTTCTGAAAAATCAAGTGAAAGTGATGGTATACAACTTTAGAAAGTAGGTTATAAAAGGCCTGCTGACTTCCTCCTCTCTATCACTTGGGTCTTTGCTTAGGGGAAGACAGCTGCCATGTCATGAGGCCACTTGGGCCACTCCGTGCAGCGGCCACGTGGTGTGGAATGAGGCCTTCTGCCAACAGCTGCTGATGACTGCAGCCTTGACCAACAGTGTGACCGTGACCTCCCAACCTCTAGACAGACCCTGAGCCTCTTAAACCTCTCAGGCAAGCTGCTCCCTGAGAAACTGAGTGGTGTCAGAAATATTTATCAGTTTAAGTCACTAAGTTTGGGGGGCTTTGCGGCAATACATAACTAATACTGGCTTTAAGAGGGTTCCCAATAAATAAGACTCTTATTTCCTCTTTGGGTTTTGCTGCCAAGAAATAAAACAAAATGTAAATGTGGAAGGTCATAAGCAATGATAAGAGGTGAAATTGTAAGATGGGGCCATAGGTCTTTGGCCAACTGAGCCTGCTAATACTGAACCCCAGAATTTAGGCAGACTTGCCACACCGTCCCAAAGAACACATGGCTGAACACAGACTTCCCAAGCAAAGTGGAGACAGGAGGGAGGGCAGGAAGTCGGGGTAGCCACTGGACTCATGCCCAGCAGAGACTAGTGTGGGTCTGAGGCCAGGAGGCCCATGCACTTTTCCCAAAATTCACAGGGAGCAAGTCAGTGCTTCTCCTCCCCACCCACAGGACAGGAGTAATGGGGCAGAGAGTCCCAGAAGTTACACTAAAAGGCTGGGTGCAGTGGCTCATGCCTGTAATCCTAGCACTCTAGGAGGCCGAGACAGGAAGATCACTTGAACTCAGGAGTTCGAGACCAGCCTGAACAAGAGTGAGAACCCCTGTTTCTAAAAAATAATTGAGTGTTGGGCAGTACCTCTGGCTCAAAGGAGTAGGGCGCCGGCCTCATATGCTGGAGATCGCAGGTTCAGGCCCAGCCCTGGCCAAAAACTGCAAAAAATAAAAAAATAAAAAAAATAACTGAGTGCTGTGGCAGGCGCCTGTAGTCCCAGCCACTTAGGAGGCTGAGGCAAGAGGACCACTTTGAGCCCAAGAGTTTGAGGATGCTGTGAGCTATGACACTATGGCACTCTACCCAGGGTGACAGAATGAGACTCTCTCTCAAAAAAAAAAAAATAATAAGTTCCACTCATTACACTTTCTTCACAGGAAGGAAACATCTGGAGAGAGGAAGAAAGTTCTCTCATATCCTTCCCTTACGTCTGTGGTCGTGTCCCAGGCCCACAGATGATTTCTTCATCTCTGGTGTTTTCTTGACAATCTTATTCCTTATGTTTCTGCCTTTCCTCATTGTGTCCTGGGAACTCTTTGTTTTTTGTTTTTTGAGACAGAGTCTCACTCTGTTGCCTTGGGTAGAGTGCTAGGGTGTCATAGCTCACAGCAACGTCAAACTCTTGGGCTCAAGTGAACCTCCTGCCTCAGCACCTTAGTAGCTGAGACCACCGTGCCTGGCCCATGTCCTGGGAACTCTTTGTTAACCTGGGACTTTCACAGTGCTCCAAGAAATTGGACATTCAGGCTCAGCGACTGTAGCTCAGCAGTTAGAGCACCAGTCACATACACTGGAGCTGGCAGGTTTGAACCCAGTCTGGGCAGGCCAAACAACAATGACAACTACAACAAAAAAATAGCTGGGAATTGTGGCAGGCACTTGTAGTACCAGCTATTTGGGAGACTGAGGCAAGAGAATCACGTAAGCCCAAGAGGTTGAGGTTTCTGTGAGCTGTGACACCAAGGCACTCTGCCAAGGGCGATATGGTGAGACTCTGTCTCAAAAAAAAAAAGAAGAAGGAAAAAGAAAAGAAATTGTGAATCACAATGCTTCCAAGTTGCCATTTTGAGAATGAAAATATGTTTCATTTGCTTTTTTTTGTAAAGAGACACAGTCTCACTTTGTCACCCTTGTCACAGCTCACAGTGATACCAGATTTTTGAATTTGAATTTCCAGGCTCTTGGTCTTGACAATTCAATGAATGAATCGATGGACCACAGGATGGACAGTAAGTTAGGTTTTATTTACAGAGGTATTATTACAGCTCTTATAAAGAGCCAAACCTTGCAGAACAGGATAAGATAGGTTTTATATAAGTGTCACAGCTCTTACAAAGAGCCAAACCTCCTTACAGGGCAGGATGCAAGTGTTACAGCTCTTACAAAGAGCCAAACTTCCTCCAGAGCAGGGTATAAGTGTTACAGCTCTTCCTTTTTTGCTCTCTCTCCTTCCCTCAGAGGTCTGCAGCAATCTGCTGAGGTCTTTGCTCTCCCGCTCTCTCTTCCTCGGTGATCTGCAATGATCTGCCCCTAGGTGCTCTGCTCAGGGGTTTATATAGGGGCAGTTGTCCAATGAGCTGAGAGCTTAGCTGATTGGTCTATAAAATAGACCAGTCAGGAGCAGGATTGAAAATGGACCAATCAGGGATGCACTGGAGGAATCCCCAGTGTTTTCCCCTGATCTGCCAGGTCTTTTATGTTACTGGTGCCTCTGGTGGGAGAGGAAAGCTCTCCCTTTGGCTCCAGCCTGCCGGTTTCTGTGCCAGCTGCTGCCAAGGCAGAGCTGGCAGGTCCTCTAGCGCCACTCTACTGGAGCCTCTGGTGGGGGAGGGAAGCTCCCTGCTTGCTCCAGCCTGCCAGTTACTTTGCCAGCTGCTGCCACCAAGACAGAGGTGGCAGGTCCCCCAGCCCCGCTCGGCTGAGCTGGCTGGGGTGCCACTTTTCCGGTATCAACAGCAACCTCCAGCTCTTGGGCTTAGGTGATTCTCGCCTCAGCCTCCTGAGTAGCTGGGACTACAGGCGCCTGCCACAATGCCTGGCTATTTTTTTGTTGCAGTTCAGCTGGGGTTGGGTTCAATCCTGCCACCCTCGGTATATGGGGCCGGTGCCCTGCGCACTGAGCCACAGGTGCCACCCATGTTTTATTTTCTTAGATTGCTGGCCCTCTCTTTCTAAGCCTTTGAAGGCATTATTTTGTTATATCACTCATGCTGATGGACAAAATCATCTTTGCAAGAATATTGTCTACATGTGAAAGAAATCACATCCTTATTTCCTTTTTTTCTTTCTTCTTTCTCTCACTCTCCCTTTCCTCCTCTTCTCTCTCTCCCTTCCTCCTTCCTTTCCTTCTTTCTCTCAGGGATCAGATCGTTATCCTAAGTGAAGTATCTCAGGAATGGAAAACCAAACTCCATATGCTATCACTAATAGATGGGTACACACAGGCACAAAGAGACATAAAGGACAGAAGAAACCAAGAGAGGCGAGGGCAGGAGGGTGGGCGTGGGATATGACCTTACCTGTTGGGTACAGTGAACACCATTCTGGTGATGGGCGCACCAAATGCCCTGACTTAAGCATCACACAAGATATCCTTGTAACAAAGCAAAAACACTTATACCCTTTAATTAATGTTTTGAAATAAAACCCAAAACCAAATACCCTAGTAGGGAGGCTCGTTCCATTTTATGAATGAGAGTGTGGTTCTGGAATTTACTTTATGTCCAGCATGCTGAGGCAGTGAGCCGGGAGAAAATGAACACTCCTGTCATCTGTTTTGATAGGTCGGTAATAATCCATACATCTCTTTCATATGAACAGCCATTTCAAACCGTGATCACATTTATTTCACATAAAATGGGGATCCGGTGACATAGCTGCGCTTTCTTCGTTTGCCCTTTAAGATTCATGCTTCTTGCTCACTGAATCCTGTCACATTTTTAGCCTTAGATACTCCAACCTCCATTTGCTCACAGTTAATCTTAAAAAACCAAACAGCTTGCTCTAATTTACAATTCCAGACTGGTGACCTTGAGGTCATCTTTGACTTTTTGTATCTGAATTATGTCTCACCAAAGTCCTCATCACGCTTACGTCACTTAGATTTGCCCTTTCCTTTGCTTTTTTCTTCACGTTTACACAAGTAGCACATGAACTCACAGGACAGAATTACATAGAGTAAGCAGTGAAAGGGGCCCATGGTTATTTGTATAATGAATACAGATTTTCTGGGTGGTGCCTGTAGCTCAAAGGAGTAGGGCACTGGCTCCATGTGCCAGAGGTGGCAGGTTCAAACCCAGCCCTGACCAAAAACTGGAAAAAAAAATACAGATTCTCCCCATTTCAACTCACCCTAGACCCTTTTGCAATGTAACGGTCCAGGCATGTCACCAAGAGGTAGATTCTGCTTCCTCACCCTTGAAACGGGGCTGGCTGCTGACTTGCCGTGGCCAACAGAGTGTGGCAGACATGACGTTGCTAAGCCCAGGGTCTCGTCCCCCAGAAAGAGCTTTGCTGCTTCTGCTTCTGTGGTCTTGGAATGCTGCTCTGGGGCACATGGGGGTCATGTGGAAGCCTGGGGGAGCCTCCTCCAACAGCCAATGCCAGTTGGATTCAGGGAACCAGCAGAGGAGCTATCTAGTCAACCCATGGAATCAGGGAATTTTTTTTTTTTGAGACAGAATCTCACTCTGTTGCCCTGGGTAGAATGCCAAGGTGTTACAGTTCACAGCAACCTCAAACACCTGGGCTCAAATGATCTTGTCTCAGCCTCCAGAGTAGCTGGGACTACAGGTGCTGGCCACGATGCCCAGCTAGTTTTTATTTATTTTGTTTTGTTTTGGTTTTTGGTTTTTGCAGTTTTTGGCCAGGGCTGGGTTTGAACCTGCCACCTCTGGCATATGAGTCTGGTGCCCTACTCCGTTGAGCCACAGGTGCCACCCCCCAGCTAGTTTTTAGAGATCAGGTTTTGCTCTGGCTTAGGCTGGTCTAGAATTTCTAAGCACAATGCCTCCATCTCCAAGAGTGCTAGGATTACAGGCCTGAGCCACCATACCCACTAACTGAGACAACCTTCATCACCACTCTCTCTCTCTCTCTTTCTTTTTTTTTTTTGAGACAGAGTCTCACTATGTCACTCTTGGTAGAGTGCTGTGGCATCACAGCTCACAGCAACCTCAAACTCCTGAGCTTAAGTGATTCTCTCTTTTATTTTTTAGAGACAGAGTCTCACTTTGTCACCTTCAGTAGAGTG
>NW_003852415.1:4259027-4265379 GCF_000181295.1 Otolemur garnettii
GCCTCCCAAGTAGCTGGGACTACAGGCACCCGTCACAACGCCTGGCTATTTTTTTTTTTTTTTTTTGGTTACAGCTGTCATTGTTGTTTGGCAGGCCGGGGCTGGATTCGAACCCTCCACCTTAGGTATTTGTGGCTGGTGCCTTAGCCACTTGAGCCACAGGCACCGAGCTGCTTATTAATGGATATTTAGGTGATTTTCAATTTTTCATTACTATAAATAGTTTTGCCATGAATATTCTTGTGCCTTCAAGATACTCTGCTCTAATCCATCCTGTCTACCAGGGCCTGGGTTCAGAGAGGGGCAGAAATGGCACATCAGCAGGTGCCTGGGTCCCCTGGGTGGTTACTGCAGGGCTCTGAGCCTTTGTACCTTACCTCTGAGTTCCTCTCAAGAAAACAGAGAAGCATTTGTGCACCAGCGGCCACCACTGCTCCTCTCCCTCGTTCCTGTCCTCTTGGGCATTATGAAAGGTTTGGAGGTGACATACGAAGGAGATTTACAAAGGAAGATGGAGATGCAGGGGTACAGGAGGGATGCTGGAACAGTATAGGCGCCCCAGCAGTCTTCTACATGGCATAGGCCTTTATAAGTGGGTTTGCACCGTACAGCTCACTGGATTCCCTGCAGCTCTCTGTGCTATCTGGGGGTGTTTTTAGGAATTGATACGATTGGCAGAGGTGTTGTAGGAAAAGGTATGAGGGAGTGTGGGTATCTCTGATGGGAGGAGGGTGCAAGGAATAAGCTTTGCATCCTGCTGAGGGATTTCTGTGTGTCCAGGGGCTGTAGACAGGGTGCTGTATGTGCCTGAGTGTGGATGTGACCAAACTCAGGGATATGCGGCTGTTAAATGAAGCGAAGCATTGCCATGGCAACACAGCTCTTTGCTCCCAGCCAGATGCCAAGCCCTTAAATTATATTTTTCTGGCTGAAAGCACCTCAATTGCCTCTGGACTCCAAAGCAATGGGGCAGAGGGGGCACCAGATGCATCACCCTCATCTCCAACCTTTCGACAGAGCCTGAGAGGTGATAAGCCGGGAAGATGACATGGGGGCACAGGCTGATCTTGCTTAGGGGAGGGCCTGGGAGCAGTTTCTGGTGGAGGGGACTGGACAGTGCCATGGACACGCTCCATTTCTATCATCTCCTGGTGCAACCATCAGGGGTTAATATCCTCCACTTCCTCATTCTTGAAGGGAAATTTGTACAATGAATGTCAACGGAGATGCCAACCATTTCTTCCACCATCCATCGATGGTCCTTATGTTTTATAAAGTCCTCTGTATTATCAAGTGTTCCTGCCTCCTTGGCCATAAGTGACTGGTGTAGGGGTTGACAGCTGACTCAAAGAAGGCCAAGCTGGTTTTCTTTGAGCAATCTGGATGTGGGCTGTCCATATGCAACCAACCTGGAGAGTCAGGGACTGAAGCTGCTATGGGGAAGCCCTGTGCAAGTAAAAGCAACAGAGAGGGCTGCAATGAGAAGGAAGCCGACAGGCAGACAGAGCTGAGTCCACCAAGGGAGTGGGAGGAGAGAGGGGAACATGGCAGCTGCGGTGGTCCTGATGCTTTTCCTGAGTCCAGTTCCCAGTGAGGCTTGGCTGCGCTTCCTTCTCTTGGTTGTTTCTTATAATTTTAATGGGTTTATGTCTTGTAGTGGAATGATCCCTGATTACAGCGGGAGGAGCATTTGGATGAGGTTTGGCTGGTGATGCTGGAAATGTCTTTTCTAGCCACATTCTCGCTCCGGATTAGCACTGAGTCTCTAGGAAAAAGTCTGTTTGGATATGTGCCAATGCGAAATGAGGCCGCCCCCTTCCACAGCCGGTATCTGCAGGGGACTCTGGTGATGTACAATGTTGTTTCAGGAGTATGATAAGGACAATTTTTAAATCATGCAACAATATTTTATTTTATTTATTTATTTATTTATTTATTTGAGACGGAGCCTCCAGCTATCCCCCTGGGTAGAGTGCCATGGCATCACCCTCACAGCAACCTCCAACTCCTGGGCTCAAGCGAGTCTCCTGCCTCCGCCTCCCAAGTAGCTGGGACTACAGGCACCCACCACAATGCCTGGCCATTGTTTGGTTGCAGCCATTATTGTTGTTTGGCGGGCCCGGGCTGGGGATTTGAACTCCCCACCTTAGGTGTATGTGGCTGGTGCCTTAGCCGCTTGAGCCACAGGCGCCGAGCCATGCAACAATATTTTATTGAGCAGCTGCTATGTACCAAGCACTATTCTAGGGGTCAGGGAAATAGCCGTAAATAAGACAGAAAAGAAGGCTTGGACTTAGGGAGTTTATTCTTTGGAGGACACAGATATTAAAGAGTGAACGAAAGACATAAAAGCAGATAGTGCTAAGGGCTATGAACAGAATAAATTATTCCTATCATGTGCATCCCACAGAATTATAAACTAATAAGGTTAAAAAGGTGTTCAAAAGTTTCCAGATGCCAGGGCCGGGCTCAGTGGCTCACACCTGTAATCCTAGCACTCTGGAAGTCTGAGGTGGGTAGATTGCCTGAGCTCAGGAGTTTGAGACCAGCCTGGGCGAAAGTGAGATCCTGTCTCTAAAAACAGCCAGGTGTTATGGTGGGCACCTATAACCCCAGCTACTTGGGGGGCTGAGGCAAGAGGATGGCTTGAGCCCAAGAGTTGGAGGTTGCTGTGAGCTATGACACCACGACACTCTACCGAGGGCGACAGAGTAAGTCTCTGTCTCAAAAAAAAAAAAAAGTTCCCAGATTCTGTTATTCCTACAAGATCAATGAAACAATAAAGGAAATAATAAGATAATAAGTGGCCTTCATCCAAGCAGGTGGGTAGGGAAGCCAACTCCAGTGAATTCCTTGTTGGCTTTTACATGCCTAGGTACAGGAAGCCTGCCCTTGCCATCTCTGGGTTGAACGCCCTCCTAGTGCATCTTGGAGTTGGCCCATCACAACATACTTTATGGTAACTGCCTGCTTACGCAGGTGTGTCCCTTCTCACAGTAGGAACCAAGGGCAGAAGCCGCTTGTCATGTTCACTGAACACAGTGACTCCCTCCATAGATGCCCAATTGTTGCTGGATGAATAACTAACAAGGGCTGGACGACCACAGCAGCAACACTGATGTTTATTTCACTCCTTTCAGCAATTATTTTTTATTCCTCCAATGGTAAGAATAGTTGGTTAATAACACAAGATATGAGACATATCTATTCTCAGAGACAGAGAAGAGTCTTCCATAGTCAGAAATACAGGTGAGGCTCTGTGCCCATAGCACAGTGGTTACGGCGCCAGCCACATACACCGAAGTTGGCAGGTTTGAACCTGACCTGGGGTTAGCTGATCAACAATGACAACTGCAACAAAAATATAGCCAGGTGTTGTGGCGGGTGCCTGTAGTCCTAGTTACTTGGGAGGCTGAGGCAAGAGAATCACTTAAGCCCAAGAGTTTGAGGTTGCTGCTGTGAGCTGTGATGTTACAGCACTCTACTGAGGGTGACATAGTGAGTCTCAAACAAAAAAGAAAAGAAAAGAAATACAGGCAAGGTAGTTTTTTCACTCATTTTCTATTGCTGAGCTAGAAGCTTTTCTGCTGAGCACCTCTTAAATACGAAGGAACTGAAGCCTGCAGGTCCACTATCTGGTGGCTCTCAGGAAGGGCTTGATGAGAGCAAGTGGAAGCAGGCATCACTAGTGGCCTAGTGGCCGCATTTGTAGGCCTAATCTCACTTTGGGGGATAGGACAGTTCATGCCTAAAAAGCAAAGGAAACACACAGCTTACCCAGGAAATGTACAAAAAACGCCCCTCAGTGCACCAAAACCAGCAGAGATTTCACTTCTTCTCCCTCGTGCCATCACCACAGAGCTAACAGAAATAACAGATCTTGGGGCTCTGTGTTCTCCAACGCTACCTGCGCAGGTGTGTTCCTAGAAGAATCATCTTTTTCAGGGGAGGACTACGGCTTCACAAGTTGGCCCAATCTTTTTTTTTTTGAGACAGAGTCTCACTATGTCACCCTCAGTAGAGTGCTATGATATCACAACTCACAGCAACCTCAGACTCTTGGGCTTAAACAATTCTCTTGTCTCAGCCTCCCAAGTAGCTGGGATTACAGGTGTCTACCACTTAAGGTTGACCATTGATTGCCTTAGCAAACAAAGCTCAGGATTAATATGTTCATGGGGAAGTTAGACCAAGGTTTCTGGGCACAGCAAGGTACCTGAGATCAGGGTTAACAAAAGCAAGATGATAGGTTGGTTCCCTTGCCTGGATAGGTATGATTTACAGTCTCTAGTGAGCTCATGGAGAATCTAACCCAGAGACCAGAACTGGACTCTTTCTAGTTCTAGAAAGGCTGCTTTCTGCCTCATTTAATGCACTATTCAGATTTTTCTTTTTTTTTGAGACAGAGTCTCAAGCTGTCACCCTGGGTAGAGTGCCGTGGCAACACAACTTACAGCAACTCCAAACTCTTGGGCTTAAGTGATTCTCTTGTCTCAGCCTCCCAAGTAGCTGGGACTACAGGCACCTGCCATAACGCCTGGCTATATTTTTGTTGCAGTTGTCATTGCTGTTTTAGCTGGCCCAGGCCCAGGTTGGAACCTGCCAGCCTCTGTGTATGTGGCTGGCACCCTACCCACTGAACTACGGGTACCACCCAGATCTTATTTATTTTTTATGAAAAAAAATTTTTAAATTGAGGCGGCGCCTGTGGCTCAAAGGAGTAGGGTACCGGCCCCATATACTGGAGGTGGCAGGTTCAAACCCATCCCTGGCCAAAAACTGCAAAAAAAAAAAAAAAAAAAAAAATCCTCTTCGTACTGATTAACATTTGGGTTGACCAGTATCTAAAGGATTTAAACTCTCAACTATTTCTAGTTTTCCACTATCAGGAACACTGTAATGAACATCTCTCTCTCTCTCTTTTTTTTTTTTTTGAGACACAATCTCACTCCATTGCCCTGGGTAGGGTACCATGGCCTCATATCTCACAACAACTCAAACCCTTAGGTTCAAGGGATCCTTTTGTCTCGGCCTTCTGAGTAGCACCTGCCATAATGCTATAGGCGCCTGCCATAATGCTCAGCTAGTATTTCCGTTTTTAGTAGAGATGGGATCTCGCTCTTGCTCAGGCTGGTCTGGAACTTCTGAGCTCAAGTGATCCTCCCACCTCAACCTCCGAGTATTAGAATTACAGGCATTAGCCACGGCACCTTGCACAAATACCTTTTTACACATATGTTGTGTTCACATTAATGTGTGTCTATAGGGAGGATACCTAGAATTATTGGATCAAAATTTATGTAAACATTGATAGCTTTCAAAGAGCTTTCCCAGTTTATATTCTCATAGTAGTGTGTGAATGCCATTTTCATATATATCCACATCAACACTGGATATTCATTCATTCAGCAATATATACTGAGCAACTATTACCTGCCAGGCACTAGTCTACACACTAGGGTACATCTCTGTATTGTGGCACTTACAGTCAAGTGGAGGAAACAATTATTATAATTATTTTTATTTATTTTTATTAAATCATAACTGTGTACATTGATGCATTTATGGGGTTCCATGTACTGATTTGATATACAATGCAAAATGCTTACATTGAAGTGATTAACACATCCATTACCTCACTTACTTATTTGTTGTGGTGAGACAATTATACTCTTATACTCTTTTCTTAATAGCGTTTTTTTTTTTTTTGAGACAGAGTCTCACTTTGTTGCCCTCAGTAGAGTGCCATTGCATCATAGCTTGTAGCAACCTCAAACTCTTGGGCTTAAGTGATTCTCTTGCCTCAGCCAGTAAACGGGACTATAGGTGCCTGCCATAATGCCCAGCTATCTTTTCTTAATAGTTTTGAAATGTACCATTGCATCATGTACATTAGGTGAGGTCCCCCAAAGACTCTCCCTCCTCCTGCCTCCCTTCCCCTCTCTCTCCTCTTTCCTTCTACTTTTTGGACTGTAGTTAAGTTCTACCATTTGTATGAATGTGTAGGTGAATATATATTGATTTCATAGTATTGAGTACATTGGATACTTGTTTTTCCATTCTTGAGATACTTTACTAAGAAGAATATGTGCCAGCTCCATCCAGGTAAACATAAAAGATGTGAAGTCTCCATCTTTTTTAGGGTTGCATAATATTTCATGGTCTACATATGCCACAATTTGTTAATCCATTCATGGGTTGATGGGCACTTGGGCTGTTTCCATGTCTTGGCAAATATGAATTGGGCTGCAATAAACATTCTGGTGCAAATGTCTTTGTTATAAATTATTATTTATAATATTTTTTACCTTTTTTTTTTGAGACAGAGCCTCAAGCTGTCCCCCTGGGTAGA
>NW_003852415.1:4266919-4268304 GCF_000181295.1 Otolemur garnettii
ACTCTGGGAGGATGGGTGGATTGCTTGAGCTGGCTCAGGAGTTCAAGACCAGCCTGACCAAAATTGAGACCCCCACCTCTACTAAAAATGCAAAACTGAGGCAAGAGGATCGCTTGAGGCCAAGTTGGAGGTTGCTGTGAGCTATGACACTATAGCACTCTACCCAATGCAACAGCTTGAGACTTTTGTCTCAAAAAAAAAAAAAAGGAAAATTTTAAATTGTATGGTCAAGGAAGGCTTCACTGAGGTGGTATGAGAGCACAGACTTGAAGGAAGTGAGAGCGCGCAAATCTCTGGCAGAAGAGTTCCAGGCAAAGCAGACAGCTTAGCAGGAAAACTGCAAGGTGCGTAGGTGTGCTCAGAGGTAGAGTAAGGAGGCCAGTGTGGCTGGCAGAGAATGGGTGAGAGGGAAATGAGGGACTTGATGGGGTAGGAATTTGTAGACAAGTGATAAGACTTTAGCTTGTGCCCAGAGTGAGGTGTGACTTACAGTTTTGAGCTCAAGAGTGACACAATCTGCCTTAGATGTTAATAGCCACACTCTGGCTGCTATGTAGAGAATATGATATGGGGATAGGAGCCAAGCATGGAAAAAAGAGGAGGATACTGCAATAATCCAGCTGAAGAGTGTCAGTGGCTTTGGCCAGGGCTGCAGCAGTGACGTGATCAGATTCTGAATGCTTTAGCAGGGGTGTCCAATTTGTGGCCCATGGTCTCTTGCTGATTTTCTGAGGACTCCTTCTGCTTATCTGTGGTGTCTCATATCATGAAAAGTATGCACAGACCTTTTTTGCTGGTCAACTTTTGCTCGCGTTTGTGTATTTAATGTGTGGCAGAGAAAAAAAAAGTTTGGACACCCCGCAAGGGTAAAGCCAATGTTTCCTATGAAATTAGAAGTAGGACGTGAGTGAATCAAGAGATTATTTCATTAATCTTACCAAATGAATGGAAACAAATTCCCCTATATTGCTTTAATTTGCACTTATTTCTATTTACTATAGCAGCTGGCATCATTTTACATGTTTACTGGCTATTTGTAGTGTTTGTTTTGAGACAGAGTCTCACTCTGTCGCCCTGAGTGCCATGTATCATCATCATAGCTCAGAGCAACCTTCATCTCTTGGGCTCAGGTAATTCGCTTGGCTCAGCCTCACCAGCAGCTGGGACTATAGGTGCCCTCCACAATACCTGGCTAGGTTTTCTGTTTTTAGGAGAGACGGGATCTTCTTTTTGCTTAGGCTGGTCTCCTAGTTTAGCCTCCTGGAGTGCGAGGATTACAGGTCTGAGCCATCTCGCCCAGCCTATTTGTATTGTTTTCTTCTGGGAAGTTCTGGTTTTGCTTTGTTATTCCTTACTTTACTTTGTTTTTTTTTTTTTTTTTTTTT
>NW_003852415.1:4269857-4272930 GCF_000181295.1 Otolemur garnettii
GCCCGCCACAACGCCTGGCTATTTTTTGGTTGCAGCCATCATTATTGTTTGGCGGGCCGGGCTGGGGATTCGAACCCGCCACCTTAGGTGTATGTGGCTGGCGCCTTAGCCGCTTGAGCCACAGGCACCAAGCCAGAATGAGACTATCTAAAAAAAAAAAAAAATTATTTTAATTGAGGCTCAGCTGAGTGACTTAGTCAAGGCAACACAGCGAGGTGCTGGAATTGTTCCTAAAATTTAGCTTCTGCAATAATGGCTAAATTTCATTTTCCATCTAACATGCCATCTTATTTTAGTAGGAACTCTGTCTTAACGGTAAAACTAAGTGAGAGGGCTGGGTGTGGTGGTTCATGCCTAAAATCCTAGCACTTTGGGAGGCAGAGACTGGTGGATAGCTTGAGGTCATGAGTTTGAGACCAGCCTGAGCAAGAGCGAGGCACCATCTCTACTAAAATTAGAAAAACTAGCTGGACATAGGGGCGGGCGCCTGTAGTCTCAGCTACTCAGGAGGTTGAGGCAAGAGAATCGCTTGAGCCCAGGAGCCTGAGGTTGCTGTGAGCTAAGATGAGGCCAGGGCACTTTGCCCAGGGCAAGAGTGAGACTCTGTCTCCAAACAAACAAACAAACAAAAGGAGTACAAAGGCCTTCGTTGAGAGAGCAATTTATGCAGGATATAGAAAATATGGAAAATGGCCAGGTGTAGTGGCTCATACCGGTAATCCTAGCACTGAGAAGCTGAGGTGGGTGGATTGCCTGAGCTCACAGGTCAAGACCAGACTGAGCCAGAGCGAGACCCAGTTTCTAAAAATAGCCAGGCATTGTAGTGGGTGCCTTTAGTCCCAGTTACTTGGGAGGCTGAGGCAAGAGAATCACCTGAGCCCAAGAGTTTGAGGTTGCTGTGAGCTATGATGTCATAGCACTCTACTGAGGGTGACAAAGACTCTGTCTCAAAAAAAAAAAAAAGCTAAAAAAAAGAAAAATAAAAGAATCTCATAAATTTCCAGCCTTTTCCACACACATACACATTTTAAAAACATTGGTAAACATTGTGCATACTCTTTTTGAGCTGGTTTTCTCAGCTAATATACTGAGATTTCTTCCAATTGTTAAATATTTCTCTAAAACATGATTTTGGTGGCTATATAGTATTTCATTACATAAAATAATTTCATTAAACAAGACCCTTTGGTTAGAAAACTTTTTTTTTTCCTTGAGACAGAGTCTCACTTGATCACCCTCAGTAGAGTGCCATGGTGTCATAGCTCACAGCAACTTCAAATTCTTGGGTTCAGGTGATCCTCTTGCCTTAGCCTCCCAAGTAGCTGGGACTACAGGCACCTGCCACAATGCCTGGCTATTTTATAGAAATGGGGGCTTGCTCTGGCTCAGGCTGGTCTTGAACGTGTGAGCTCAGGCAATCCACCTGCTTCGGCCTCCAAGTGCTGGGATTACAGGCATGAGCCACCATGCCCAGCCTTGTTTTTGTTGCATCTCACTCTGTTGCACAGGCTAGAGTCCTATGGCATCATAGCTCACAGCAACCTCAAATTTCTGGGCTCAGGAATTTAGGACGACAGGTACTTGCCACAACGCCTGGCTAGTTTTTCTGTTTTAGTAGAGATGGGTCTCACTCTTGTTCAGCTGGTCTAGAACTCCTGAGCTCAAGTGATGCACCTGCCTCAGCCTTCCAGAGTGCTAGGATTATAGGTGTGAGCGACTATGCCAGCCTTGTTAGACAATGTTTTTGCTGCTCCTAGATCTGCACTGTAAATCTCAGGTAGAAATAGACTTACCAGGTCAAAGAGTATCATCTTAAAAAAATAAAAACTTATTATTTTCTTTAAAAAATGATTTAAACAGATTTTTAATGCCAAAAAATCAGAAATACAGAAAAGCACAAATAAATATCAACTATAATACCACCATTATTCACATTCTGCTACAAACATTGTTCCGATTTCTTTATGTAAACATTCTATACAAAATTAGGTTACTATGCAGTTTTATAATTGGACTTTCTCACATAAATACAGTATGAGTACTTTCCCTTATTTCTAACTATAAAACGTGTTTTTGTTGTTCGTTTTTGAGACAGAGTCTCAACTCTGTCGCCCTGGGTAGAATGCCATGTGGCATCATCATAGCTCGCAATAAACTCAAACTCCTGGGCTCAAGCGATGCTCTTGCCTCAGCCTCCTGAATACTAGGAGCCACAACTTTTAGTAGAGAGGTCAGACTTATCCGAATTCCTGAGCTCAAGTGATCCTCCTGCCTTGGCTTCCCAGAATGTTAGGATTATAGGCATGAGCCACCATGCCTGGCCTTAAAATGTCTTTTCCAGTAGGATACAAGCTCCACCAAGGCAAGTATTTTGTATAGTCAAAGAATAGTGCTCAATAACCATTTGTTAAAAAAAAAAAATATGAATTAACCAAATCATTTTGCTAGATACTGAGCTTATTTCAAATTTTTATTATAAGCATTCTTGTACAGAAATCTTCCTGGATAGTTCTAACTGCTTTTTCCTTATGTCTAGACACAAGTAATTACTTATTTTTATTTCTTTCTTTTGAGATAACGTCTCACCCAGTCAAGAGTGCCATGGTGTCATCATAGCTGACTGCAACCTCAAACTCCTGGGCTCAAGTGATCCTCCTGCCTCAGCCTCCCAAGTAGCTGGGACTACAGGTAGGCACCGCCATATCTGGCTAATGATTACTTCCTTATTCAATTCCTAAAAGTGAAATTCAGTGGGTCAAAGAGTATACATTTGAAAACATAATTAGGATGACCACACAATTTATCATCAAACCAGACCATTTCAGAGAGGAAAAGGAGATCCATGATTGCCCTGGCTAAACCGAGAGAGAAAGTTCCACAGTACATGATGCGAAACTGTGCCTTAGAGGATAGAGCAATTCACATCCCTACTAGTAAAGTAGTATAGTGTCAACCTCCCCACGCATTTGTGACTTTTTTTTTTTTTTTTTTTTGCAGTTTTGGCTGGGGCTAGGTTAGAACCCACCACCTCCAGCACATGGGGCTGGCGCCCTACTCCTTGAACCACAGGCGC
>NW_003852415.1:4274201-4275341 GCF_000181295.1 Otolemur garnettii
GGGACCACAGGCGCCCGCCACAACGCCGGGCCATCTCTTGGTTGCAGCCATCATTGTTTGGTGGATGGCGGCTGGGGATTCGAAACCCACACCTTAGGTGTATGTGGCTGGCGCCTTAGCCGCTTGAGCGACAGGCGCCGAGCCAGAGCAACCATTTTAATGGTAAGGATAAACTGTCTCTGCTAGATTTACTGAACGGTAGTATATTAATTTCTGATAGGCTGCATTTAATGTGCATTGCAGAAAATTTGAAGGATTTTCCCACTGATAATTTTAATTATATAAAAATTCCCTATCATATGCTAATTTTAGAACTTAGCTTACATATAAGGGGTGGATCCATACTAATTTGTATCCTTAAAAAGACACCTGCTATTACTATATGAACTCAATATTCAATGCCAGTAATTAAAAAGAAAGGCAGAACAAAAGAGATACAAATTCAGCAAGACATGTCGCAAGCAGCAGGAATCAAAGTGGCTTCTAGCCAGTGCTCCACACAAACAAGTAAATAAGGATGTTTTTTTCTTTTCTTTCTTTTTTTTTTTTTTTGAGACACAGAGTTTCACTATGTAGCCCTCAGTAGAGTGCTATGGCATAACAGCTCATAGCAACCTTCAACTCTTGGGCTTAACTGATTGTCTTGCCTCAGCCTCTCAAGTAGCTGGGACTACAGGCATGTACATGGCTGGCGCCTTATGACCCGACTTTTAACATCATCCCAGATCATACTGAGTCTCTGCTATATCATTATTTCTTCCTTTGGTATAAAATGATAAAAATTCCTAAATAAAAAGGAAAATCCTTGGTCCTTATCTTGGTTTCAGGTTCTTTTCTAGGGTCCTTCCCAGGGGTCTGGGTTCCTTTCTAGGTGTTCACAGACTGTTCTGTAAAGGAACAAGTCATGTCTTTAATCCTTTGCAGAGTAAACAGTCTCTACTGTAAAGGCTCAATTCTGTCATTACACCATGAAAGCAGGTACGGATAATATGTAAATCAGTTGATGCGGCTGTGTTCCAATAAAACTTTATGAGCTTTCTTTTCTTTTTTTTTTTTTTTTTTGTGACAGAGCCTCAAGCTGTCCCCCTGGGTAGAGTGCCATGGCATCACAGCTCACAGCAACCTCCAACTCCTGGGCTC
>NW_003852415.1:4275361-4279929 GCF_000181295.1 Otolemur garnettii
TCTTGCCTCAGCCTCTCAAGTAGCTGGGACTACAGGCACCTGCCACAACGCTTGGCTAATTTTTTTTTGCAGTTGTCATTGTTGTTTAGCTGGCCTGGGGTGGGTTTGAACCCACCAGCCTCGGTGTATGTGGCCGGCATCATTAACCAGTGAGTTATGGGAGCCACCCAATAAAGATGTTTCTAAGAGCCCAAATAGCAATAAAACAATATAGGCACATCATGTTTCCAGTATTACTCAAGAAGATTGCAGTTAACATTATCTTCATTTTATAATCAAGGAAACCGAGGTCCACAGAAATGTGAAGAACGTGGCTCAGCGTGTAGTGTATCGGAGTTGTTGGGAGGGTACAAAGACTAACACCTGGTGCCTCATGTGTTTTCCAAGCCCACCATCAGATGAGAGAGCAGTGATTGGCGTATCAAGGAATATTCTCTTTGGTCAAACAGCCACAAAGAATAGCAAGGGCTGGGCAAAAACAGCTGGAGGGCTTAAATAGCATGAACAATATAGCAATAAATAAATAAATAAATAAAGGGGAAAACACTAATGCCAGATACACTAACTTGCAAGGACAGATACAAATCTTTAATTTAAAATGGAGTCAGTTTATTCATGGAAAAAAGAGCAACAAACGCCCCTCAGAACTTTTTCAGTCCAACAATTAAAACTGCATTAAAAAGCCAATAGGGAGTGTGGAGATGGAAATGGATATGTGGAGAAACTACTGTTCCCCTTACCTTGAATTTATATATTTTTTAGGCAGAGAGAGAGTTGTGATTACTTTCCTTCCCAGGAGAGAGGATTCCCAGTTCCACTGTGTTAATGTGCACAGGATTCTAGAGGATGGAAGAATTTGACGGTAACTGTAGGAGTTGAGAAGAGACGGATGGCTGGTTCACAGAACCACAACTACCACCAATCACCAGAAATGGGGGGCAGGACTACTATCGTTCCCACTGATAAAATCTGAGGTATTTAAAGGCTCTGCAGACACAGAAACTCACTTCTCCCTCCCTGAGAGGTAATGGTAGAGGCTGAGAAGGTTGCTGTAGAAGAACATACCTCTTTGCACTGAGTTTTCAACACACATTAGTAACATCTAAGTAGGACTGGACTAGGTCAAACACTTCTCTTAGTGAAGTGGTTCTGAAGTCTTCAGAATGGGTTCCAAGGCAACAGTGTGATCAATGATTAGTTTTTCTGTCTGTTTTTGGCTTATCTTGGTGCAAAAATCCATGGCAATACAGAATATTACCTACTTAGTATTAATAGTGTGGTTGTTTACTGTAAGAACTGTATTAGTAAAGAATGGGATGTCCAGGTCTCAGCTGTCAGGGTTGATCCTGGCCCGTTTTGCTGGGCTATTCTGGTCATCCAGATGGCAGACACCTTCGGGGGTGACATCTGTTTTTTTCTCCTCCATAGATTCCAAAGGGAAGTCCTGACCTGTGGCCAGGACCTGTCGGATAGTCATGTTAACACGAGCAGTTTTCAAGTAGCTGGCACACACCTGCCAGTCCTCCACAGAACAGGGCTCTATCACTGAATCTCTGGGGAGGACAGCTGGGAGAGGTGTCTCCAGGCAGTGAGGCAGGCTTTCCCCCTCTGGGTTTGGAAGGACCCGAGGGACTGCGTGGTTCAAGAGGCGGCTGAAACCTGACATTATCATGATGTCACCACTGTGCATAAACATGGCTGTGGGGGCCTCTTCTCTTTTGAGACCTCCCAGGAGAAAGATGGCAGACTGTCCAAAGCTACAAAAAAACAAGAAAAAAAAAAAAACATGGAATAGTAAGTTTCTGTTATTAAGAATAGTTTGGGAAATTATTGCCCACTGCATTATTTCCTAATTTTAGGAACTTATTGCTACTAAATTATTATTATTATTATTATTTTTTAAATAGAGACAGAGTCTCACTCTGTTGCTCAGGCTGAGGTGCACTGGTATGATCATGGCTTACTGTAGCCTTGAATTCCTGGTCTTAAGTGAAGTAATCCTCTCATCTCAGCCTCTGGAGGAGCTGGGACAACAGGCTTGCACCACCGTGCTTGGCTAATTCTTATATTCTTAAATTCTCTTCTGGCTGTGTCTATGAGTGACCAATCTGTGATCTGTCACCTATTCTCTGACAGCCCACAGACATGCTACAAAATACAATTTGAGGCAGTTAAATAAATGAATTTAGTTTTGACATTATCTTTAAGTCTTCCAATAAAATGAGTCTTTTACTGTGTTATTCATTCTTCCACTTTAAAGACAACACAATAAATAAGAGGCACTTTGTTGAGATACAGGTACAGCAAGGTGCATAAGTTATGTTTATGAGAACAAGGAGAGTAAACTCCTCAGGCTTCAGTGGTTTGCTCTGCATTCTGCCTTCTACTCCAAAAAGATCACTTTGCTCTATAGCCTCCTTCTTGTCTTTCCTCTCGTTATAAAAGGCAGAGCACTGACAATACCTCTCATTACTAAAGGCAGAATTCATGCATCTTAAACAGAAATAGTAACTGCAATCTGGCCAGTGCTTTTTTTTTTTTTTGTAGAGACAGAGTCTCACTTTATCACCCTTAGTAGAGTGCTATGGCATCACACAGCTCACAGCAACCTCCAACTCCTGGGCTTAGGCGATTCTCTGGCCTCAGTCTCCCAAGTAGCTGGGACTACAGGCGCCCGCCATAATGCCTGGCTATTTTTTTTGTTGTTGCAGTTTGGCAGGGGCTGGGTTTGAACCTGCCACCCTCAGTATATAGGGCTGGAGCCCTCCCCACTGAGCCACAGGCACTGCCCCTGGTCAGTGCTCTTAAAGAACTAACCTAATTTTACTTGATTAATTGCCAAGATTCTCTGAAGTGAAAGGTTATAGGGTCCAATCATTTAAAAAAGTTTTATAGTTTTATTTGTTTATTTTAGCTTAAAATACATTACAGAAAAGAATTACATGATAATAGTCAAAATCTCTGGAACTAACTTACCTGAATGACAGCAGGGGTTTGGAGTGATCTAGTTCAGATCTGTCTACATGGATTCCCAGGGTGGAGTCTAAACGGTAGTAATTCAGGATACCTGCTTCAGCTCGGAAACCCTGAAATCCACAGGCAGCAGCTACTTGCTCTGAGAGGAAAGCCAGGTCAGAAGGGAAAGGTGTATAATGATCTGCTGAGTATTTCTTTGGTAAAAGTAGAAAAAATAAGAAAAATAAACAATGATCTCAGGAATACAGGAAACTATGGCATAAGATTACCTACCACTTTAAAATCATCTAACTTAGAAAGTAATATTCACACTGCATTACCTATATATTCATTCTTGAGGCATCTAGTAATATAATAACGACCCATTCAAAAATATCAAGCACTACACTATGCGGTGATAAATTAGACAAATTCACACTGCAAGGAGTCTGTGCATAAAGCAATTACAATGCCACCTTCTAGTTAGTACATTGTAATCCCAAACAGGGTAATTCTTTTAGGGCAAAAAGGCAACTCAAAACTGTTGATGTCAAAGGTACCTAAGAGCTGGGCATGATGGCTCATGCCTGTAATCCCAGTACTTGGGAGGCTGAGGTGAGTAAACTGCCTGAGCTCACAAGTTCAGGACCAGCCTGAGCAAGAGCAAGACCTCATCTCTAAAAATACCCTGGTGTTGCAGCAGTCGCCTGTAGTTCCAGCTACTTGGGAGGCTGCGACAAAAGAATTGCTTGAGCCCAAGAGTTTGAGGTTGCTGTGAGCTATAATGTCACAGCACTCTACTGAGGGCAACAAAGTGACACTGTCTCCCCCAAAAAAAGCACCCAAGGAAACATAATGACTAATATAAGGTAGCATCCTAGGTAAGATCTTGGAACAGAAAAAGGATATTGGCTAAAAATTAAGGAAATCTGAGTGAAGCAAGGACGTCACTATTATAATAATGCATTACTACTGGCTAACTAATTGAGACAAAGGAACCACATTAATGTAAGATGTTAGTAATATGGGGAACTGGGTAATCTCTGTACTATTGTCTCAAATTTTTAATAAATCTAAAACTATCCTAAAATAAAAAGTTAATTTAAAAAAAGCAAGTCAAATAGTATAACCAGTTTGGTTTGGAGCACTCAGCTTGCAACATTTTTTGACATACTCAAAACACATGAATTTACTCTGACTCAGACATGTATTATGTCAGAGGCAGGATCTTAAAATGGACAATACTTTCAGCATTTCCTAGAAATGCCTGTTTCTTAGCACCTATGGAATATCTTCTTCTTCTTTTTTTTTTTTTTTGGAGACAGAATCTTACTTTGTTGCCCTTAGTAGAGTGCCGTGACATCATAGCTCATAGCAACCTTAAACTCTTGGGCTCATGAGATTCTCTTGCTTCAGCCTCTGGTAGCTGGGACTACAGACGACTGCTACAACACCAGGGTATTTTTAGACATGAGGTCTTGCCCTTTGCTCAGGCTGGTCTTGAACCGTGAGTTCAGGCAACTCACCTGCCTCAGCCTCCCAGAGTGCCAGAATTATAGGCATGAGCCACGTCACCTGGCCTGTACAAATATCTTTTTCATTTAAAAAAAAAA
>NW_003852415.1:4281074-4284237 GCF_000181295.1 Otolemur garnettii
AAGAAATACCTGTAATGGAACACCTTGGTGAAAAGGGCATGGAGAGAGATTTGGTTCTAACAAGCATGAGTGAGCTCACGAGATGAGAGCATTGGTGAACTGGCAGTCTCTACACCTGTGGTGTTGAGAAGCACGCGCTCAGCCTTATATTAGGCTGGAGGAGAAGGCAGTCAAGAGGCGTGCGCATTCTATCAGGGATCCACTTACTCTGACTCTGTCTCTTCTCCTGCCTGCAGAATGCCAGCACAGCGTCTCTGCTGAAGATTACCAAGCTCTGCTAAAGACTAAGAGCTATCTGTTCTAAGAAGACCTTTACTCGCTCTAAGATACTCTTTCTCTCTCTCTCTCCAGCTAAAGCAGATAGCCCTCAAGCACCTACAAGAAACTGTTCCTGAACAAGGTAGCTTAGTGGTCCGCGTCCAGAACCTACCTAAGCTGGGCCCGAGAACTGGCCAGTCCTGGGCCTGACAAGTGGTGTCAGAAGCAGGATAGTGAACTCCACTGACACCCTGGGTAGAGTGCCATGGCATCACAGTTCACAGCAACCTCCAACTCCTGGGCTCATACAAGTCTCCTGCCTCAGTCTCCCAAATAGCTGGGACCACAGGCGCCCGCCACAACGTCTGAATATTTTTTTGGTTGCAGTCACCATTGTTGTTTGGCGGCCCGGGCTGGATTCGAACCCGCCACCTTAGGTGTATGTGGCTGGCGCCTTAGCCACTTGAGCCACAGGGGCCAAGTCGCAACCTCAAACTCTTAGGCTTAAGTGATTCTCTTGCCTCAGCCTCCCAAGTAGCTGGGACTACAGGTGCCCGCCACAATGCACAGCTGTTTTTTGTTGCAGTTGTCGTTGTTGTTTAGTTGGCCCAGGCCATGTTCAAACCTGTCACCCTTGGTGTATGTAGCTGGCACTGTAACCACTGTACTACAGGTACCAAGACATCAGTTGGAACTTCTTTGTTTGTTTTTTCTCTTTTTACTGAAGTGCAAGTAAGAGTTCCTATTCAATTTCTCAAAACTAAAAGTGTAAAGAACTTTAAAGCTTCCTCTATAATTTCAAACTTTAGTCCTTCAGAAAATAAACTAGTTACGGCTGCTGTTCTAGCTCTAGTCTCTGCCATAATGAAATAATTATCCTTTTGAACTTTCAACCCTGTCTAAACTATCTACGCACTACTCTTCTTTTTAAGTTCTCTTTCCCTTTTCTCTGATTACTCATTCAGAGTTTTTGGTAATTTTCACTTAACTCTGAGGTCCTTGGGAATAACAGTATGAACAATAAAAATATTATCATCAAAAACCATATATAACTTTTAATATGTGAATGCATTTAACTATTTAGCACAGTCAGGCACTACTATAATCACTTTATAGGCATTAATCACTTAATTCTCACAACCACCTTATAAAGTAGACATTATCATTTTAGAGACAAGATTCAAATTCAGGCTATTTAACCTAAAGAAAATTACACGGCCATTTTCCTGAATACAAATATCTAGTTTTCCATTGAATTTGGATGGCTGAAAGTAAGATTTATATCACAAATACTTTTGAAGTAACATTTGTCACTATTTGAAACAGTTAAAATATCTGTTGATAAGTTGGGTGGACTGAAACTATGAAGCTTTTAGAAAGTAACTGGCAGTAGGCAGCAGAGATGATTTACAATGTTTTATTCAGTTCCGTCTTAGAATCAGTCCTTCCACTTGGTGGCAAAGATCTAATTAAAACAAGAGAAATTGTGTGCAGGTGATAAGGAAGACATTTTCTGACATAAAGAGGACAGGAATGAAGGAACTAGCTTAAGAAAATATGAAACTTGGGGCGGTCCCTGTGGCTCAAAGGAGTAGGGGGCCGGCCCCATATGTCAGAGGTGGTGGGTTCCAACCCAGCCCCAGCCAAAAACTGCAAAAAAAAAAAAAAAAACAGAAAATATGAAACTTGGTGGCGCCCGTAGCTCAGTGGGTAGAGTGCCGGCCACATACACTGAGGCTGGTGGGTTCATACCTGGCCCAGGCCAGCTAAAACAACATGACAGTCTTGGTGCCTATAGCTCAGTGGCTAGGGCACCGGCCACATATACCAAGGCTGGTGGGTTCAAACCTGGCCTGGCCCTGCCAAACAACAATGAGAACTATAAAAAAAAAATAGCTGGGCACTGTGGTGGTTGCCTATAGTCGTGGCTACTTGGGAAGCTGAGGCAAAAAAAAAACACTTAAGCCCAAGAGTTAGAGGTTGTTGTGAGCTGTGATGCCACAGCACTCTACCAAGGCTGACATAGTGAGACTCTGTCTTTAAAAAAAAAAAAAAAGTAAATAAAAGAATAAACAAACAACAATGACAACTGCAACAATAAAACAAAAAACAGCTGGGTGTTGTGGCGGGCACCTGTAGTCCCAGCTACTTGGGAGGCTAAGGCAAGAAATTGCTTAAGCCCAGGAGTTGGCAGTTGCTGTGAGCTATGACACCATGGCACTCTACTGAGGGTGACATAGTGAGACTCTGTCTCAAAAAAAAAGAAAAAGCAAAAAAAAAAGGAAATACGAAACTTTAGGCCAGGCGAAGTGGCTCACACCTATAATCCTTACATTCTGGGAGGCTGAGAGGGGTGGATACAGGAGGACAAGTGCTGGACATCAGGAGCTTAAATCTAGCTGGAGCAAGAGCAAGACCCTGTCTCTAAAAACTAGCTGAGCATTGCGGTAGGTGCCTGTAGTCCCAGCAACTCTGGAGGCTGAGACAAGAGGATCATTGAGACTAGGGGTTGGAGGTTGCTATCAGCTATGATGTTATGGCACACTACCAACGGCAAGATAGTGGGACTCTGCCTCAAAAAAAAAAAAAAAAAAAAAAGAAAACATGAAACTCTGACAACCATAGGATATTCATTCCCATCTCTCTCCTGCCCAGATGTTATATGGCAGGTAAAGGTATTTAGATACTGAAAGTTCTTTTGTGAGTTGAAGAGAGAGAACATCAGAAGTACATGGTGCTTCTTTTACTCCAGATAGATATTATGTAGAAACTAAATGCTCAATAGCTGTGGACAATAGTGAAAATAAAGATGATAAGTGAGCACTGCTCTTGAAAGCAGTAAAGAAAAACTGGTATCCATAAAACCTACTTTGAGACAGCACTGATGACTTCTTTTTTTTTTTTT
>NW_003852415.1:4284350-4287372 GCF_000181295.1 Otolemur garnettii
CCCGCCACAGCGCCCGGCCATTTTTGGGTTGCAGCCATCATTGTTGTTTGGCGGGTCCGGGCTGGGGATTCGAACCCGCCAACTTAGGTGTATGTGGCTGGCGCCTTAGCCGCTTGAGCCACAGGCGCCGAGCCAGCACTGATGACTTCTAAGGCAATGATACAACCTGAGGGTATATAAAGAAGAAATTTTCTCTTGATAAATTATTCATTCCTCTTGAGATACCTGAAGTTTTTTTAAAGAAGGAAATAAATGAAAAGGATCCCCCTATGAATGGATAATCTGGTACTTAAAGGTTGGCCAGAAAGAAATCCATCTATGAGGGCCTAAGAAGCACACAAAGGGAAAACAGAAGAATTAAGAAAATATGAATACCTTACTGTCCCAGTTATAATGGTAGCCCAGGGTCACCCAACGTAGTTTCTCTAGTAAACTTCGAGGCCGTCGCTTATTCACTTCTTTATACCTGCAGAGGTTGGCAACAAAAGAGGATTTATTCATCTCAAATGGCAACAATAACTCTTTGTATAGATCCTGAGGTCTAATTTCAGTATTCCATGGAATAGGCTGAAAGCCAAGACTCAACAGGGGAAATCAGAACAGATAAATAAGTTGACCAACAATACAGTTACAGTAAAATTTCTAGTCCTTGGCTATAACTCCTTTACTAAACATGATCAACTTTCAGTTTTAAGTCTCTAGTATCTCAATAATGATAAAACAAAAATGACCACAGATTTCTGTAAATGAGAAAAGGGACCAAGAACAGTATGGGCAATCAAAAATATGGCTAACAAGCCAGGCGCGGCGGCTCACACCTGTACTCTAAGCATTCTGGGAGGCTGAGGCGGGTGGACTGCTTGAACTCAGGAGTTTGAGGTTGCTGTAAGCTATGATGCCACGGCATTCTACCCAGGGCAACAAAGACCTCTGTCTTAAAAAAGAAAAAAAAAAGGCTAACAAAATATTTTCAGTTAGGTCTGCTAAAAGTAGGGTGTGATTGCTCACAGTTATTACTATCCTCATGACAGGAGCTTTCAGAATTGCAGGTTGGGGGAAAAAACGTTTTGCAAAATATACTATACAGTACAATAAAAAATAACTGGTTTAACACTACTTCTTCAACTCTGTATAATATAGCTTAGATAACTGAGGCTTAGATAACAATTAAGGCACCACGTAATTGATTTGGTTTCTGACATACCCTTGCTCAAACCACAGGAGGTTTCTGTAAAAGAGAGAGGTGCCCTTTCTGCAATTACATCTTGTCTGATCAAATCTATGTGATTAACTACTCTTTTTCTAAAGAAGCAGCTTGTTTGGTTCACCTCTAAATATCTCAAAATACAAGAATGTTAGTCCTAATCATTTCAGATAATTTCTATGTAATTTACATCGTTAATCCATCAAAAATATTTCTGTCTAAAACCCATGGCTATTAGAAAAGTTAGATTCATTTAAGGAATTTGTATTCTGATAGGAGGTGACACATATAAAAATGGAAAGTTTAAGTGGATATGAAAGGAATATTCAAGGCAGCAAAAAGTCTTGTGCTGAACTGAACAACACAGACATTGGAGAGCTCAAAGTCAGCTGTTGAATCAGTTATGGCTTCACAGTAGAGCTGGAACTGAGCTCAGCACTGCAGAACAGCCAGCATTTAAATAGAGAATGATACAATAGGCAATGAGGACACAAAGCATGAACAAAAACAAAGGATTTATTAGAGACCCACACTGTTAGTGACACTCATCTGGATGTCTGAAAAAGAGTTTACGGAATAAATGCTATCTGTCACAGAGTTTACATTCTAAGAGGAATATCATGACACACACATACATCAAGACCAGTAGATAAAAGGAATGGACAAACATTGATTTATTTAGGACAGGTGTATAGAAAAGAGACACAGAACACTTGACTGAAGGTGTGCTTACAAAGATGGTTCCTGGCAGGCATTTAGAACGTGGATTTGGGGAGGGTTCATACCAGGACAACTGTCTGCACAAAGATTCTGATGAACACCTGCTTTTCCTCCCGGAGTATGTTATATCGGTATGTGACAGGCAGAAACTGGCTATGAGATAAGTCCCTAGCCTCCAGATGAGGAGCTTCTTTGGTGCTTTCAGATTTTGTCATAGCTCATCATCCCATCCTGTGAGATGGAAGCTTGCACCTGGCCTTCCCTGGCCTTTGCGCCATGCGCCTTTTCTCTTTGCTGATTTTGCATACTTTCACTGTAATAGGTCTTATCTGTGGGAACTCTATGCTGAGCCCTGGAGTCCCAGCAAATCATCAAACGTGAGTATGTCCCAGACACAACAGGAGACAGACAACTAATAATTCAAGATAAAAAATATGTAAGGTGCCAGGTGCGGTGGCTCATACCTGTAAACCAGGCACTTGGGAGGCCAAGACTGTAGATTGCCTGAACTCATGAGTTCAAGACCAGCCTGAGCAAGAATGAAACCTTGTCTCTAAAAAAATAGCTGGGTGTTGTGGTGGGCCCCTGTAGTCCCAGCTACTTGGGAGGCTGAGGCAAGAAGATCGCCTGACCCCAAGAGTTTGAGGTTGCTGTGAGCTAAGATGCTATAGCATTCTACCAAGAGTAACCAAGTGAGACTCTCCCTCCAATAAACAAAAAAAAAGGTAAGGTTTGGCACTAACCACAACTAGCTGACCTAAATAATGACTATGTGAATAACAATGCAATATTTAATATCCGTGTGTAAAAACTAATAACGTAATGTAGTTATTAATACAAGTTGAGTTCTATCAATGTTTATTCAGCCAAAAGTACAAATAAAAGCGCTCCCTAATGTTCTCTGTTCTATCTTAGCAGACTAACATAGAAAAATAAGTTATAGCTGGGCATTGTGGTGGGCGCCTGTAGTCCCAATTACTTGGGAGGCTGAGGCAAAGAGAATTGCCTAAGCCCATGAGTTGGAGGTTGCTGTGAGCTGTGACACCACAGCACTCTACCAAGGGTGATAAAGTGAGACTCTGTCTCTACAAAAAAAAA
>NW_003852415.1:4287703-4288666 GCF_000181295.1 Otolemur garnettii
AATGCCTGGCTATTTTTTGGTTGCAGCCGTCATTGTTGTTTGGCGGGCCTGGGCTAGATTCGAACCCGCCAGCTCAGGTGTATGTGGCTGGCACCTTAGCAGCTTGAGCCACAGGCACCAAGCCTGTAGCTCATTCCTTAATGGTATTCTCTAGTTCCTTTCCCTCTTCCCTGCTCTGTCTACCTCTCCTTAATATAAATAAATAAATGTTATCTGTAAGACAGAGGAAATTGCTGTTTTAGGAAAGAATGATTTTGTGGATATTGCAGCTATGTGTTTTCAAGGTGGGGAAAAAGGAAGATGTGGACGTCAGCTCCAAATAGATAGTGTCTGAGGATGGCAAAGAGAAGAGCTGTACAGAAAGCTTTTACAGAACCTATCTGTACTTCAAACAGTTTTTGCCCAGGGGTTCTCAAACTTTAATGTGCATTAGACTCATCTAAAGGGCTTGTTAAAATTCATATGTGTGGGTCCAGACCCACGAATTCTGATTCAGTAGGTCTGAAGTGGGGCCTAAGAACGTGCATTTCAAATAAGTTCCCAAATGATGCTGATTCTGCTGGTCCATGGAACACATTTTGAGAACTACTACTCTAACCAAAACTAAAAAAAACAAACAAAAAACCAAAATACTTTGCATCTTTTTCCAGCTAAATAACAGATCATTTTACTCTTTTTTTTTGAGACAGAGCCTCAAGCTATCCCCCTGGGTAGAGTGCCGTGGCTTTACAGCTCACAGCAACCTCCAACTCCTGGGCTCAAGCAAGTCTCCTGCCTCAGCCTCCAAGTAGCTGGGACCACAGGCGCCCGCCACAAGGCCTGGCTATTTTTTGGTTGCAGCCATCATTGTTGTTTGGCGGGCCGGGGCTGGGGATTCGAACCTGCCACCCTAGGTGTATGTGGCTGGTGCCTCAGCCGTTTGAGCCACGGGCGCCGAGCCGATAAAAGTTCTTAACATATGAA
>NW_003852415.1:4291608-4292601 GCF_000181295.1 Otolemur garnettii
GCCTCCCAAGTAGCTGGGACTACAGGCGCCCGCCACAATGCCTGGCCATTTTTTGGTTGCAGCCATCATTGTTGTTGTTTGGCGGGCCCGGGCTGGGGATTCGAACTCGCCACCTTAGGTGTATGTGGCTGGCGCCTTAGCCGCTTGAGCCACAGGCGCTAAGCCTAAAGCAGTGTTTTTAACTGAACCCTAACTAGGTGGAAATGAACTCCTGTCCTGCTTAACTACTCTTTATACACAATGGATAGTTTGGGTGCCACAATTGAGCACTGGTCTTGTCTTTTCTTTCTTTCTTTGTTTTTTGAGACAGTCTCACTGCCCACAGCAACTTCAAACCCTAGGGTTTAAGTGATTCTCCTGCCTCAGCCTCCCAATTAGCTGGGACTATAGGCGCCCACCACAATGCCCAGCTATTTTTGGCTGCAGTTGTCATTGTTGTTTAGCTGGCCTGGGCAGGGTTCAAACCCGCCAGCCTAGCTGTATGTGGCTGGCGCCTTAGCCGCTTGAGCCACAGGCGCCGAGCCAAAGTGATTATTTTTCTTTGTAAGAAGTGGTCTACAGCCTGGAAGAAGTGGTACTCAGTTGGTGTAAGGTCTGGTGAATATGGGGGATGACAGAGATTCAAAATCTAGCTTCTGTAGTTTGAGTAGCATTGACTGGGCAATATCTGGTTGAGCACTGTCTTGCAAGAGGACTGGCCTGTCTCTATAACCAATCTCAGTTGCTTAATTGCAAGCATCGTCAACATTTTGTAAAATTCGCTGCAGTAGATACCCACTGTAATTGACTGACCAGGTTTCATGAAGCTGCAGTGGATAGCATCAGCACTGGACCACCAAATTGACACCATTAGATTTTTTTGATTACTATTTGGCTTTGGATTATGTTTTGGCACTTCATTTTTGTCCAGTCATTGTGCCAAATGCTTCCAATAGTCAAAAAAAAAAAAATTCATCTTTCATTATGCTTTTTAAAAATACATGTGTAGAAATA
>NW_003852415.1:4292771-4294196 GCF_000181295.1 Otolemur garnettii
TCTTGGGCTCAAGCGATTCTCTTGCCTCAGTCTCCTGAGTAGCTGGGACAATAGGCACCTGCCACAACACCTGGCTATGTTTTAGAGATGGGGGTCTCGCTCTGGCTCAGGCTGGTCTCAAACCTGTGAGCTCAGGCAATCCACCTGCCTTGGCCTCCCAATTACAGGTGAGAGCCACCACGCCCGGCCATGATTTCTCTGCTGATGCTTGTTTAATTCACACAGAACCCATCTATCCATCTTATTTTTTTTTTCTTTTTTTGCAGTTTTTGGCCAAGGCCAGGTTTGAACCTGCCACCTCTAGTATATAGGGCTGGTGCCCTACTCCTTTGAGCCACAGGCGCTGCCCCATCTATCCATCTTCTTTACCTTGCTGATTTAGTTCAAGTGGTCCAATACTGCTGGAATAGTAATGTCAAAACTTGCTGCTAATCACAAGTAGGTTGAGATGGATTGTCTTCCACTATAGCATTCAGCTCATCAATATCCACCTGGGTACCCCTGTGATTCCCATGAGCCTCTCAGGTAACAAAGATTAAAAAAAATTGCTCTTGGCTCGGCGCCTGTGGCTCAAGTGGCTAAGGTGCCAGCCACGTACACCCAAGGTGGCGGGTTCAAATCCAGCCTGGGCCCGCCAAACAACAATGACGGCTGCAACCAAAATAAAATAGCCGGGCGTTGTGGTGGGGGCTTGTGGTCCCAGCTACTCGGGAGGCTAAGGCAGGAGACTCACTTGAGCCCAGGAGTTGGAGGTTGCTGTGAGCTGTGATGCCATAGCTCTCAACCCAGGGGGACAGCTTGAGGCCCTGTCTCAAAAAAAAAAAAAAAAATTGCTCTTGAATATTGTGAACAGTATAAAGAAAAAACCATTTAACATACTCCTGGGCCATTTTCCAGTATAAAATACTTAAGGATCACTGAAGGAGATGGGCTGTTCTCTTTTAAAACCTGACTTGTCCAAAAGAAGGCCAAGAACGATCAGGCCAATGAACCTCCCATATTCACCTTGAAGAATGCAGGAAATCCACTGCACCTAATAAAATCTTTATCTAATTATCCAATAGAATGGTTTCAAGCAAACATGAACTCTAATTATAAGGTCTTACTACAAAAAGAAACCTGGTCCATGCTCCCTGCCCCTGCTGTCTCCTCCAGGCGCTAGCAGGAGGATGTTGGGTGGGGGTCTGGCCACCTTTTCACCTGGTCAAGGGCAGTTTGCTTAGTTCCTGTCATGGGCAAGTGCCATATGTAAGTGCTGGCATTTCTCTCAGCAATCATGTTCTAAAGCAGTGTTTTTTTTTTTGAGACGGAGCCTCAAGCTATCCCCCTGGATAGAGTGCCATGGCATCACGCTCACAGCAACCTCCAACTCCTGGGCTCAAGCGAGTCTCCTGCCTCCGCCTCCCAAGTAGCTGGGACTACAGG
>NW_003852415.1:4295127-4296945 GCF_000181295.1 Otolemur garnettii
TTTTTTTTTTTTGAGACAGTTTCTGCCTCCTGAGTTGAGTGCTGTGGCCTCAGCCTAGCTCACAGAACCTCAAACACCTGGGCTCAAGTGATTCTCCTGGCTCAGACTCTCAAGTAGGTGGGACTACAGGCGCCCACCACAATGCCCAACTAGTTTTTCTACTTTTAGTAGAGATGGGGTCTTGTTCTTGCCCAGGCTGGCCCCCAACTCCTGAGCTGAAGGCCTTGGCCTCCCAGAGTGCAAAGATTATAGGTGTGAGCCACGGACTTCTTCCTTTCCTATTCTCTCATTCCCACTGAACCTGAACTTTAATCTCCTGTCTCTAAGAACCCCCTTCTTTCAGTGTTTGAGTGCTTCCAGATTTGTCTCCCTGCTCAACCTGAAACTATCAATCATTGCAAATGGACATCCAATGCCACCTTAAGTGCTAACATTATTTTGCTACCTTTCAAATATTTAGTTTATCTGACCTTCCAGCTTCTGTTCTACACCGTCACCATTCACCCCAAGCCTTTTTATTCCCCTCTAGGTCAATGAAAAAACAAAGGACTGATCAAATGGTCCAGTAAACAATTTCACCTTTACTCCCCCACACCTCTGAACTTGTTTAAATTTTTACCTCATCCTTCCTCCTGGTTTCAGAAGTGGTTCTACTTTTTTCTACAAAGGGTATTCTCTACCCCCATCCCTTTCAAGTCTTCCTTTGCACTTTTTTCTTTCTTTTTTTTTTTTTTGCTGTTTTTGGCCAGGGCTGGGTTAGAACCCGCCACCTCTGGCATATGGGGCCAGTGCCCTACTCCTTTGAGTCCAGGCACTGCCCCTTTGCACTTATTTCTCTTGACCTACAAGCATGTTTAACACTTCCACATAGTTAAGAAAAACCAACAGAAAACATTTTCTCATCTCTACCTCTTGTTCAGGTGATCCTGCCCATACTCCACCCTGCCTCCATCTTTCCTTTTCTTTACAAATAAACTTCTGAGAAACTCAACATTTGCCATCTCACTCCTCTCACTGCAGTCTGACTTATTGACACATTCTACTGAAACTAGTTTCTTGGTTTCCCTTACATCACTTAATTGGCAAACACAGGGCCTATTCGATATGGCTGGCCTTTCCTCTTGGAACATTTTCCTGTCTCGCCCTCTAATAGTATTTCTCCTGTTTTTCCTCATATCCTTTTGGCTTTTTGGTCTCCTTTCCTGCCCTGTTTTCTTTATCCTATGCTGATGCTTTCCCGGGCCAATGGCCTTTGTCTGTTTTCCACAAAAAGGAAAAAAAAGGGAAGGAAGAAAATCACATCTACTCCTACTGCTCCACTGTGGCCTTTATGTGTAACTCCTCATCTCATTTTTTCCCTCTCCCCTCTCTTGCCTTTACTGTGTTCCTAAGCTTCGTTACATACTTTCAAAGGCATGGTGGACATCCAGGACAAGTACCTGGATACTCCACAGGCATTTCAAGGACAGTTCCTGCTTACTCTTTTTATCCTGCAATCCATATTTCCATTAAAAGCCTCAGTAATGGCCCGGTGAGGTGTTTCATGCCTGTAATCCTAGCACTCTGATAGGCTGTGGCAGGTGGATTGCTTAAGCTTAGAAGTTTGGACCCAGCCTGAGAAGGAGATCCCTGTTTCTACTAAAAACAGAAAAACAATCTGGGTATTGTGGTAGACGTTGGTAGTTCCACCAACTCGGGAGGCTCAGGTAAGAGGACAGCCTGAGCCCAGGAGTTCAAGGTTGCTGTGAGCTATGATGATGCCACAGCACTCTATACAAGGCAATGGTGAGAGTCTGTCTCAAAAAAAAAAAAAAAAGC
>NW_003852415.1:4297739-4305287 GCF_000181295.1 Otolemur garnettii
GGCCCGGGCTGGGGATTCGAACCTGCCACCTTAGGTGTACGTGGCCGGCGCCTTAGCCACTTGAGCCACAGGCGCCGAGCCAATCAGGCAGATTTTTCATACACAGTTCCAGCCCACTTCTTCAGGGAAGTTTTTCTCCCAGAATCTTCCTATATTGCACCCCTATAGCACCCTGCAACTTCCTCTATTCAAGTATAGGGTATTTAGTGTTATAAATTCCTTATTTAACTACCTGGATCCCTCCTTTAACAGTCTGTCCCTCAAAGACAAGGATTTTATCCTCCTTCATATGTCCTGGCTCAGCATCCGTAGCTCAGCGGCTAGGGCATCGGCCACATACATTGGGGCTGGCGCATTCAAACCTGGCCTGGGCCTGCTAAAAAAACAATGACAACTGCAACAAAAATATAGCCGGGCATTGTGGTGGGCGCCTGTGGTCCCAGCTACTTGGGAGGCTGAGGCAAGAGAATCGCTTAAGCCAAAGAGTTAGAGGTGACTATGAGCTGTGATTCCATGACACTCTACTGAGGGTGACATAATGAAACTCTATCTAAAACAAACAAACAAACAAAAACTAGCAGCAACTATTTTCTAAAAAAATAAATGTATGCCTTTCAATAAATTAATGAAAATGAGGAAAGCTACTAGACAGGTTTTAGATGAACTTTTTAAAATTCTGTATTACATTTTCTTTTACATTTTTGCTACAGGTGCCTGCCACAGTGCCCAGCTATTTTTAGAGACATAGTCTTGCTCTAGCTCAGGCTGGTCTTGAACCCATGAGCTCAGGCGATTTCTTGGTCTTGGCCTCCCAGAGCGCTGGGATTATAGGCGTGAGCCACCGCACTAGGCTCTACTTTGTATTTTTGATCTTTATTATGCCAAGCTAATTTCCCTGGGTCTATTAAAATGCTCCCTTTTATTTACTGAAAGGCATTTTAAGTGTGCTTTACGTGTAATGTCAAATAAAGAATATTTAACACTTCTCTTATTTTATAGACAATATATAAGGTCATAATTTTAGAAGTCAGTATGTCAAGAAATGGTAAATTAAACTTTTGAATTATTTACTACCTAAAAAAAAAAAAAGAAAGTTTTTCACATGTAAAAAACTGATACAACTCTGGGATTGTCTGAGCTCAGGAGTTCAAGACCAGCCTGAGCCAGAGAGACCTGTCTCTAAAAAAAGCCAGATGTTGTGGCGGGCGACTATAGTCCCACTTAGGAGGCTGAGGCAAGAGAATCGCTTAAGCCCAAGAGTTTGAGGTTGCTATCAACTGTGAAGCTGTGAAGCCACAGCACTCAACCAAGAGCAACAAAGTGAGACTCTGTCTCAAAAAAAAAACAAAAAACCTGATACAAAGTATTTCATAAGCTAACAGAGAATAAAGTTAGACTGTTGTATTTAAATTTATATATTCCCTTACCCTATTTCTTAAAAGTATAGTTGAATAGATAACACATAAACAAAATTGCACAAATTTTTATTTGGTAACTATCTTGCACTGATGAATACAAAAAATCTAGACGAAAAAAAATCTAACAAAAAAACAACAGAACCAACAAAAAACTGCAGTCCCAGCTACTTGGGAAATTGAGGTAGGAGGATTGCTTGAAATTGGGAGTTCAAAGCCAGCCTGGGCAGCAGAGTGAGACCCTGTCTCTTTAAACAAAAAAAAAAAAAAGAAAGAAAAAAAGGTAAGAGGCAGCAATGGAGGCTAGTGTGGCTAGAAAAGAACCAATAGAAAAGGAATGGTAGGAAATAAGCTTAGAAAGGTATCTGGGGTCAGACCACTAAGGTTTGTAGGCCATGCTAAGGACTTTAGATATTTTCTAAATGTGATGGTCTTATACAACAAAGACTTTGGCCTTTGTTCCTACCTGGCTCCGACTCTTAGGCTGTTACCATTATTTTTTCTGTTAAAACAATGCTGCAAGAGAGATGTCTGCAACTATTTCACTCTTCTATAAGAATCTCTAGTTACATCATTGATTTGGAATAAAACAGAGAACTGGGGTGCTCTAACTCGGTGAAAAGTTCTATTTTTTGCTTCAAAGTTCAAATATTTCTTCTTCATTTCCTACTTAAAGTTTCTTATTCCCTGATCATAAAATTCTAGAAAGTTAAAATTAAAAGGATCTTAGAAGTCCTTTTGTTCAGTGGCTCTCAAGGTGAGAGGACATTAGGGTAGCTGATTTTAATCAGAATTTCCAGGGGAATCTTTTTTTTTTTTTTTGAGATACAGTCTCAATATGTTGCCCTTGGTGGAGTGCCATGGCATCACAGCTCACAGCAACCTCAAACTCTTGGGCTTAAGCGATTCTCTTGCCTCAGTATCCCAAGTAACTGGGACTACAGACACCCACCACAACACTTGGCTATTTTTTGGTTGCAGTTATCATTGTTGTTTAGAATGCCCAGGCTGGGCTTGAAACCAGCAACCTCGGTGTATGTGGCTGTCACCCTACTCCCCGAGCTATGGGCACTGAGCCCTGGGGAATCTTTTTGAGCAACAGACCCTCTCTCTTCCTGACAGACTCTGGGAAAATAGGGAGAAATGCCATATACTGTTCACACAATTCTGAATGACCACAATTCAACCACCTTGAATGGCTTATCCAGTCTAATACCTTCATTTCCTACATGAGGAAACTGAAATATGTATCATATACTGACAGAACCAGAACTAGGGCCCTAATTGATTTTCAATGCTGCCAGCACAACATCTGAGCTTATCAATTTCTTCCAATCCCTGACAACATAAGGTATGACCACTCCATTTTTTATTTTTGCTAATTTGTCAGACAAAAAAATGAATCTCAACATTGTTTGCAAGGTGATTTATTATAGAGATTCACCTGAGCTATCTTAGAAGATAGCTGGGATTTCTGCAGTCATATATCAGAAGGAAAAAAAATCAATTACTTGAAAACACAGATTGGTTTAATAACAGTAAGTTTTCTTTGACTAATTTCACTCAATCATCACCTTCCTTTGCTTTCTGTTCCAAAGATGACACTACTAAAAGCTTAACATTGCTCCTGCTTATACCTTAACCAACAGAAAAGAAGGCTTTTCAAGGAAAACCAATGAAGTTTAATTCTCTTTTCCCCTTTCAACTTAAGAATATCTATTCTCCCCTGTTAGAATCAACATGACAATTTCTGAAAACTACACCAGTAGGCTCACTTAAGACCAAATAGAACACAAAGTTGGTACAATAGTTTCAACAGGCAATGTTCTAAGGAATTCTCACATTATCCATTTAATCCTCACACTATTCAATAACAAAAGGACTGTTATGAGGCACAGAAAGGTTAAGAAATTTGCTCAAGGTTGCACAGCTATGAAGTGGCAGAGCCATAATTTGAATAGAGGTATTCTGACCCCAGAACTGACTCTCTACATCATTAAACTCTACATTCTGGCCCTGACCCACCTTTCCCACATCATATTTTGCCAATCACACACACGACTCTTAGGAAGTGTTTTCCACAATCTACCCTAAACCCAGCCACTTAAGTGCCATTCCCACTATATTTTATAAACTCTGTCCCTGTACTTGCCAAATTGTATTTAATTATCTGTTTATATGTCTCTGTCGTCAACTGAACTATAAACTTCCTGAAGACAGGAACTCACTACCTGTTTTTAGATCTCTAACACTCAAGCACAGTATCTGACACATAGCAGAAACTCAGTAGGCATCTGCTGAATAAACGTATGAGAATACACATCCAGCACTCCTGTTTCCCAGAGCTTATTCTGTCTTATATATCTTTGTACAGGCTGCTTTCTCAACCCAAAATAGCCTCCTTTCTTTTCTAACTGGCAAACCCTTAATCTCCCCATCCTCGATCATTTTTAAAGACCATTTCAAATGAGCAAAGGAAAAAATTAGGAAGATAAACCCAATTAAAAAAAACTTTTTTTCTTTGACCACCTACTTTGCCTCAAAAAATGATTTCTTCCTCTGTGTTCTCACGGTGGTTTTTTTGTTCCCTTAATACAAACACTAATCTTTAACATTATCTGTATTTTTCTGTACATCTCCCCAATGCGAACCATTAATGACCTGATGACCCATTTGCTGGCTCTCACCCACCTCATTAGACTGTACTGAGGGGCCTCAGTTGTGTCACTCACACAGCAGGTGTGAGGTGGGCACAGCCCCAGCTTTGCTCAACTTGGAATTTTTAGTGGGCCTCAGAGACTCTCTGTTGAGTACTGGGAAGAGACTTTGTGGAGAGCTAGACAGCCATGTGTGCAGGGAGAGCTAGGGAGGAGAAAGACTGAATGAAGCAGGGCTCCTGGGAGACAAAGGGCTGGGGGATGAGGGATCTGCCCCGGAAGCCTGTAAAGACAGAAAGGGGAGTCTAGTTCCAGAGTTTTCCATTTCTTAGCATCTCCTGAGGCTTGGCCGCATCCCCACAGTATTTTTCTTTCTTTTTTTCTTTTGAGACAGAATCTCACTATGTCACCTTCAGTAGACTGCCATGGTATCACAGCTCACAGCAACGTCCAACTCTTGGGCTTAAGCGATTCTCTTGCCTCAGCCTCCCAAGTAGCTGGGACTATAGGCGCCTGCCACAATGCCCGGCTATGTTTTGTTGCAGTTGTTACTGTTATTTAGCTGGCCTGGGCTGATTTTTAACCTGTCAGCCTTGGTGTATGAGGGTGCCGCAACCACTGTGCTATGGACATTGAGCCCCCACTGTGTTTTTCTAAACCCCATTATAACTTTTCTTTTTAAACAGGTCTATCTCTGTTCCCTGGGGTAGAGTGCAGTGGCATCATCACAGCTCATTACACCCCCAAACTACTGGGCTCAAATGATCCTCCTGCCTCAGCCTCTCAAGTAGCTGGGACTACAGGTACACATGACACTGCCTAGGTAATTTTTCTATTTCTTATAGAGATGGAGTCTTACTATATTGCCCAGCCTAGTCTTAATTCCGGGCCTCAAGTGATCCTCCCACCTTCACCTCCCAAATTACTAGGATTACAGGCGTGAACCACTGCATCTGGCCTACTTTCTGAGCTCTGCTACAATTATTTCTGTAGATACTGAGTTCCTGCCACAGAGTAGGCATTCTTCAGTACAGCAAAGGGTATTTTTATGTTGATATCTCCAATGCCTAGCATCACATCTGGCACAATACTGGCCCTCAATAAATATCAGCGGAATGAATCAATAAATGTTGAAACAACATGAAGACACAAATATTAGTACTTCTCATGAGGAACAACTGACTTACCATAAAACAGCTGGGAGCACTGATGATTCTTCAAAGGAACTCCCTTAAAGTACAAAAAAAAGAGGCTCAATGCCCATGGCTCAGTGGTTAGGGCACTGGCCACATACACCGGGGCTGGCAGGTTCGAACCTGGCCAGGGCCTGCTAAACAGCAATGACAACTACAACAAACTAAAAAATAGCTGGGTGTTGTGGCAGGCTCCTGTAGTCCTAACTACTTGGGAGGCTAAGGCAAGAGAATCTAAACTTAAGCCTGAGAGTTTCAGGTTGCTGTGAGCTGTGACGCCACCACACGCCACAGGGGGCGACATACTGAGATCCTGTCTCAAAAAAAAAAAAAAAGAGAAGTAGAAGCTGAATGAAAATGGATCATCTAATGATTAATGAGGATAAACTCAATATGTATACTATAATAAGCAGATCTTTAAAAAGGGATCTCAATTTAATATAACTGTCAAAACATCTCTAAATGTTCCTTGGGAAAGAATACAACTGTATTACATTTGCTTGAAAATAATGAGGGGGGAAATATTGGCCAGTCACTTTCACTACATTATTATGGAATAGCTCCTTCAAAATCTGTGATGATCTTAGCTGAACATTAACACTGGATTCCGATTGTTAAGACTTACCTCAGGAACTCTTTGCTCTGTTCCCACAGATTTTGGGTCTCTTCTCCAGCCATGTGTTTGTCCAGGTTACATACATTAGGTTTCTGGGAATAATACTTCAGGCATTGCTTCACCCAGTGCCACTGGTAACCAGGGAGGAAGGGGTTTGGGATAAAAATAAATCCTATTAAAAAGATGGGTAGGAAAAAAAGGAGAGAGGGAAATTCTCCATCAGTTAGATCATTTCTTTTTGACATCCTTATATCCACTATTCTGGTTTTTACTCACTATATTCTTTTGGTTATGCCTTTCTTTTTTTTTTTTTTTGAGACAGTCTTACTATGTCACCTGTGGTAGAGTGCCATGGCATCATAGCTCAGAGCAACCTCAAACTCTTGGGTTTAAGTGATTCTCTTGCCTCAGCTTCCATAGCTGGGACTACAGGTGCCCGCCACAATGTCAGGCTATTTTAGGAGTGGGGTCTCGATTTTGGTCAGGCTGGTCTCAACTCTGTGAGTTCAGGTAATCTACCCACCTCAGCTTCTCAGAGTGCTAGGATTACGGGTGTGAGCCACAGTGCCCAGCCATGCTTTTTTTTCTGTTTAGTAAAAGGCAAAAGATTTATTCAGTCTAAAGAGAAACCAGAGCACTGGTTTGCTTTAAGTTAATGCAAAGCTAAGTTTCGATGAACATTAGACATCTACTGTTACACAAATGTCTTTGGCTTTCTGAGTTATTCTCAAGAGAAACAAATATTCTACAAGGTTAACTGTCAGTTGTGTTACCCCAAAGCAAACTTTAGAACTGAAAGCACCAAAAGTCCACCCTCTAATTTTTATCAGGTCTTGCCATTTTAGAGTCATCTAAGACTTTATCTCCCTAGTTCATTTATTATAGGCACAGAAGGCTGAAACCTTATACTCAATTTAACTATAGTTTTGAAAATCATCATCTAATGAATGGCATCCTGGTTATTAATCTATTTTCTTTCAGTTTCAAATCCACTGTTACACATGTGGCTCATAACATGGGGCTGAGACCCTGCCAACTGACGTTTACTCTTTGCCAGCTGGCTCCCTGCCAACCTGTGCTTATAGGGGGCAGTAATGGTAGCCCAGAGGGCAGCAGTTGGTTCGAATGTACTTTTCCCACATCACTAAAAAGTTTTATTATGTCCTTTCCTTGTAAGTCTAAACCCCAGTGGTCCCTCTTCTAAGCTTCTAAATAATCACACTCTTCTGTCAGTCAGAGGGTACAGCTGCTTCCTGCGAGCTACCTCAGTGTGCCTTTTTAGTCTTTTCAGCTTTTTCTAGTATCTGACTAATTATTCTTTACATTAAGTTATTACAGTTAAAATAATTGGGGACATCTGATTTCTGACTGATAACAGGAAAGAAAAATTGTATTCAAATCCTCTCAGTGTGCGTTGGAAAAGCCTTTGTGACCTTGACAGTAACCTCACTTTTTTCCCCTCTGAAAAGATGAATAATAATATTTAACTGGAATCCTATGCATAATAAAGATTCATCCATCTATCAAACATTCAACAAGCACACACTATGTACCAGTCATCATCTTAAGAATTACAAATAGGTTTGGCGCCTGTGGCTCAAGTGGCTAAGGCGCCAGCCATGTACACCCAGGGTGGCGGGTTCCAATCCAGCCCGGCCCGCCAAACA
>NW_003852415.1:4305470-4309383 GCF_000181295.1 Otolemur garnettii
AAAAAAAAAAAAAAAAAGAATTACAAATAAAGAAATGAAAACTTTGACTGGAGAAAGGACAGTTAAGATAGTCATATAGGTAACTTTTTTTTTTTAGAGACAGAGTCTTAGTATGTCATCCTTGGTAGAGTGCCGTGCTGTTACAGCTCACAGCAACTCCCAGCTCTTGGGCTTAGGTGATTCTCTTGCCTCAGCTTCCCGAGTAGCTGGGACTACAGGTGCCCAACACAACGCCCGGCTATTTTTTTGTTGCAGTTTGGCCAAGGCCGGGTTTGAGCCCACCACCCTCGGTATATGGAGCTGGCGCCCTACTCACTGAGCCGCAGGCGCTGCCCAGCCTCAACTTTTTTTTTTTTTTAAGCCTGGCTATGAAAGGAAACAAAAGCTAAGGAGTAGTTATAGATGAATAAGGGATTAAAGAGGAAAGTTTATGACTTTTAAGGACTGGTATGCTTATAGATTGTGAAGAAAGAGCTGGCAGAGAAGAACTGGTTGGAAATAAAAAAGAGGAAAGGAACAGAACAAGGTCTTGAAAGCTGGAAGACATATATAAAGAAGGTGAGATCAAGAGAGCAAAGGACTGCCTTAAGAAACTCCTCTTCCTCTAAGACCGTGGTTCTCAACCTTCCTAATGCCACGAGTCTTTAATACAGTCCCTATGGGTTGTGACCCACAGGTTGAGAACTGTTGCTTTAAGATTAGAGAATGAGAACATTTTCTTGTAAATGTGAAGGCTACTAGAAGCTGAAGGGGTCTGTGCCTGACAGACTGTTTTCCCAATCAGATAAATAAATAGCAAGGCCACCTCAGGAAGATGGAGCATGGTTGAGCAGAGTCCTGAGAAACAAGAAGGAATCAATGAAATTATACAAAAGGCAATCAGTCTATGGAAGTGTAATGTCCCCTATGCAAAAGGAATACTAAAAATAGACAAACATGCTAAAGTGTACTTAAGGATTTCTGAGTTAAAAGCTGGCTATAGTCTGAAGGTCTTCAATTGCTGGCTGGACTCCAGATCTAGTACAGACCAGAGGTGAGCAAACTTTAAGCTCTGAAGGTTATTTGACCTCTTTGGCACTCAACTCTGTCACTGTGGCAGGAAAGTAGCCACAGGATAGTAAGTAAATAAATAAGCATGAGTGCATTCCAATAAAAGTGATTACAAAAACAGGTGGAGGGCTGTTCGTCAACTCTTAGTCTAGACCATTAACCACGACAGCACATGGTGTGGCAAGTCCTTAGGGAGAATTACTTTGGACAATAGACAGTAAAGACACTGGGCTGAAGCTAAAACGAAAATAACTTTGGTATTACTAATTATGATGAAACTATTCTTTCTTTCTTCTCTTTGGCATATAATTTAGACACAGAATAACTATGAAATTTAATAACAGTGATTAATGATAAGTTTATTCCCAAGTCATTAATTATGGTAGTTGTTAAAAACAACTGAATGTGTACCAAGTGCCAGCCATTGTGAAGCAACCTTATGCTACCTCATTAATCTTCAATGATTCCATGAAAAAGTTATTAATCTAATTTTATAGATAAGAGAAAAGAAGTTCAGAGAGGCAAATCGGCTTCACTGATTCATCCCTCTCTCCTGGCTCATCTTGTGGCCCATAGCACATATTTGGGAAGTAACAACAAAGTTGAGTTTGTGTCCATGAACAAGCGAAACTAGTAAGCCCACATAGGCAACAAACCCATGTTCTTTGCATTATAAATACCAGGCTCTACTAATCAAAGGTCACAAAGATTTATACCTGTATTCTCTACTAAAAATATTATAGTTTTTGCTCTATTTTCAGTTTATTTTTATATATGATGTAAGTTATGAGTCTAAATTAGTTTTTTTGCATGTGAATATCCAGTTGTCTTAGCATCTTGTTGAAAAGGCTGTATTCTTCATTCTTGAATTGTAAAATCAAGGTCAATGAGGTAACAGAGGATGGGAAGGATAGTAGGAAGGAGGGGATAAAGTAGGGATAATTAATGGGCACAAAAAATATAGTTAGAATGAACAATATTAATACAACAAAGTGACTATAATCAACATTAAATTAGGGTATATTTCAAAATAATTAAAAGACTGGAATTACAATGTTCCTAACACAAAGAAATGATAAATGCCTGAGGTGATAAATACTTTAATTACTCTGATTTAATTAATTCAAGTTATATGACTATATTAAAACATGTACCCTATAAAGGTATACAGCTATTCTGTACCCATAATTTTTTTTAAAAATCAAGGTCAATGACATTGACCATTGCTATAGTTTAGATATGACTTTTTTATCCCCACCAAAATGTACATGGACATTTTTAATCCCTAATGTGGTGTTGGGAAGGAGGACCCACTAGGTGTTTGGGTCACAGGGGCAGATCCCAGATGAATGGCATAGTGCCATTCTCAAGGTAGTGAGTTCGTTTCTGCTCTGGTGAGACTAGATTAGCTCTCACTTCCTCTCTGAGCTCTTCTGTCCTGTTAGGATACGTGTGAAAGCCCTCGCTAGAAGCTAGGGCCATGTCCTTGAACTTCCCTGACTTGAGAACTGTAAGCTAAATAAAGCGCTTTTCTTTATAAACTGAAAATAAATAAATTAAATACTAGGCTCTAACTAAATACATGTCTGAACAGTATTATCAATGGTTCTCCATTAGAATTTCAAAGAGATGGCTTGGCGCCTATGGCTAAAGTGCCTAAGGCGCCAGCCACATACACCTAAGGTGGTGAGTTCGAATCCAGCCTGGGCCTGCCAAGCAACAATGATGGCTGCAACCAAAAAGAAAAAAAAAAAGAAAAGAAAAATAGCCAGGCATTGTGGTGGGCACCTGTGGTCCCAGCTACTTGGGAGGCAGAGGCAGGAGACTGGCTTGAGCCCAGGAGTTGGAAGTTGCTATGAGCTGTGATGCCACGGCAATCTACTCAGGGGGACAGCTTGAGGCTCTGTCTCAAAAAAAAAAAAAAAAATTTCAAAGAGATTTTAAAACACACATGGTTTAGTAGAAAAGAGTTTGTTGTGCCAATGCAGAATATGTATGTGTGTGTGTGTGTGTATATATATATATGCATATATATGTGGACAAATTAAACTAAAGATTGCTCCACTGTATTATATCTTACTAAAAGCACTTAAAATTCTATCTTTGGGCTCAGCGCCTGTAGCTCAAGTGGCCAGGGCGCCAGCCACATACACCAGAGATGGCAGGTTGGACTCCAGCCTGGGCCTGCCAAGCAACAATGACAATTACAACCAAAAAATAGCCAGGCATTGTGGTGACCGCCTGCAGGCTCAGCTACTTGGGAGGCTAAGGCAAGAGAATCGCTTAAGCCCAGGAGTTGGAGGTTGCTGTGAGCTGTAATGCCACAGCACTCTACCCAGGGTGAGAGCTTGAGACTATGTCTCAAAATAAAAAAAAATAAAATAAAAAAAATTCTATCTTTACATTCTTGCAGATGTGGAAAAAAAATCTAAACAGCTTAGAGATATTCTCTGAGGATAGGCCAGTCACTGCAGTTAACTAATCCTGTTTTACATGTTAGTATTATCAATAGCATACACTCCAAACTAAAACTAATGACCATATTACCTTTTAGCACCAAAGAAACCACATACAGCCAAAGATTTACCCACTAAGAAAAACTGAAAACTACTGGTGGATTTCATTATCCTGGCAGATCGTACACTGGTACAGCAAGAGAGAAAAAATCAGTAGTAAAAGGCTGGGTAACAAAGACGATTAAAGGATCACTCTTGGAAATTCATCTTAATGGTTATCTAACTTACTCATTAATCTGATTCTTTTTTTTTTTTTTTTTTTTTTTGAGACACAGCCTCAAGCTGTTCCCCTGGGTAGAGTGCCGTGGCATTACAGTTCACAGCAACCTCCAACTCCTGGGCTCAAG
>NW_003852415.1:4309451-4312567 GCF_000181295.1 Otolemur garnettii
TGGCGGGTCCGGGCTGGGGATTCGAACCCGCCACCTTAGGTGTATGTGGCTGGCGCCTTAGCCGGTTGAGCTATAGGCGCCGAGCCCATTAATCTGATTCTTTATATGTCCTCTCAAGTATCTCCAAAAAATAGTAACCCAACTAGGAGTTTCTACTTTTACATTTAATTTATCAGTAAGAGAAAGTGACAGGACTAACACTATTTTGGGGTAAAGCCTCCCAAACAACCTATTATCTGCTGTTACCAATATTTCATAAAATAAAGAATAACACCCCCTAAAAATATCAGATTAAAAGAATACTTCTGATCTAGTCCCAGCTTGAATCGTGACAGGAAATTTAATACCACTTTAGGCAGTCCATTTCAGATAGCTGTCTTTCTTTTGTTGTATTAGGTTAAAAATCTGCCTCCCTATAATTTTTTCTTTTTTTTTTTGAGTTATTTTGTCACCCTCAGTAGAGTACTATGGCATCATAGCTCAAAGAAACCTTAAACTCTTGGGTTCAAGTGATTCTCTTGCCTCAGCCTCCCAAGTAGCTGGGACCACAGGCACCTCCCAGAATGCCCGGCTATTTTTAGAGGTGGGATCTCGCTCTTGCTCAGGTTGGTCTCGAACCGGTGAGCTCAGGGCAATTCACCCACCTCGGCCTCCAGGAGTGCAAAGATTACAGGTGTGAGCCACCATGCCTGGCCTGCCTCCCTTTAATTTTAATTCATTGGTCTTGGGTTCTCACATCTAGAACAACCCCACAACTGTTTTTAATTCTTGATAAATACAGCTTTATAGTTAACATTTATTGAGCACTCACTGAGTGCTGGGCACTGACCTATCCACTTTATACACACATACACTCTCACATTTAATCCTCATAATAACCTTCTGAACGGGCACTACTTTTATATACATTTTACATATGAAGAAATTGAGGCCAAGAGAAATTAAGAAACTTGCCCAAGGTCAGGTAGTTAGATGGTAAAGCCAGGATATGATATGAACCCAGGTACCCCGGCACCAGAACCTGTGCCTTAACTACTAGTCTGCACTGCTTTATATCCTTTCCTGTGCATGATGACTTTTCAAATGTTTGATGCTGCCATGTTCCCCCCATGAATATTTTCTTCCCCAGACTAAGTTTTTGTCTTCCACATCCATTATCCTCTTCCAAGTAGGTTGCGGTATGCTCAGGTTCCTTCAAAATTGGCTTGGCGCCTGTGGCTCAAGTGGCTAAAGCGCCAGTCACATACACCTAAGGTGGCAGGTTTGAATCCAGCCTAGGCCCGCCAAAACAACGATGGCTGCAACCAAAAAATAGCCGGGCGTTGTGGCGGGTGCCTGTGGTCCCAGCTACTTGGGAGGCTGAGGCAGACTTGCTTGAGCCCAGGAGTTGGAGGTTGCTGTGAGCTGTGATGTTACAGCACTTTACCCAGGGGGATAGCTTGAGACTCTGTGTCCAAAAATAAAGAAAACCAAAATAAATAGGATTAGAAGTAAATATAATCTTTTCTTTTTTTGAGACAGAGTCTTGCTATGGAACCTCAAATTCTTGGGTTCAAGTAATCCTCCCTCCTGTCTCAGTCTTCTAAGTAGCTGATGTTCATGCCACCAGACCTAACTAATGTTTTCTATTTTTGGTAGAGACGGGGTCTCTCTCTTGCTCATATTGGTCTCAAATTCCTGACACTGAGCAATCTTCCTGCCTCAGCCTCCTAGAGTGCTACGATTATAGGCATGAGCCACCATGCCTGGCCTCAAATATAATCCTTTTGATCAACTTTTCAAGAGAAAAATGAGAGATAGTTATGTCCCACTATTTTAGACACTATACTTCTATTAAACACAGCTTACACTGGGAGAGAAGACAGAAGAAATTCTCTAAGGACATAATGAAGCACTGACCCAAATGATGTGGCTTAGGCAAGAAATCCTAGAAAACCTCACAAGCAAGTACACTGTCTCTAAGGACAGGGCCCCATTCTCTCTGTACTTAGAGAATGTGGTTCTAAGTTCACAATATAGAACCAAAGCAGTGTTGATGACTTCATAGTGTAAATAATCAGCTAAGGAAAAAGGCTAAAAGCAGTGGTTCTCAACCTTCCTAATGCTGCTACACTTTAATACAGTTCCTCATGTTGTGGTGACCCCCAACCATAAAATTATTTTTGTTGCTACTTCTTAACTGTAATTTTGCTACTGTTATGAATTGTAATGTAAATATCTGACATACGGGATGTATTTTCATTGTTACAAAGGGGTCGCGACCCACAGGTTGAGAACCGCTGGCTTAGAACAACAGCAAGTCATGGCCTTGAAAACAGGTCCAAGGGCTGAAGTTAAAGAGCAGCCTCCAAGAACAAGACTGTCGGTGATATATGTTCTATATTTACCCAAACTCACCTGGAATGATACTTTCATACATAAAAGTCATCATTCAACTATTTCCTCCATGACTTCACACAGAACTAAAGAGCACCAGGCTTTTTTTTTTTCTTTTTTTTGAGACAAGTCTTACTTTGTCACCCTCAGTAGAGTGCTGTACTGTCACAGCTGACAGCAACCTCAAACTCCTGGGCTTAAGCAAATCGCTTGCCTTAGCCTCCCAAGTAGCTGGGACTACAGGCACCTGCCACAGCGTCTGGCTATTTTTTTTTTTGGTTGTAGTTGTCATTGCTCCTTAGCTGGCCTGGGCCAGGTTCGAACCCACCAGCATCAGTTATGTGGCTGGCGCCGTAACCACTGTGCTATGGGTGCTGAGCCAAGAGCGTTAGGCCTGTTATAAAAAGTATTATAGCCATTGTGCCTCCTCATGTGATTAACAAATATTTCTGTGGTCACAAGGTACTAGAAGCTGTAATATAAACAGTCTTGGCTCTTGGCACAACAAAAACATTTCTTTTTAAAAATTTCTCTCACTTGGGTGGCAACTGTGGCTCAATGAGTTTAGTGCCAGCCCCATATACCGAGGGTGGTGGGTTCAAACCCAGCCCTGGTGAAACTGCAACAAAAAAACAGCTGGGTGTTGCGGCGGATGCCTGTAGTCCCAGGTACTTGGTAGGCTGAGGCAAGAGAATCGCCTAAGCCCAAGAGCTGGAGGTTGCTGTGAGCTGTGATGCCAC
>NW_003852415.1:4312958-4316879 GCF_000181295.1 Otolemur garnettii
ATAAGGTATTTCAACATCTTCTAAATAGTTTATAATAATTAATCTACAATAGCCTCATGAGCCTAGAAAAAATCTAAGGGTTATATTACATGAATTTTTCATATAACCCCCTACTTAGTCTATTAGGACTTAGTTGTTTTGTTTTTTTTGAGACAGAGTGTTGCTCCCTCACCTTGGATAGAGTGCAATGGTGTTATCATTGCTCTTTGCAACTTCAAACTCCTGGGCTTAAGCGATGCTCTTGCCTCCGCCTCTTAAGTAGCTGGAACTACAGGTATGCCTGATAATACTGGCTAATTTTTCTATTTTTAGTAGAGATGGAGTCTTGCTCTTGCTCAGGCTGTTCTCAAATTCCTGGCCTCAAGCAATCCTCCCATCTGGGCCTCCCACTGTGCCAGGGCTTTTTTTTTTGAGACAGAGTCTTACCATGTCACCCTCAGTAGAGTGCTGTGGCATCACAGCTCACAGTAATTCTTGGGCTCAAGCAATTCTCTTGCCCAAGTTTCCCAGGTAGCTGGGACTACAGGTGCCTGATACAACGCCTGGCTATTTTTTGGTTGTAGTTGTGATTGTTTGGCAGGCCCAAGCTGGATTCAAACCCTCCAGCTCCAGTGTATGTGGAGCTATAGGCGCCAAGCCTGGAGTGCTAGGGTTATAGGCATGAATCACTGTCTCTGGCTCTATTAAGGCTTTTGATCTCATTCAATATAAATCTTTTTTTAAATCTTTAGCCTTAACCAGGTATGGAGGTACACACCTGTAGTCCCAGCCACCAAGGAGACTGAGACAGGAAGATCAATTGAACCCAGTAGTTTGAGGTTGCTGTGAGCTATGATAATGCCATTGCACTCTAGCTGGGTGACAGAGTGAGACTGTGTCTCAAGAAACAAAAACCCCAAACCAAACAAATGTTCAGGCTTGATAGCAACAAGTTTTAAGTTGCTATGCCATTTGAAATATGACTAGAGTGACAAATATGAATTATTCATATAACCCTTATACAACAATTTTTATATACTAATTATAATTTATCATTTAAAGCAGTTCTGCCGAAGTAGGTGTCCAATATCCTTATTTTTTATTTGCCATGCCACTTCTGCCCTATAAGGCAGGCACTGCTGATTCTTGTTCTATACTTTGGGAATGAACACTTTATGTAAGGCACAATTTAGGATGAGTTTGGAAGGGTGTGTTTAGTTTTTTCTTTTGTCTATTTACTTGCTCACAGCTCCTCCTCTGAAATCAGACACATGACTGAGTGATTTTGCCTTCGCTGAGGTCACATGCACTTACCAGGATAGCCTTCAAGTCCGTAGGCTTGCCATTTGCTGACGGGCTGAAGTCCTGCTCTACGTGCATTGTGCTCACTGACTGAGGACACACTTAGCTGAGATCTGACCACCTGGCAGGAAGGAAACACAAGTTAGAAGGCTAAAACTATTTTGCAGGTCAACCCCCCAAAGGGTTTCTGGTATGAGGCAAAGCTTAAGTCTGGGATACTAATCTTAGCCCCACCACTTACTCCATCTAGAAATTTCAGATGAGCCACTTAACTTCTTACAGCCTCAGGTTTTCATCTCTATACTAAGAAACACTAGAAAGTTACAAGAAATTAAGTAAATTGTGATAAGAAAATTTAGGCAGGATGATTTTGATCTTTAACACTACCTTTTCCTATAACACCACACCTTCGAAATATCTTGAGTCACAGAGTGATTTACTTAGAGAGTAAACAATGCTTCTGGGACATTTGCATAAAGGTGGTATATAAGGAACACCAGGCTGCAGACGGTTAAGTGAATGGGAAGAAGAGTGCTCTAAACAGAAAAAAAAGTTTCAATAAAACACTGAGAACTCTCCTTAAAGTACAGCATTTGTTCTCTTTTAAATGAAACAATAATACTAGAACTTTTGCTTTTGTTAATCACTGTGCAATGAATTTAGTATTTCATTCAGAGGCTGAAGTTTTCTTTGCACATAAAAATATCTTATGGATGGTTTATTACATTGGTTAAGAAACCCAACATGAGTTTAAAATAAGGACATTAAGAGGGAAAAAACCTTATTCCTCCATAAATAATAAACATATGCTCTGTTTTGCCTTAGAACGTATCAGATGTTCTCTTCTAAAGAGAAACAATCTTTTATCCTAACAGTGACTCTAAATGCAAAGATTTCCAGACAAAATACCCACAAGTGTTTGGTACACAACCAATCTACACAATACAATGGCTATCTGGAAGTCTGGATCAGCTATGTTTTCTAGGTACCTAGGAACTGATAAAACATTTTGACATAATTTCTTAAATAGGCCATATTTAATACTGCACTATAATTCAGCAACACCCTTAGAGGTGATGTTTGTCTCACATGCTAAATTGACCCAAGACACTGAATTTAAAAAATTTTTTGCTTTCTCCCTTGCCAGCCTGTTAACAATCACTTTCCTTACTCCTATCAGCTGTTTCATAATAGCAACTCCTCTTATTTGCTTTTTACCTACTTTATGCGAGGGAACTAAACACCCAGCCTTTCATTTCCTCAACACATGCTGTATTTACTGAATATCAACTGTTTTACACATGCAATGTTCTATTCTCAAGTGGTTTACATTCTAAAAGCATGCACACATCAGGGTTAAACATAGGTACAACCAGCCAAATGAGGCTCCTAAGACAAGTGTATTATTTTTGGGCTGCAGACTTTCCGTATGTTAGCTTGACTACTTTTTCTTTTCTTTTTTGAGATAGAGACTGACTCTGTTGCCTAGGCTAGAATGCTGTGGTGTCAACCTAGCTCACAGTAATTTCAAACTCCTGGGTTCAAGAGATCATCCTGCTTTAGCCTCCTGAGTAACTTTGACTACAGGCACCTGCCACAATGCCCAACTAATTTGTTCTATTTTTAGTAGAAATAAGGTCTTGCTCTTCCTCAGGGTGGTCTGAACTCCTCAACCTCCCAGAGTGCTAGGAACGCAGGTGTGGGCCACCATACCAAGTCTACTTTGACAACCTGAATGCATTTTTTCTTAATAAATGAAGCTGCTGAGAAGATGAACTCTAGACAAGCATGGAGTTAATATTCCAGTTTTATTTAGAATTGAGAGTTATTATTTATTTCATTTGAGACAGAGTCTCAAGCTGTTGTCCTGGGTAGAGTGCTGGGGCATCATAGTTCACAGTAACCTCCAACTCTTGGGCTCAAGCGATCCTCTTGCCTTAGTTTTTCTATTTTTAGTAAAGACAGGGTCTTGCTTTTGCTCAGGTTGGTCTTGAACCTGTGAGCTCAAGCACTCTACCTGCCTCAGCCTCCCAGAGTGCTAGTATTACAGGCATGATCAATCTCGCCTAGCCAAGAGAGTTCTTATAAAGCTTCGAAAGAAATGCTTCATCTGGACATCCAGGGACACCAAGGGCAAATTAAGGGATTACATATACTCAATGTTAAAGCGACTGAGAAGAAAATATACATTGCACTGTGGTTGTGGTTCCCTCTGTGTCTCCTGCTCCCTATTTTTTCTTTCTTAATTTTCATGGGAAGAAATAGAAATAAGAAACATAGTTTGATACTACTTTGTCATTTATTTTCAAGTTGAAAGGAGTAGCTCTGAATCCTTCCATGACCTTTCTCATTCTCTCATTTTGTGACAGAGTCTCATTCTGTTGCCTAGGCTAAAATGCAGTGGCGTCAGCCTAGTTCGCAGCAGCCTGAAAACTCCTGGTTCAAGCGATACTTCTGCCTCAGCCTCCTAGGTAGTTGGGGCTTACAGGCATCCACCTAAATTTTCTATTTTTAGTACAGACGGGGTCTCTCATTCCTGAGCTCTAGCTATCCTCCCGCCTCAGCCTCCCACAGTCCGGAGATTCCAACGGTGAGCCACTGCGCGGGGCTCAAGACCTCTTTCTTTCTTTTTTTTTTTTT
>NW_003852415.1:4317106-4318834 GCF_000181295.1 Otolemur garnettii
TCGAACCCGCCACCTTAGGTGTACGTGGCTGGCGCCCCAGCCGGCTGAGCTATAGGCGCCGAGCCTCAAGACCTCTTTCTAAAAGGCCCAGAGAAAACCAGAACTAATCTTTTATGCACAGTGGCTTAACAAACGTCGCAATCCTCTGAGTGCTGGGATTTTTCAGTAGTTGGTTTTTTCAAGCAGCAACGCGCGGTACATTAACGCCTACGAAGACCTTCTAAGCCTTAGAAGGGATTTTACACTAACCAAAGGGAAATGGAGGTGGTCAATTAAAGGAAAGAATAAACACCGATCCTCAGGCGTGTTTGACTGAGGCAGCCGCCGGGAATGGCCACATGAAGAAATCGGCAGCTCAGAGCTTTATTACTGAAGCATAACCGTTAGTGAGCAGTTCAATTCCGCGCCCGTTCAATAACAATCGCTTTGGAGGCGAAAAGAGGCGAGGAGGACGTGGAAGCTCCTCCAAGAAGCGAAGCGAGGCAACAGGGAGATGCGCGCCCCTGCGCGCTCTATACCTTGTGGGCGTAAGAACCCATGCCGCGAGCTGTGTGGACCGTCGAGAAGTCGATGACCCCTCCTAGATCTGCGGTCCCGGGCCGGCTTTGCCTGTAGAAGCGAAAAAGTTTCCGAAAGGCGTCCTCCCCAGGCTCCGTTGCCAGCGTCGCCGCAGAGGCCACGGCCGCCGCCATCTTCCCCATCTCGCTGCCCGGCCGCTCTGACCCGGAAGCAGCGTTCCTTGCTCCGGATCCGCTTTCTTCTTCCGGGGTCGCAACCCCAGTGCGGAGAGGACGTTCAGTCTAAAGATGGCGGCCTCGGCAGCGAGGAGTGTTGCAGCCCTGCGTACGAGTATTAATCGGCCTCTTGCTTTTGTCAGAAAAATTCCTTGGACTGCTGGATCGAGTGAGTGATGGAGTTGTGTGGGAGGAGCAGAATTTTTAGGTCCAAGCGATTTTCAGAACATGACTTCTGTCCAGTATTTCAGTCAGCGTGGTGGCTGGGTGAGGAGATTTGAGTTTGCTCTTTAGCAAGCCGGTTAGCAGAAGGAAATTTTCTTTGCAGTTAACCGTTTAGGTATGCCCCCTGAGCTTTTGGGGCACGAATTCACGGTCCGCTGCCTTTCGGAGTGGTTTGGTGGAAAGGCTTATTATTTATTTAAAGGTTTAAGATTTAGAAGTGATTATTTTGACTGCAGTGTGGTGGGTCCATTCAAGATGGCAAGATTGAAGGCGTGGAGAAAAGCTAAAAGGCAATTTTAGGAATGTGATTTAAAGGACAGTAGTGAAGGAGTGTGTGTGTGTAAGATCTATTTAGGTTATCAAATAAAAATACACGACGTTTCATGATGGCTTGAATAGGGGGAAGTAAACTGAATGAGGGAAAGAGGGATGATTTCCCGGTTTTTAGTGTTGATAAGAATTTAGGAGGAGCAGGCAGAAAAAAGATGAAGAGTTGTCAGACAGCTTGGGTTAGAATTCCAACTCGGCCATTTAATAGTTGTATAACCTAAACGACTTAAAAAGGGAAAAGGGTTCACCATTTTCCCTCAGTTTAATCGTTTTTAAAATGCAGTCAATAATACCTACCTCATAGGATTGTCAAGAGCATAGGATTGTCAAGAGCATGACTTTATATGTAAACTTCTTAGACATATGCTAGGTATAGAGTAAGTTCTTAACAAATGATAGTTATTTCCACATAACCAAAATTGAATCCTTTTTTTTTTTT
>NW_003852415.1:4319516-4327870 GCF_000181295.1 Otolemur garnettii
TCTTGGTCACTTTTTTGTTGATATTCCTATATTAGGCCAGCCCTCTTAAAAGAATGGAACAGGAATTACTATTAGTTTTTGTGTCTCGGCCTTTTCAATATGTAGTTGGTGAAGACTTAGTCTAGTAGAAAGTTTCTCTTAGACCTTGTAAAACTGTATGGAATGTCTGAGAGATTTGACTATTATCTTTCAGATACAAGTTTCTAGACCATAAAGGGCTGGTTTAAAACCTTTAAAGAGAGTCTGCATAAAACACAACTTTGAAACAGGTTCTCTCAGGTCTTTCATTCAGCAAGTATTTAGTATCAATTATGTGGTAGGCATTTTTCATGATGCTTGCATATGTTTCTCCTGGACAATTACAGTGATTTGGGAAAAGGGTTACCTTCCAGAGCTAGATTTTTGGGGGGTTGAGGAGGAAGTCAGTGTTTTTTAGAACTTTTTTTTGTTTGTCTTTTAGAACTTTTAACACTCTAGCCATAAGGGTCTTGTGGAAAAGCCATGTCGCGGAGAATAAGCACGGTTATTGAAATTGTGTTTTAAATAAAGGTGACCATCTTCTGGCTCAGGCAGAATGGCAAGCTTCTTTATTTGTGGTTGGTTTATGTAGGGAATTTTGTACATGTGCACAATACAGCAATGGCCTCATTGATCCATGTTTTTTTTTTTTTTGAGACAGAGCCTCAAGCTATCCCCCTGGGTAGAGTGTTACGGCATCACAGCTCACAGCAACCTCCAACTCCTGGGCTCAAGGGAGTCTCCTGCCTCAGCCTCCCAAGTAGCTGGGACTACAGGCACCTGCCACAACACCTGGCTATTTTTGGTTGCAGCCTTCATTGTTGTTTGGTGCCGGGGCTGGATTTGAACCTGCCATCTTAGGTGTATGTGGCTGGCGCCTTAGCCACTTGAGCCACAAGCACCAAGCCACTCAGTGATCCATTTAAACATCATGTGACTACCTTGTGATTAGCTTCTGATAATCCACCCAACATATACCTTTTGACATAACTCTATCAACATAACCCAATTTAACATAACTTAACGGAGAACCTGTTGTTAGCCAGTACTTCTTTGTTCTTATCTGATGATGCCTGAGGCTAGGGAGGAACAAGGTGGATTGAATACCTGCCCTTGCTGACCTTTCCGTTTGGAGGCTGTTACTTTGAATCTTTAAGCAAGGCATAAAGAAACTTCTTAGGCATACAGGAATTTGTGTGCAAACCTCTGCTCCCATGGGGGCTTTAAGTCAGGGGTATTCCTTTTACAAGGAATTTTTAGGCTAGACTTCTCAAAAGCCTTTCGTGAGCCCAGGTTTCATCTGTGCCATTAGATACCTGTTTGCATTGGGTAAATTCCTCTTCTCTTGAGGTCCCAGCACGTTTCCATTCCCGGACCTGTCAGCAAGTGACTTTCGTCACACACCACAGATAGGAAAGGTTACTGATGGGTATCTGGCCAGTTTTCCAAAGGACTTTTTCATTGGTCTTATAAAGTCAACCTTAATTCCTTAACACAGTCCGGAAATGCTGTTCCAGCTAAAGCCTTGGTCGTGTTATCCCTGCAACTAACCTGGCCACATGGGATTCTGCCTGAGTTTCTCACTAGTATACCTGCACAAAGTCTTTTACACTACTCTCTCTCAAATGGCTTCTTTGGCCAGAGGCATATAGGTGTTTTGCCTATATAACACCTACCTTAAAACATGTAGGTTTACCATTTTATTTATTCTCCAATATCATGTTATTTGAGGTCTTGATCTTGCTAACTGGTTTGATCAACCATTAGAGTCCTTCAAAAATTTAGTCCCTGCAGATTGTTGAAGGATTACTGGACATTGATGTATTCGGCTAGTATTGAGGCCTTACTACTTGTGTATCAGACACTGTCAACATAATGGTTTCTATACTTGGGGAATGGTGGGGTTAAGGAGATTTAGCAAACAACAAATATAGAAAGTTGTTGAACTGATGAAGTTTTAGAAGAACTAGCAGTGTCTCCTAGGGTTAGGACATTGTACTGTATTGCAGTTGGAGCCAAATAAAATACTCAGTGGATGAATTTGGATCTTGAAGGATCATTACAATTTAGGCAGGAGAAGGAGTACTGATATACAAAGGGTGGAGAGTAATATATGCAAAAGTGGGAACCTGTAGGACAATACAGAGGATTCAGTTTGCTGTACTAGAGAGTTAACTGTGGGCCAGCAATGAGAAATAAGGCACGGAAGTTTGTAGGGTCAACTCAACAAATTTTACAGCACCAACCATTTAACCTAGTGTAAGCTTTAAATTAAGAACAATAAGTAAATTGGGATTTTCTTTGGAAATTTCTAATATAGCTGGAAACATACTGGGTTGTTACTGTTTATCTTTTTCTTTCTTTCTTTCTTTTTTTTTTTTGAGACAGAGTCTCACTTATTAACCCTTGCTAGAGTGCTGTAGCGTCATAGCTCACAGCAACCTCCCAACTCCTTGAGCTTAGACTATTCTCTTGCCTCAGCTTCCCGAGTAGCTGGGACTACAGGTGCCCACCACAACGCCCGGCTATTTTTTGTTGTTGTTGTTGTTATTGCAGTTTGGCCGGGGCTGGGCTTGAACCCGCCACCCTTGGTATATGGGATCAGCGCCCTACCCACTGAGCCACAGGCTCCGCCCTATCTTTTTCTTCTGAGTAATCTGTTTATAAGGACTGTAATCCACATAACTAGCACAGTACTTGTTACAGTGAAAACACTCAATATTTGATAAGGATGGAGCCTGCACTCCACTATGAAATCTGGTACATTGTAGCTGTATAGCCAATACCATAGCTGCTTGCTAATAAATCTTAAGACTTTAAAGAATGCAAAGTAGTTTCTGTACATAAGAAGTTAGGGGCCTGGCACCCATAGCACAGTGGTTAGGGCGCCAGCATACATGGGGGCTGGCGGGTTCCAGCCTGGTCCAGGCCTGCTAAACAACAATGACAACAACAACAACAAAATAGCCAGGTGTTGCGTTGGGTACCTGTAGTCCCAGCTACTTGGGAGGCTGAGGCAAGAGAATCTCTTAAGCCCAAGAGTTTGAGGTTGCTGTGAGCTGTGATGCTACAGCAACACTCTACTGAGGGCAACAAAGTAAGACTCTGTCTCAAAAAAAAAAAAAAGTAGGAACTCCTTTGGTTGTTTTCTTTTTTTCTTTTCTATCTTTGGTTTTGGTTATAGAGCCTCCAGCTGTCCCCTTGGGTAGAGTGCTGTGGCATCACAGCTCACAGCAACCTCCAACTCCTGGGCTCAAGAGGGTTTCCTGCCTCAGCCTCCCAACTGGGACCACAGTCATCTGCCACAACGCCTGGCTATTTTTTTGGTTGTAGCTGTCATTGTTGTTTGGCGGCCCGGGTTGGATTCGAACCCGCCACCTTAGGTGTATGTGGCTGACGCCCTAGCTGCTTGAGCCATAGGCGCCGAGCCTATTTATTTATTTTTGAGACAGAGCTTCAAGCTGTCGTCCTGGGTAGAGTGCTGTCACATCATAGCTCACAGCAACCTCCAACTCCTGGGCTCAAGCGATTCTCTTGCCTCTGCCTCTGAGGTAGCTGGGACTATAGGCGCCTTCCACAATGCCTGGCTATTGTTTGGTTGCAGCCATCATTGTTGTTTGGCAGGCCTGGGCTGGATTTGAACCCGCTAGCTTAGGTGTATGTGGCTGGGACCTTAGCCACTTGAGCCACAGGCACCGAGCCTATTTATTTATTTATTTTTTGAGAGTGTCTCACTTTGACACCCTCAGTAGAGTGCAGTGGCCTCATAACTCACAGCAACCTAAAACTCTTGGGCTCAAGTGATTTTCTTGGGCTCAGCCTCCTGAGTAGGACTATAGGCACAAGCCACAACACCTGGCTATTTTTAGAGACCAGGTTTCACTCTGGCTCAGGTTGGTCTCGAACTCCTGAGCTCAGGCGATCCACCCACCTCAGCCTCCCAGAGTGTTATGATTAACAGGTGTGAACCACCATGTGCCAGGCCCAATTCCTTTGGTTTCATTCTCCAATCTAGGATAGAGAATACAAAGTATCTTAACTTTTCTTTCTTTTTTTTGAGACAAGATCTTACTCTGTCACTAATGCTGTAGTGCAATGGCACAGTCATAGCTCATTGCAACTTCAAACTCGTGGATTCAAGCTGTCCTCCTACCTCAGCTTCCTGAGTAACTGAGACTAAAGTGCACCGTGCCTGGCTCAATTTTTTTTGGGAGGGGGGAGATGGAAGTCTTGCTATGTTTCTCAGGCTGGTATTGAACTCCTGGACTGCAGTTGATTCTCCTGCTTTAGCCTCCCTGAGTTCCAGCATACAGGCATGAGCTACCACACCTATCCTTAACTACTTTTAAGTATGTTATCTCTCCCTATACAGATGAGCTGAGAGAACACTTCGCACAGTTTGGCCGTATACGAAGGTGCTTTGTATTTTTTGTGAGTATCATCTTAAGAAAAAATATTAATGTTATCCTTTAACTCTTGATTTTTAATCAAAGCACATTAACTTATATTAATATTTAATGGAAGAAGCTGTCTTTGTTGATATAATTATGGATGGTACTTATTAAAAATATGCTTATTGTAGGTATTTCTGTTAGTTTTTTATTGTTATGTAACAAATTAGCACAATGCTAATGGCTCAAACAACACACATATTATCTCACAGCTGGGCATATCGCCTACCCGGGGCTGCAGTGTGTCTCATGAAAGGCTCAACTGGGGAAAGACTGCCTTCCAAGCTCCTTCAGTTTAATGGCAGAATTCATTTTTCAACCCTAGGACCGAAGTCTCTGTTTTCCTGCTGACTTTTGGCTTTTAGCTGGGATGACTCTTAGCTCCTAGGAACTGCCAGGCAGTTCCTTGTTACCTGACTTCTCTGTTTTACAATGTGGCAGCTTGTTTCTTTAAAGCTAGTTAGTCTCATATATTAACATATTCACAGGGGTAACACCCCATCACAGTTGCCATATTACTCAATTGAGGGAGCAATAGCCCCATAACCTTTGCCATATTCTTTTTTTTTTTTTTTTTTTTTTTGAGACAGAGCCTCAAGCTATTCCCCTGGGTAGAGTGCCATGGCATCACAGCTCACAGCAACCTCCAACTCCTGGGCTTAAGCGAGTCTCCTGCCTCAGCCTCCCAAGTAGCTGGGACTACAGGCGCCCGCCACAACGCCTGGCCATTTTTTGGTTGCAGCCGTCATTGTTGTTTGGCAGGCCCGAGCTGGGGATTCGAACCCACCACCTTAGGTGTATGTGGCTAGCGCCTTAGCTGCTTGAGCCACAGGCGCCAAGCCTGCCATATTCTTTTTGTTAGAAGTAAGTCACATGCTTCACTTCAAGGGGAGGAATGAATGGATATCATGGGACTCATCTTAAAATTCTGCCTACTACAGTATTCTAATATGGACTTCAAATGTTAGAGAACAATTTTTATCATGGAACTAATTTGGCAGAGAATTTGTTTTGTTTTTACTGAGTACCATTTTTTTTAGTATTTAAAATAAGTTACTTTTATATCAGTTGTTTTTCCTTTCCTTTTCTCATGAAGGACAGTCAGCCTATAAATTTGTTCTTTATTATCTTGAGCTTTATAGCTTTATCCTGAACTTTTTTTCTGAGGGCTTTCTAAAATTATTGGGCTTTTTGGGGTATGATAGTTGACATTGTTCACACACACTTCACTGAAACTACCCTTTTTTCCTCATGGCACTGAAAGGGCTGTTAATTATCAATTTAAAGGGACTTAAATTCTCCCCCCCTCCCCGACAGAGTCTCACTCAGTTGCCCTGGGGTTGAGTGCCATGGCATCATAGCTCACAGCAACCTCAAACTCTTGGGCTTAGGTGATTCTCTTGCCTCGGTCTCCCGAGTAGCTGGGACTACAGGCACCTGCCACACTCCCGGCTATTTTTTAGAGATGGGGTCTCACTCTTGCTCAGGCTAGTCTCAAATTCCTGAGCTCAAGCAATCCGCCCACCTTGGCCTCTGGGATTACCATTGCATCTGGCCAGGGACTTGAATTCTTAATCCTTGGTTTAATGTTAACTTCCAAAGATCTAACAGATTACTCATATCAAGTGCTGGTAAAGGTATAGGGAAACTAGCACTTAAATTATTGAGAAGTTTAAAAATTAACAATTTTCAGCTCCGCCCCCACAGCACAGTGGTTACAGTGTCGGCCACATCCAGCGAGGCTGGATGGGTTTGAACCCATTCCAGGCCAGCTGAGCAACAATGACAACTGCAACAGAAAAACAGCCGGGCGTTGTGATGGGCGCCTGTAGTCCCAGCTACTTGGGAACCTGAGGCAAGTCTCGCTGAAGCTCAAGAGTTTGATGTTGCTATGAGCTGTGATGCCATGGCACGCTACCCAGGGCAACATAGTGAGACACTGTCTCAAAAAAAATTAACAATTTACATTTGCTTTGCTTTAGCAATTCCATGTCTAGGAATTTATCTTATAGATATGTGTGGTTAAAATTATCCAAAGCAGGCTCGGTGCCTGTGGCTCAAGTGGCTAAGGTGCCAGCCACATACACCTGAGCAGCTGGGCCCGCCAAACAACCATGGCTGCAACCAAAAAATAGCTAAATAGCTGGGCATTGTGGTGGGCACCTGTAGTCCCAGCTACTTGGGAGGTGGAGGCAGGAGAATCACTTGAGCCCAGGAGTTGGAGGTTGCTGTGAGCTCTGATGCCACAGCAGTCTACGCAGGGTGACAGCTTGAGGCTCTGTCTCAAAAAAAAAAAAAAAAATTATCCAAAGCAGTTTAATATCAAGTGGAAAAAATGTAAGTGTTCATTGGTGGGATTGATTGAATAGATAATAAATGATTGATGACGATGAAATTGTACAGTACATAGTTAATTAAGGGACTGAGGCACATACATTATAGACATGAAAAACTTCCAGAAGTTTAAAAAGTACAGTTTTTTAAAAGGCATTTAATTAATTCATTAATTAGGAACAGACTCACTATGTTGCCCAAGCTAGAATGCACTGGTGTCATCATAGCTCACAACAATCTCAAATTCCTGGGTTCAAGCGATTCTCCTGCCTTAGCCTCCTGAGTATCTGGGACTACAGGCTTCAGCTGTAGAATGGCCTGCCCAACATTGAGATCTATCTCTACTAAAAACAGAAAAATTAGGCTAATTTTTAGTAGAGATGGATCTTGATTTTATGCAAGCCATTCTCAAACTCCTAACCTGACTCGATCCTCCCATTTCAGCCTCCCAGAGTGTTGGAATTACAGGTGTGAGCCACTACACCTGGCCTGGAGAACATTTTAAAAAACTGTTTATTCTAAAAAAAAAGAAAAAGAAAAAAAATTTTTTTTTTTTTAGTTGTAATCTTAAATATAAGTAAAATAACTTAGGGCTTAAAAAGAACAGTTTTGATTTAAACAAAAGAAGGCTTTTCTTCTTTTGAGACAGAGCCTCAAGCTGTCACCCTGGGTGACACCTGTGTGCTGAGTGCTATGGAATCACAGCTCACAGCAACCTTCAACTCCTGGGCCTAAGCGATTCCCCTGCCTTTGCCTCCCTAGTAGCTGGGATTATAAGTGCCTGCCACAACGCCCGGCTATTTTTTGGTTGCAGCCGTAATTATTGTTTGGCGAACCCAGGCTGGATTTGAACCTGCCAGCTCAGGTGTATGTGGCTGGCGCCTTAGCTGCTTGAGCCACAGGTGCTGAGCCATTTTATTTTTTTTGAGACAGAGCCTCAGCCTCTTGCCCTGGGTAGAGTGCTGTTGCATCATAGCTCATAGCAACCTCCAACTCCTGGGCTCAAGCGAGTCTCCTGCCTCCGCCTCCCAAGTAGCTGGGACTACAGGCACCTGCCACAAAGCCTGGCTATTTTTTGGTTGCAGCTGTCGTCGTTTGGCAGGCCTGGGCTGGATTCAAACCCGCCAGCTCTGGTGTATGTGGCTGGCACCTTAGCTGCTTGAGCCACAGGCACTGAGCCAGGTTTTTCTTCTTGGTAAAATAAATAAAATTCAACAGGAAAAAAAATGAGTTTTCAGTTAAATTTATGGACTCAGGTTAGAAACCCTGGTTCCTATCTTAAGTACATGTTACCCAAGTTTTAGTAAATTTTAGTAACTTTCACTTGTGTAAATAGTCACATGGTGATAAATGAGTGCTTTAGAAATTGTCATCTAGGCTCGGCACCTATAGCTCAACCAGCTAAGGCGCCAGCCACATACACCTAAGGTGGCGGGTTCAAATCCCCAGTCTGGACCCGCCAAACAACAATGATGGCTGCAACCAAAAAATAGCCGGGCGTTGTGGCGGGCGCCTGTGGTCCCAGCTACTTGGGAGGCGGAGGCAAGAGAC
>NW_003852415.1:4327890-4335541 GCF_000181295.1 Otolemur garnettii
GTTGGAGGTTGCTGTGAGCTGTAATGCCACGGCACTCTACCCAGGGGGACAGCTTGAGGCTCTGTCTCAAAAAAAAAAAAAAAAAAAAAGAAATTGTCATCTATAAGAGGTAAGGGAATGGATCATTGAGATATCTCCTAGAAACTTCCTGCATTCTATGTTAATCCTCATAAAGTTAGTTTCTAAACATTGGGGGTTTTGCACAGCATAACTTAGTAATGAGACTAATGAGAAATGGTCATCTACACTGAATATCACGGCATCTGCCCTTTATTGCAGGCCGGGAGGGGTAGAGTACATTCATATACTAGAAGCTCTTTTCCATTTGTGATGGATAGGTTGAATGAGAAGCACTCTGCCTTTTGTACAAGGGAAAGTAGCAAAATTATTTAAAGCAACCAGAAGTTTGGAACTAGATTAAAGATAGTTCTTTCCAGTTTTTAAAATGAGGAACATGTGATGATGATAGTGGCAGTGATGAGAAGTCTCAGAAATAAGCATATAATATGGTAGGTTTTTTTCTTTTTTTTGCAGTTTTTTGCCGGGGCTGGGTTTGAACCCACCACCTCCGGCATACAGGGCTGGTGCCTTACTCCTTTGAGCCACAGGCGCTACCCTAATATGGTAGGTTTTAAGGCTTTATTTTCTAGTTTATAGCAACGAGGTTAGAAGTAAGAATAGTAATCAAAATTTCCCTGGGTTACTACTGCTTGTGTGGTTTGTAGCTAGAATAACAGAAAGTCATTGCCTTATCTTCTCTAATGGCAGAAAAGCAGATGGAGAGTTAAGTTTAACAGGGATTTAGCTTTGAGCATCTCAGAGGGGTAAACATGTACTAAATCAAGGTTATTGGCATTTGTTAATGTCAATCAGCTGATTTTGCAGATGAAAAAGTTGGTAGTTTGATTGGAGCTCGTGGGAACTTTTAGGAGATCATGACTAACCTTCCTATATTTAAAATTCTTAGGACAAAGAGACGGGCTTTCATAGAGGTTTGGGTTTGGTTCAATTTTCTACAGAGGAAGAACTGCAGAATGCACTACAACAGGAAAATCATATCATTGATGGAGTAAAGGTAAATGTTTCTGTATTATACGACAATGAGCTTTCTGTATATCACATAGGTCAGAAGTATGGAATGGCAGGGACCCTTAAAAGCTTTTATAACCAACTGAAACTGCCTAAGATTGTTATAGCGTGGTGGAGATAGTGTCCAGTTTTCTAAGGTCTGGAGAAGGAAGTACATAAGGACCATTTAATGGGTAGCAAGGTAATGTAACACAGAACAGAGGAAACAGCAGTCTGCTTTCAAGTCAGGCAAATTGGTAAAAAAATCCTGGCTTTCCCACTTACTAAGTGATCTTGGGTCAAATTGACGTAACTTTTTTTTTTTTTTTTTTGAGACAGAGCCTCAAGCTGTCCCCCTGGGTAGAGTGCCATGGCTTTGCTGCTCACAGCAACCTCCAACTCCTGGGCTCAAGCGAGTCTCCTGTCTCAGCCTCCCAAGTAGCTGGGACCACAGGCGCCCACCACAACGCCCAGCTATTTTTTGGTTGCAGCTGTCATTGTTGTTTGGCAGGCCTGGGCTGGATTCGAACCCACCACCTTAGGTGTATGTGGCTGGCGCCTTAGCCGCTTGAGCCACAGGTGTCGAGCCGACATAACTTTTAATAGGAGTTTAGGGAGTGCTAAGAACAAGGAACACAGCAACTGCTTGAATTTCTGGTACTGACTGTGTAATAAAAAGGCAATCTTGGGCAGTGCCTGTGGCTCAAAGGAGAAGGGTGCCGGCCCCATATACCAGAGATGGTGGGTTCAAACTGGCCTGGCCAAAAACTGGAAAAAAAAATCAATCTTAGAAGACAGAACCTCAAGCTATCCCCCTGGGTAGAGTGCCATTGCATCACAGCTCACAGCAACCTCTAATTCCTGGGCTCAAGCGAGTCTCCTGCCTCTGCCTCCCAAGTAGCTGGGACCACAGGTGCCTGCCACAGCACCCAGCTATTTTTTGGTTGCAGCTGTCATTGTTGTTTGGCAGGCCTGGGCTGGATTCGAACCCACCACCTTGGGTGTATGTGGCTGGCGCCTTAGCCACTTGAGCCACAGGCGCTGAGGCAGAATGGTAATTTTTAAAGTTTTTGCTTACATTGCTTTTCCCTTACAATGCTTATTTGACTTTTTTTCAGCTCCAGGTTGAAGCTCCAAGATCAAAAGTTTTGCCAGAGTACCAAACATCAGATGAAGAGAAAGATTAAGACTATTATTATACTTGTAAATAAAGTTAACTGAGAATTACGTCTAAATGGTTTTATTTGAAACAACAGTTGTACCAAGCAAGAGCTTACTTTCCCCACTTGAAATTAAAACAGCACAATAGGGGGGAAAAGTCATTTGGCAGAACAGTTCCAACATGTGAATGTCCTTCTACTCATCATGGTTGCGGTAACTTTATTCATAAGCAGTTGTTTGTACACAAAATATTAGCCCCATACTACTGATGTCACACAAAAGGAAGTGGTCTTAACTTTGTATGTGGGGCAATATGTTCTATAAATGCCGAAAGGTAGGAGAAGCACAAACCAACCACTCTTTAGAAAAACTAATTCAAAGTAGATTTTTCTATTTCCCCCTTTCTCCCATAATAAAAAGTACTGCTGGGATCTGGCACCCAGATTTGGTTTTTATCCTGACCATTTACAAAATGTTCCCCTAACAAATTGCATCATTAGGGTTTTGGATAATAGTTCATTCACTCTGAAGAGACATGTTCCTACTCCTTCCTCCTTTTCTTGCCTTCATGCTCATGTTCCTTGGGGCGGCTGCTATCTGAGGGTCTTTTAGAGCCACCATGCTGTTTAGCTTCTTCTAAAAACTTGTCCAAGCCGAAAGGATCTTCCTCAAACTGAACTGGTCCTTCTCTGCCTCTCTGCCTACGGTCTGAACCAGAAAACTCCTTGTCCGGTACAAATCTAGGGAAAAAGAGAAAGGACTATGAAATACTGTTTTCACTGGTGTAAACCCTGAAAAGTGATTTGAGTTGCCTGACTTGGTACCTGTTGGTCTTTAGTTTGGCTTCTAGGTCATCACCATACATATCCTTGTCCAGATTTTTACTGGGCCTATAAATACTCTGGGCCATATCTTTACCACCTCTCCATGCTTGATCATAAACATTGTAAATTTCATCTTCGCCACCTGCAAACCCACTGTCCATGCCCTGTGGAAAAAATGATAAAAATTTAAAGATGCATATAATATTTTTATTAAAAACTGAATCTGGTAACATTCCTAGGAAGAATAAGCCCTTGCTCCTTTATAGTTCACATTTTCAACAACATGAACTAAACAATTTAAAAAGGTCTTCATTAAACTCATGGAGCTCATAAAAACTTTTGTTTTTATCAATTTTGGGTCCTTACCCAGAGGCTTAGATTTAATATGGTTAAGTCATTACCAAGTTTAATTAGTCATTAGAATTGTGAGGTACTACTTTAAGGAGGAACTTCACAATTTCAATCTGTATAGACGTAGTGGCAAAAAAGATAAAGAACTGTAAAACATTGCAATGATGCATTTACAGCAAAAAATAACGTTATACTCCTTAACTGCCTATGGATATCACTATTAATAGCAATTATGATACTCTCCATGTTAAGTAAGGAAACATGGAAAAATTTACATTGTAACTTTTATGTGGAACTTTTTTTTCCTTTTTTGAGACAGAGTCTCACTATGTCACCCTTGGTAGAGTGCTGTGTTGGCACAGCTCACAGCAACTTCAAACTATTGGGCTCCAGTGATTCTCTTGCCTCAGCCTCCCAAGTAGCTGGGATTACAGGCGCCTGCCACAGTGCCCAGCTATTTTTTGTTGCAGTTGTTTAGCTGGCCTGGGCTGGGTTCGCATCCACCACCCTCAGTGTATGTGGCTGGTGCCGTAACCACTGTACTACAGGTGCCGAGCCTATGTGGAACTTTTATCCCTTTGCTTAGGCTGGTAAGTTGCCATTGAATTGTGGTTAAGAACAAAGCTTTGGAATAATAAAGACATCGAAGTTTGAATCTTTTCTTTCTTTTTTTAATATACTTTTTGTTATTTGGAAATAAATAGTCCCCATAATCTCTGTTTTACTAACTCAATCAAAAATTTAGATTTTTGTGTGTGTTTAAACCAAGTCAAAAGTATATTTCCTTAGGCTTTTACTAGTAAGTGGTGCTATCTTCATTTGTACTGTGTAATTTATAATTGGCTTAGATTCCATCTGGCATTTTATTATTTTATTGTTTGGGATTCATTGAGGGTACAAAGAATTACATTACATTTCTTGGATAAAGTCCCTCTTATAATTGTATCCCATCCTCAAGAGGTGTGCCCTACACCATGACCCCCCTATTTGCCTCTCCTATCTCTGCTCCCTCATTCTCCTACCCCTCACTTTGTATTGGATCATCTACTGCCTTCATATTAGAATTGAGTACATTGGATTCTGCTTCTCCATTCTTGTGATGCTTTACTAAGAAGAATGTGTTCCACCAGGAACATGGTATGTTGTTCCATTTGTTAATATCTTCTATTTCTTTCCTTCCAAATTTGAAGTGATACCCCAGGATTTGTTTTTATTACTAAGAATTGCCTTGGGTATATGGGGGTTTTCTGGTTAATACAAAAGCTGTAAAGTCTCTTATTTTTTTAATGGCTGAATAGTATTCCATGGTATACATGTACCACAGGTTGTTAATACATTCCTGGATTGGTGGGCATTTAGGTTTTCTCCACAATTTGGCAACTGTAAATTGAGCTGCGATAAACAGTTTAGTGCAAATGTTCTTATGATAAAATGATTTTTTTTCTTCTGGGTAGTTGTCTAGTAATGGGACTACAGGATCAAATGGGAGGTCTAATTTGAGTTCTTTGAGGATTCTCCATACTTCCTTCCAAAAAGGCTATATTACTTTGCAGTCCCATCAGCAGCGTAAAAGTGTTCCCTTCTCCACATCAACACCAGCATCTCCAGCTTTGAGACTTTGTGATGTGGGCCACTCTAACTGGGGTTAGGTGATATCTTGCTAGTTTTGAATTACATTCCTCTAATGATTAGGGGCAATGTGCATTTTTTCATATTTGTTATCCATTCGTCTGTCTTTAGAGAAGGTTCTATTCATGTTTCTTGCCCAGTGATAGATGGGATTGTTAGTTCTTTTTTTGTTGATTAGTTTGAGTTCTCTGTAGATTCTAGTTATCAAGCTTTTGTCCAATTCATAATATGCAAATACCTTTTCCCATTCTGTAGGTAGTCTCTTTGCTTTGGTTGTTTCCTTACCTGTACAGAAGCTTTTCAGTTTGATATTTATTTTTGTTGTTGCAATTCCCACAGAAGTATTCTTTTTTAATTTTTTTTATTTTTGAGACAGAGCCTCAAGCTATCCCCCTGGGTAGAGTGCTGTGACATCACAGCTCACAGCAACCTCCAACTCCTGGGCTCAAGCGAGTCTCCTGCCTCCACCTCCCAAGTAGCTGGGACCACAGGCACCTGCCACACTGCCTGGCTATTTTTTGTGCAGCCGTCATTGTTGTTTTGGCGGGCTTAGGCTGGATTCGAACCCACCACGTTAGGTGTATGTGGCTGGCACCTTAGCCACTTGAGCTACAGGCGCTGAGCCTGATGATAGTATTTTAATGGGGACTGCACTGCATCTGTAGATTGCTTTGTGAAATACAGACATTTGACAATGATGATTCTTCCCAGCCAGAAGCATGATATGTTCTTCTATTTGTTAATATCTTTCACTATTTCATTTCTTCCAAATTTGAATCTTAATTCCATCAGTTACTAGCTAAATGTCTGTTTCAATTTCCTTATCTAAACAATAGAATAGTATGACTTCATAGGGTTTTTTTAAAGATTGAGATAATACAAGTAAAAGACTGAGAATTATGCCAGGAATATAAAAAGCCCTTAATTATTACTTAAAAGGGCTTACTCAAATACTACCTTCAAATCTTCCTTAAAAATCAAAGTCATAATTATACTATGACGTAGAGAACTAGAACTTCTATAGTCTTGTTGTCTGACATATAAACACATACACACACATTTGTCTGGTTGCCTTCTCCAGCAGATTGTGGATTCTTTGACGGCAAAATGCACCTATTCTTTATGTTTAAAAGTTTTTACTTTTTTAAAAAAATTTCAGATTAATATGAAAGTATAAATGTTTAGGTAAAGGTAAAGTTCAAGTTGTAGTTGAGCCCTTCACTCAGGTGGCATGCTGAGCACCTCACATTGTGCACATTAGGTGAGATCCTGCCAATCACCCTCCCTCCTAACCCCCACCGTGCCCCTCGCCCCCCGTTAGACTATACTTGCGTTTTTTTCTACATGCATCTATCTTTGGATCTTACTGACTTATGTATAGTTAGATCAGTATTAAATGAATTAAAATACAAAGGTATTTCTTCCAGGCCTAAAATGTCCTAGTTAGTTAATGACAAATGGCACTAGAGATCAGATTTGCTGACAATCAGTCTAGTACTTTAGTTTTACAGCTTCATTTTTAAAGATTTCTAACTTCGTATGTTTCTACAACATTAAAAAAAAAATCTGATATTCAACCAAAAAAATAATCCAAGAGGTACTTTTGTAGGACATGGGCCGTTTTAGAAACAAAAGACTTTACAATGGAACCTATAAAACCAAGTTTTACCACCTAATTTCTTTGATTTTTCTCTTAGTGTCCCAAATTTTAGCCAACTGTTTGGAGGTCACAATCATAACTATTTCATCTTACTTGTGTCTTAAGTTACAACAAACAACTTCCATTTACTTCTGTCATCATACTGGCAAACCTTAGGCTGATCCAAATCTCAGATAATTTTCTTTTATCTAAGGATAGGTAGTCACAGAAACACATGAGATATTGTTCTAAACTCACTATACCTTGGATTGGTTGAAGAGCCTTTGGTCATACTGAACTTCATTGGAAGTCCGAGGATTGGGCACACCAAGAGCAATGACTTCACTGATATCCCGATTTTCATTTCTCTGCAGTTTTGACCTATTTTGAAATAAGAAGTTACTAACTGAAAATGCTTTACAATACAAACCGAATATACTCAATTTAAATATGTAATACAACCATTCTCAGAAGCAAAGGAAATAGGTATGTCATGTTCACATTTTGTGAATATTAGTAGAATCTCCATAGTTGACCCTACATTGACCACCTCCTTAAGTTGATCTAATTTTCATAGACTGGACATGCACCACATGTACGTATTAGTACAATAGGCCTAGTTCCTTATGTTGACCACTTCCATATGCTGACCAGTTTTTTACAGTCCACTGGGTGGTCAACTTGCATAGGTTCTACTATATATTCCTTGATAATGTGTAATCAGGTTGCCAGCCCTTACAGGAATTCAGATATATCACTAAAAAGGTAGATTTTCCTGGGCGGTGCCTGTGCTCAGCAAGTAGGGTGCCAGCCCCATATACCAAGGGTGGTGGGTTCCAACCTGGCCCCAGCCAAATTGCCACAAAAAAATAGCCAGGCTTTGTGGCAGGCGCCTGTAGTCCCAGCTACTTGGGAGGCTGAGGCAAGAGAATCACCTAAGCCCAAGAGCTGGAAGTTGCTGTGAGCTGTGACACCTTGG
>NW_003852415.1:4336455-4338440 GCF_000181295.1 Otolemur garnettii
TTGTTGTTTGGCGGGCCCTGGCTGGATTCAAACCCACCACCTTAGGTGTATGTGGCTGGCGCCTTAGCCACTTGAGCCACAGGCACCAAGCCGAGGTATAACATTTTTATGGTCTATATTTGCTATTATTATGGAAGGATTTAGAGGTTAGGAAAATAGATGCAAATGAGATGTATCATATGAATCATTTTCAATAGGTTAGAATCAGCTCTTTTACCTAATCATTTTTAGTCATTTTATCTTATTAGAATTTTGAGGAAAATATCAATGACAAGATAATTCAGTATGATTTTTGATATTCAGATTAATTTAATTACCTTGCTGTTTAACTCTTTATGAAATTTACATTCTAATGAAACTGTAATTGTAATCACTTATTTTACTAGAAGCTCAGACCCCAAAATGATTTCTATAGACAATTTGGTTTTTATCCAATTACAATTTTACAGCCTTTCTATGTTACCAATTCTCACTTTACTGGTTTAAAAGGCCCTATTTATCTGTAGAGCCATTTTAATTCTTACAACTTAGGAATTCCCAACCAAGAGGGTCTGTCATTAATTAAACGCTTTCATATTTCATTCCTCTACACTGTACATTTACCCAAAACTCTTAAGAATTCTCTGCTTTGGCAAGGTACAGTGGCTCATGCTTGTAATCCTAGCACTCTGGCAGGTCAAGGAAGGAGGATCCCTTGAGCTCAGAAGAGTTCAAGATCAGCCTGAGCAAGAATGAGATCCCCATCTCTGTGAAAAATAGAAAAACTAGCTGGGCATTATGCCAGGGGCCTATAGTCTCAGCTTCTGAGAAGGCTGAGATAGGAGGACCACTTGAGTCCAGGAGTTTGAGGTTGCTGTGAGTTAGGCTGAGGCCATGGAACTCTAGCTTTGGCAACAGAGTGAGATTCTTGTCTCAAAAGAAAAAAAAGATTACGCCAATTAAACAAAGAAGAACATCACCAAGAGGAATCTTTTCTCATGTTTAAGATATGACTTAGAAAAATAACTTTTATCAGTTCACAGAATGATCAGGGCATGGAAAACTGTTCATTTGAGAAGGAAATGTCTTATATTTGTATTTAAATCTCACTCAGAATTCCACCTCCATATTACAGCATCTACTCAACTTTTCAGCAATTTTAGTTCTTAGCCTTTGGTGAACCATAAATTCCTCACTTCCTACTTTACTCTATGTCCTATACATGTATTTGGTTTGTTACATACAAGTTTGTATATTCATAAAGCGTGCTGCATACATTTTCCCAAGTCATTTTATCTGAAAGCTCTTTCTGAATTTTGAGTTAAATTAGTTATGAAAAGGAGCTAATTTTCACTTCTCTCAAAATCTGTTCTTTTTCCCCATCGTACTAGGTATAGTGGACTGTATTTAACAGGATCTCAGTAAGGTTGATACCTTATTTCCTGTCTAGAGGAACAGGCACATAGCCAATCTGTCTTACCCTTTGAGGTAGGGAAAGAACAGAGCATTTCCATTTACTACTTCCTTTCATAAACATGATCTGAATTCCCTTTTCTATATACTCATGTTCACTAATCCTAACTGATGCTGCACTATGATGGAAGAAAAGATTATTTCCAGGAAGAGAATCACTTCTACTAGACAAAGTAAATGTAAGAAAACAATTAAGTGCTAATTTATTAAGTTATCAAACTTAAGAGGAAAAGGACAGAAGTAAAATTCATCTTAGTGGACTAAAACTGTGCTCTTAAAAAGGGAGAAAAAGAGGCCGGGTGTGGTGGTCCCATCCCAGCAGTGTGTGAGGCTGAGGAGGGTGGACTGCCTGAGCTTACAAGTTCAAGACCAGCCTGAGCCAGAGACCCTTTTCTAAAAGTAGCCTGTAGTCCCAGTTACTCAGGAGGCTGAGGCAAGAGAATCATTTGAGTCCAAGAGTTTGAGGTTGCTGTGAGCTATGACACCACAGCACTCTATCAAGGGCAACAAAATGAGACTCTGCCTCAAAAAAA
>NW_003852415.1:4338460-4355456 GCF_000181295.1 Otolemur garnettii
AAAAAAAAAAAAAAAAAAAAAAAAAAAGAAACCAAAGAAGTTCCTAGAGTCCCCAAATTTCTTATGTACAGAAACTACTTTGTAGTTCCTTAAAGCTTTAAGATTTAGCAAGCAGCTTTGATATTGACTGTAAGGCTATAATGTACTAGATTTGAGGCTCTGTCTCAAAAAAAAAAAAAAGGTAGAAAAAGGCCCACTCTTCACAATTTGTATGTATCTCAAATAGCACCTACCTCTTATCAGGAGCTGCCCTGGAAAGATTCCGGTCATGCTGTCTCTCTTTTCGCCTATCGTGCCGGATTTCATCCCTCTCACGTGCCTCCCCATCCTCTGTGTGTGTGGACACAGTTGAAAATTACTTTATCCATTAACATTTTGAATAAGAAAATATTATTTAGACACAAAAATTCCACGAACTTCTTTATAGTCATACTTCATCTTTTAAAACAATTTAAATCCAATGAATACTATTAGTTTAATTTTTGAATATGAATGCTAGAATTATCCATGTAGCTAAAGTGTGTAGAGGTAAAGTATACTGTTGTTTTCAACTTTTGAAATACAAAGTAGATAGGAGGAATGATAGAGGAATAGAGATATAGGATAAATTTTGCAATGTTTTTTATTTTAAATAAAATTCTTGATACATAATAATTGTACATATTTATGGACTACATGATATCTGACATATACTGTGTTTCTCCAAAAGTAAGACCTACCCAAAAAAATAAGCCCTAGCAGGATTTCTATGCATTTGTTAAATATAAGCCCTACCCCGATAAGACCTAGTGATGGGCGTGGCTATGCAGATACGATGCATAGCCATGCCGTACATTTCAGCACGGAGAGGAAGACATCCCCTGAAAATAAGCCCTAGTATGTCTTCTTGAGAAAAAATAAATATAAGACAGCATCTTATTTCTGGGGAAACATGATACATACAATATGCAATAATCAAATTGGGTTAATTGGGATATCCATTATCTCAAACATCTATCATTTCTTTGTGTCGGGAACATTCAAAATCTTTTAAAGCTAATTTTAAATATTTGGTAAGTTATTTGTACTATTGAGCACTGAAACATATTCTTTCTCTCTAATAGAATGTTTATACCAATTCCATTACCTAACTTCTCTTCATCCTCCTCTTGCTCCCTCTTCCTTTCCCAGTCTCTGGAACCATCATTCTATCTTCTACCCCCATTAGATCAGCTTTTATTAGTCCTTACATATGAGTGAGAACATGTGATATTTGTCTTTCTGTGGCTGGTTTATTTCACTTAACATACTGTCCTTCAGTTCCATCCATATTGCTGCAAATGACAAATTTCATTCTTTCTCATGGCTGAGTAATATTCCATTATACAGAGATAACACATTTTCTTTCTCCATTCCTCTGTTGATGGACATTTAAGTTGATTAGCTCAGCTATTATGAAGAGTGCTGCAATTAACATGGGAGTGCAGGTATCTCTTCGATATACTGATTTCCTTTCCTTTGGATATATAGCCAGCAGTGGGACTATTGGATCATGTGATAGGATCTATTTTTTGTTTTTTTGAGGAAACTCCATGCAATTTTCCATAGTGGCTGTACTAATTTACATTCCTAACAGTAGTGCACTTACACTCCCCTATCTCCAGATTCTTGCCAGCATCTACTGTTGTCTTCTGACAATAGCCATTTTAATGGGAGTGAGATTGGTATTTGTCATTATGGTCCAGATTTGCATTTCCCTGATGATTAGTGATGTTGAGTACTTCTTCTTATACTTGTTGACCATCTGTCTTCTTTTGAGAAATGTACATTCAGATCATTTGCCCATTTTTCTTTCTTTTTTTTTTTTTTGAGACAGAGTCACTCTGTCACTCTGGGTAGAGTGTCATGCTGTCATAGCTCATGGCAACCTCAAACTCATAGGCTCAAGTGATCCTCTTGCCTAAGCCTCCCCAGTACCTGGGAGTATAGGTGCCTACCACAATGCCCAGCTACTTTTTCTATTTTTAGTAGAGATGGGTTTTCACTCTTGCTCAGGCTAGTCTCCAACTCCTGAGCTCAAGCAATCCATCTACCTTGGCCTCCCAGATTAATAGGATTGTACACATGAGCCACCACACCCAATCATCCAGTGCCATGTTAATAAAGGCAGTGAAAGCTCATGTCTTGTTCCAGATTTTAGAGGAAAATCTGTCAATTGTCCTCCATTCAATAGGATGTTAACTGCAGATTTCTCATATATGGTCTTTATTATTTTGAGGTATGTTCCTTTTGTACCTAGTTTGAGAGTTTTTATCATGAAGAGATGTTGAATTTTATTAACACTTTTTTCAGCATCTACTGAACTATATAAAGTTTGTTCTTGGGCGGCACCTGTGGCTCAAAGGAGTAGGTCAACAGCCCCATATACTGCAGGTGGCAGGTTCAAACCTGGCTCCAGTCAAAAACAGCAAAAAAAAAGTTTGTTCTTGACTCTGTTAAATGTGATCTGTCGTGTTTATTGATTTGTGTATGGTGAACCATCCCATCCTTGCATCCCTGGGATTGAATCCCACTTGATCATGATGAATGATTTTTTTTTTTTGTATTGTTGAATTTGGTTTGCTAGCATTTTGTCCAGGTGCTAGCAGGTTTGGTTTCCTAGCATTTTGTTGCATCTCCATTCATCAGCAATATTGGCCTATAGTTGTGGTTTTTGTCCATGTCAGGTTTTGCTAAGAGGGTAATGTCAGCCTCAGAGAATGAGTTTGGAAGTATTCCCACCTCTTCAATTTTTTGGAACAGTTTGAGTGGAATGGGTATTAGTCTTTCTTTAAATATCTGGTAGAATTCACCCTTCAGCAGTGAAGCTTTTCTTTTATGGGAGCATATTTGTTGTTAAAAAAATATTAACTGAATAATATAGATGAGGAGGATCTGATATGGTGGTCATTATGTAATCCTTTGACTTCTTCTATGTTTGAAAATTTTCATGTCAGAAAAAAGATTTATGCATAAGTTTTCCCTTATATTTTCAAAGTTTTTTATTGAATAGAGAATCTTTGTGTTCCATAGAGGCTGGCTGTATCTTGATCTTTACTTAATTTCTGTCTATTTTCACTTTCTCTACCTTCACCAGTCTGAGGAGATATAGTAAAGAGCCCATGAGCCAACCCATCTGGATTCAAATCTTGTTTCTATGACAAATTAGCAATGTGACCTCATGCAGGTTACTTAACTACTCTAAGCTTTAGTTTTCTCTGTAAAAAAGTGATAATGACAGTACCACTGCATAAGGTTGCTGTAGGAATTATGTGGTAATACATGTAAAGTCCTCAGAGAGGCACCTGCCATAAAAAAAAAACACTGAAATGTTAGTTTTGAGTAATACCTGGCAATAAATTTTTAAAAATTTTAATTTCTCAAGAACGATTTTAGTTTTTTATCAGTTTAGAGAGCTTAGATACATTAAGCTTAACATCTAATTGCCTTCAGTGGGTATGTATATAACATGTAGGTATTTACATCTTGCCACATTAAGTCATTCATGCATGCTTCAGGGAAGTGGATCACTCTATAGCCTTGGTTAACTTCCTATAATTGAACTCTATACTTCTATAACCAAGTGCCCACTTAACACTTCAATCTTATGCTTAACATATCATGAATTAAATTTCTCATCTTTTCCACCCAAACCTATTCTTCCCAACATTAGTAAAGAGCAATTTAATCCTTTCCAACTGCCCAGGACAAAAAAGTTCTGGAGATACCCCTGACTCCTATTTTTCTTTTATACCACTACTTAATCCATAAGCAAATTTTGTTAGTGCTACCTCAAAAATGCATCCAGTATTAGATGTTGGTGATGACCATGTTTACATCTAGATGAAAAACTATTTTGCATCTGGTTTATTGCAGTAGTCTTCCAAACAGCTTCTCTATTTTTGCCCAAGACCATGCCACAGTCTTGTAATTTTTTTTTTTTGGAGACAGAGTCTCAAGCTGTCACCCTAGGTAAAGTACCATGGTGTCATAGCTCACAGCAATCTCCAACTAGAGCTCAAGCGATCCTCTCGCCTCAGTTTTTGTATTTTTAGTAGAGACGGGGGTCTTACTTTTTGTTCAGATTGGTCTGAAACTCATACGCTCAAGTTATCTACCCGCCTCAGCCTCCCAGAGTGCTAGGATTACAGGCGTGAGCCACAGCGCCTGGCCCCACAGTCTTCTATTTCTAACATAGCAGCCAGAGTGATCTTTTAAACATTTATGTTAGAGAAAATATTGGCCAAATGAACAAAGTTTTACTTGTGCAATTTGAATGAGTTCTGGAGATGTTACGCACTATATGGTAGTAATAGTTAACAATACTGCATTGTATACTTGACATTTTCTGGGAAAGCAGATCTTATTCTTTTTTTTTTGCAGTTTTTGGCCAGGGGCAGTACCCTACTCGTTGGAGTCACAGACACCACCCAAGATCTTAATTATTCTTACAAAAAATTTAAAACGTAACTTTATGAGCTTGAAATGTCAATTAGCATAATAGTGATAAATATTTCACCATGTATTTGTACATCAAAACGTTGTGTTATGGCTGGACATGGTGTAATCCTAACACTCTGGGAGGTAGAAGCAGGCAGATTGCTTGAACTCAGGAGTTGACCAGTCTGAGCAAGAATAAAACCTTGTTTTTGTTAAAAAAAAATAGAAAAATTAGCCGGTATAGTGGCTCACACCTATAGTCCCAGCTACTCAGGAGGCTGAGGCAAGAGGATCACTTGAGCCCAAGAGTCAAGAGGCATGCTTGAGCCAAAGAGTTTGACGTTGCTATGAGTTGTGACACCAGGCACTCTAGCCTGGGACGACAGAGTAAGACTATCTCAAAACAAAACAAAGTATCACGTTGTATACCTTAAACATATACAATTTTTTTATTTGCCAATTATACACCAATAAAGCTTGGGAAAATATATGTCAGATCATGTCACTCTACTCAAAACTCTTCAATCGCTTCCTTTGTCACTTGAAGTAAAAACTATATCCTTATAATGGCTAAAAGGCCACACATGATCTGGCTACTTTTCCTACCTGCCCTAGCTACTCTGACATCTCATCTACTTTTTTTCTTCCCTTTTCACTACAATCCAGCCATCCTGGCCTCCCAACTTCCTAAGCATACCAGACACATTCCCAACCTATGGCCTTTGTACTTGCTTTGGCCTTCTGGCTCTGTTATTCTCCCAGATAGCCACAAGGCTTGCTTCCTTACTCCTAGTTTTTGTGGTAATGTTACCATCCCAGAAGTGAGGCTTACTCTGACCACTCACTACTTCTGGTACTGTTATACCCCCTTTCTTGTTGTATTTTTCTCCACAGCAATCATTACTTTCTACTATACTACATGAATAACTTTTTTGTCTGTCTACATCCACTTGAATATTGGCTGACATATCCCATTCCCCTCACCATCTAGCAGAAAACCTGGTGTCTACTGGAGAGCTTTACATAAAGTAGGTGTTCAATGTGAACTTAATGAATAAGTAATTGTACTAGGCTAGGATTTATTAATGAAACAAAAATCACTCACAAATTTTCCTGAGTTAGAAGTGGAATTCATCTTCCCACTCTAATTACATAAATATAGCTACACAGATTACTAACTAAAGCCAGAGAGAAAATACTAGTAGATTTAATGATTAGAAGTGCATTAGCCTACAAGACAGAAAAACTCTAAATTACGTTACTATGGAAGGGAGCTGAATCAATTAGTTGGCATTCTCATTTCTCTAATCTCAAGAAAATTAAGAAAAAAATCAAGCCTATCATTTGAGTAACTGTGATTCTGTAAAGTATATCACTCAGGTTAAAAACTTCTAGTATAGTCGCACACTGAAGGGCTACCTTTAAATACATACTCTTATCTTTTGCTCCAGCTAGGTAAGACAGAAGTTACTCTCTATTCCTACATTATTTCTGAAACATCTAATTCTTTTTTACTACTTTTGTTTCCTTTAAAAAAAACAAAAACAAAAACAGATTTTCTGAAATTAGATACATTTTATTCACAATGTAAATTCAATTTGGTAATGAGAATGTCATACCTTTTTCCACATGGGTTTTGATCCCAGCTCTCCTCTCTCTGGCTTTCTGGGCCATTTCTCTAAGTTTCTCTTCATGTTTCTCCTTTTCTTTCTGGGCCATTTTTCTCTCTACTTGGGCACGCATTTCCACAGCTTCACGAGCCTGTTAGTAAAGTCAGACATTAAACAGGACAGTACTGAAGGCTAAGTTAGCTATCATCTAACTCTATAAAGTCTGACTTGTAAGAGCATTTATACAGAATTCAGATTCGTTATTGCTGATTAAAATGAAGATTCTTATCCAAAACAATGTCTGGCTTGGAAGATACTACAAGGTCAGTATTTTTTTTTTTTGACACAGAACCTCAAGCTGTCCCCCTGGGTAGAGTGCTATGTCATCACAGCTCACAGCAACCTCCAACTCCTGGGCTCAAGCGAGTCTCCTGCCTACGCCTCCCAAGTAGCTGGGACTACAGGTGCCCACCACAATACCTGGCCATTTTTTGGTTGCAGCTGTCATTATTGTTTGGCGGGCCTGGGCTGGATTTGAACCCGCCAGCTCAGGTGTATGTGGCTGGCGCCTTAGCCACTTGAGCCACAGGCGCCAAGCCAAGGTTAGCATTTTTAACTCTGTGAATGTTTTAGTGGTTGAAACGATAGTGACCCCTGGCAATTTTCTAAGTAAAATGTTTCACTAATGCTTTCTCAAAAATAATCTAAAAGGCTGAGGGTCAGGCACAGGGGCTGACACCTGTAATCCTAGCACTCTGAGAGGCTGAGGTAGGTGGATTACAGGAGCTCAGGAGTTCTGAGACCAATCTGAATAAGAGTGAGACTCCATCTTTAAAGACAGCTGAGCACTGTGGCAAATAACCTATAAAGTCAGCTACTTGAGAGGCTGAGGCAAGAGGATAACTTGAGCCCAAGAGTTTGAGGTTGCAGTGAGCTATGACACTCTGAGGGTATAAGACTGTCTCAATAAATAAATACATTGCTGAGCACAGTGTTTCACACCTATAATCCTAGCACTTTGGGAGGTTGAGGCAATAGGATTGCCCGAGGCCAGGAGTTTTAGACCAACCTGAGCAACATACAGAGACCAGTCTTTACAAAAAATAAAAAAAATTAGCAAGGAAGCTAAGACAGGAGTACTGCTTGAACCTATGAATTTGAGACACACTGAGCTATAGATGATGCTACTGCACGCTAGCCTGGGCAACAGAGAGAGACCCTGTCTCAAAAACAAATCTAAAAATCAAAATTAAGATGACTATATAGCAATTTCCATTATCAATATAACAGGAGCTGGTTAAATTTTCATGATCAAGTCAACTCAATGTAAAACCTTAGCTTATAATCTACTAGAGTTTTTATAAATGTACTTGCTGTGACAAAGACATGCTTTTCTGTGTTCTAAACGTATACCATGATGTGCGTGAAGTATACCATAAAATATAATATTGATATTGGTCAAAACTATCAATGACATTTTATGTAGCATTCAGTTCATTAGTTGTTGATCTGCTCTTCCAAATGCCCTTTTGTAGGGCATCTACATCTAAAATAGAGAAAAATTATGAAATATAGAATAATACAGGCAATCTTCACAAAATTCCTAGCCTAACCAACCATTTGAAAGGGGCAGCCCTGCAAAAATAACAGGAAAAATACCTAATCTTGACATTTCCTAGTATCAGTTAAAGATCAATCCTGAGTTCTCCAGCTAACAGGCACCCTACAGGGGTTCTGTTTTGTACAACTTCTGAAAAGAGCTGAACAGATATAAAAGAGATGTAAAGTTGCTTTTAACAATCTTTTTTTTTTTTAATAGAGTTTCTGAGTGAACAGCAGGGGTCCCTGCCCAAAACTGTTAACCTCAAAGGCAGTGTCACCAGTGATAAAGTCTATCTCCAAGGAAAGGTAAGGAAGCCAACTCTTAGACTTTGATAACCTGCCTCAACTAACATAGCAGTTTCATAGTACCCTGTTAATTTTGCTATAGCCATAAACCTTCCTCACCCCCTAAATGAAAAGCCAAAGTACCTGATTCTCATTGCCAATACCATCTCCCTCTCTTTCAGTGTTTCCATGTAGGAAAAATTAAATAAATAACTTCTTTCTAATCTTTATCTGGAGATATCGTTCTCAAAACCTATGTGCACTAAGCTCTCCACTAGCCCAAACCCTAACATCATTATTCCAGCATGCTGTGAGGGGGAGCTGGATCACCACTGGTGTGTGTATAGGTCTACTTGCCAACTCTGGCACACATACAAAGGTGAGACTCTCTCTGGGTGTTCAGTATTGTAGCTAAATTACCACTTATCTTAAGAATGGATTTTAAAAGTATCAACATTAAATGAGTAATTACAACAGACCAACCTTCCGATCAGCAATATAGAGAGCTTCAGCCAGTTTGGCAAAATTTTCATTTATGTGTACCGTCTGTAGTCCTCGTCCATCAGCAGCTAGACGTTTGTCTAATGGAATTGTATAACCCTAGTGTGAAAGCAGACAGAAAACACCAGTCACAGAATAGCCACATAAAAGATGTAAAGTCTCTATCTTTTTATGGCTGCATAGTATTCCATGGTATACATATAGCACAATTTGGGCTACTTCCATGACTTGGCAATTATGAATAGGGCTGCAATAAACACTCTGGTGCAAATGTCTTTGTTGTAAAATGATTTTTGTTCATCTGGGTAGATATCTAGTAATGGAGTTGAATAAAATCTCAAGAATGGAAAAAAACGTATCCAATGTACTCGATACTATTATGAAACCAATATATAATCACTTACACACCCATATGAATGATAAAACAGAAATACAGTCCAGCAAGGAAGGGAGATGAGGGAGAGGGGGAGGGCAAGTGGGAGGAGGATGGAGGGCATTTGGTGGGATCTTGCCTGATGCGCACACTGCAAGGGTACATTTCAAAACAACTAAGAGTAAATTATAAAAATGTTACCACAAAAAATAAGTGAGGTGATTTTTACATTAATCAGTCTGATTCAAGCATTCCACACTGTATATCAAATCATCACATTGTACACGTTATCATTTAATAAAAATTAAAAAATTAAATTCATATATATCCATTTTGAGAACCATTTAGTTGGAGAGAGTTTTCTTACATCTTTATTCACAACTATGCAAAACAACAACAGCTAACAATGAGTGCTTTGTGTGGTAGATTAAGCACTTTGCCCCTATGGTTTCATTTAACCTTCACAATAACTCTATGAGTCTAGTAACATTGTTGTGTCCACTTCATTGATGCTTAGGTAATATCCCCCAAGGTTAGAGAGTTAATAAGTAGATGAGCTAGGATTTAAACTCAGATCGTATGATATGTGACACTTCAGAGCCCAAGCTCTAGAAAAAGATTTCTCATGTTAATAAGTGTGAATTAAAACAAAAGGAAACAGCTCTTATATTTACTTGAGGAACAACTCAAGTAAATAAGAGCCATACAATATAATACAAAGGTAGAATAAATTACTATAATCTTAGTATTTATAGGTAGCTTAATCTGGTGTACTGTCTTAACGACTTGTTAGATTCTTAAAACTCTTTAAATTTTAGAAAATAAAAAATAAGATAAAGTTCACTAGAAAACTGACATTCTACATTTTGAGATTTTGCGTCCCATTTCAATAATACAAGAAATATCTTGAACATCCATGTAACTTTCAGGCTTAGCTTTATTTTCCCAGGTTTCTGAGTAGACTCCCAAATGTTGACCTCTGCTTTCTGGTCTCCTAACAAAATGAAGTGTTACAGACCAGCTCCAGATACTTACTTGCATACATATTAAGTAACCCAAATTAGGCCAGTCAACAACATTTTAGTTTTAGGCTGAGTACATAAATTCCGTTAGGGAAGTTAAAGGGCCTTCCTCATCCATCAAAAATAAAATCACAAGGCAGAGCATGGTGGCTCAGGCCAGTAATACTAGCGCTTTGGGAGGCTCAGGTTGGAGGACTGCTTGAGGTCAAGGAGTAGCAAACTAGCCTGAGCAACAAAGAGGCTTTGACTGCACAAAAAATATAGACAAAATTAGCAGGACATGTGTCATATGCCTGTCGACCCAGCTACATGGGAGGCTGAGGCAAGAGCATCACTTAAACCCAAGAATTCAAGGTTGTAGTGAACTGTGATGAAGCCACTGCATTCTAGCTCAAGCGGCAGTGTCAGACTCTGTCTTAAGCAGCAGTATCAGATTGATTGATTGACATGTGATTCGGGAAAAGAGAGGAAATAGTGATTAGGAAATCTGTCCCACATTTTATACATTCTTTAAAAACTCTTGGAAGTTGTGGCAATTAGCTGAGGTGTATAGCATTAAAGAGCTTGAGCTCTCAATGTTATCAACAGATATAGCTGAAAATTAAAGCACTAAAAATATATACATATTTACTCTGCTTTGTTCTTTTGTCAAATGATCATTAGACTGGTTTAATTTCTTTCAGAAATAATTTTTAGACATAAATTTTTTATTTTTCTTTTTTGAGACAGAGCCTCAAGCTGTCCCCCTGGGTAGAGTGCTGTGACATTACAGCTCACAGCAACCTCCAACTCCTGAGCTCAAGCGAGTTTCCTGCCTCTGCCTCCCAAGTAGCTGGGACCACAGGCATCCGCCACTATGCCTGGCTATTTTTTGGTTGCAGCCGTCATTGTTGTTTGGCGGGCCCAGGCTGGATTTGAACCTGCCACCTTAGGTGTATGTGGCTGGCGCCTTAGCCACTTGAGTCATAGGCGCCAAGCCAAATTTTCTTTTCTTTCTTTTTTTTTCGAGACAGAGTTTCAAGCTGTTGCCCTGGGTAGAGTGCTGTGGCATCACAGCACACAGCAACCTCAAATTCCTGGGCTTAAACAATCCTCTTTCCTCAGCCTCCCAAGTAGCTGGGACTACAGGCACCCGCCACAACGCCCAGCTACTTTTTGGTTATAGTTGTCATTGTTGTTTGGCAGGCCTGGAATGGATTCAAACCCACCAGCTCTGGTGTATGTGACTGGCATCCTAGCCACTTGAGCTACAGGAGCTGTGCCTAAATTTGAATTTTCTAGAGATCATCATCTTATATTGATAGGGTACTTTATCCTACTTATTCCCTGCCTGTTTGTTTCTGATAGCTACAATTCACTAAAAAAACTACATGGTACTCATGTGTCTGGCATACTAGTATTTTTATTACATTAAAAAGTCATATAGGGCGGCGCCTGTGGCTCAAAAGGGTAGGGGGCTGGTCCCATATGCCAGAGGTGACAGGTACAAACCCAGTCCTGGCCAAAAAAAAAAAAAAAGTCATACAAATTGTGCATTCCTTTTTCAAAAAGTTACACAGGCTATAGCTCTTTCCTGGGTGTCTTCCAGTAGGTTATAACACGAAGATACTGATTTTATGACATCTCAATTACCTTTGCATTTTTCCAGTTAGAAATACAAGGAGGAATCTTCCACTCTTGTTGTTCCTTTACAGTCATCTGAATTGAGAGAAGAAAGAAAACATTTTCAGATTTACTTTCTAGCTAAAACCCAAGTAAAATCTTTCTCTTCAAAGACAACACCATACACAGTGACATACACAGACTTTGTCAAAGGCCAAAATACCTTTTGTTTTGGTAGCACTCTATATACTATCTTCCCTTATCATGGATCCTAGACCTAAGTTTAAACAAGTATAAAAAATGGAAAATAATCTAGAAATCATTTTTGATAGCTATGAATGCTGGATAGTATTTTTCCATATTTAAAGTGGTATGATTTATTTGGTATGATTTATTTCAGATAAATTATTCTTTTGAGTAATAAAACATATCATAAAAAGCCACTCAATTATTAGAGACTTAATGAACTCATGTATTCACTTCTTACAACATCCTTCATGTGAAACAGCAGATTCTGTTCATTGCAATTAAAGCAGGATTTAGGTTACTAATAACAAAATTTATAGCTAACATTCTATACACATCTCATAAGCACTCTGGGACCTACACTTTGTAATCACTACTAATTTCAACTTGAGAAATAAAAAAACTAACTCGATGTGATGATATGTACCTATATAGGCATAAAGAGATTATTTATAAAATCATGAGCAGAAAAAAGATTTTAGACTCTAACAAAGAATACCTTTCGGCTGGGAGAATGCATGACAGGTGCAGGAGGAGAAGGTGGTCCCCGGGGAATTTTCTTATTGATCCTGAAGGATAAATCAAAGCACAATCAGAGAGTGGTAAAGGCAGCTCCAAGTTACAGATATGAGACTCACATACAACTTGCACTTATGAATGGATATTACAGGTAAATGTACCAGTTCCAACTTACATACAAATTCAACTTAAGAACAAACCTACAGAACCTGTCTCAACCTGGGCAATGCCTGTATACTCTTTTCCTCTTTTAGTTATATCAAGTTTCCCCTCCTCATTTTTTATTGTGTAAATTCAAACATAGACAAAAATTGAGACTGCAAAGGAATGGCCATTTATTATACACCTATCATCCAGCTTTAATAATTAAGAAAATGTGTCCAGGGTGGCGCCTGTGGCTCAGTGGGTAGGGTGCTGGCCCTATATACTGAGGGTGGTGAGTTCGAACCCAGCCCTGGACAAACTGCAACAAAAAAGTAGCCAGGGGTTGTGGCAGGCACCTGTAGTCCTAGCTACTTGGGAGGCTGAGGCAAGAGAATCACCTAAGCCCAAGAGCTGAAGGCTACTGTGAGCTGTGATGCCACAGTACTCTACTGAGGGTAACAAAGTGAGACCGTCTCTGAAAAAAACAAAACAAAACAAACCAGAAATGTGTCCAATCTTGTTATCATCATTCATCTCACCTATACAGATATATTATCATTTCACAGAGTATTATACTTTTTTCCTTTTTAAAAAGCACCTTTATTAAGATACAACTGATAGGAGCTAAATGTGGTGGCCCAGACCTGTACGGCCAGCACTCCAGGAGGGTGAAGCGGGCAGATTACTTAAGCTTAGGAGAGATCACTCTGATCAAGAGCAAAACCTCATGTCTACTAAAAATCAGGGAAAAAAAAAAGATACAATCAACGTACAATTAACTATATATATTTAAACTGTACAATCTGATTAAATTTTGACACAAATATACACCTGTGAAACCATCATCCCAATCAAGATAGTGAACATACCCATCACCCCTGAAAGTTTTCACATGCTCCTTGACTCTCTATCCTCTTATCCAGGAGTCCTCAAACTTTTTAAACATGGGGCCAGTTCACTGTCCCTCAGACCGTTGGAGGGCCAGACTGCAGGCCCCAGGATGAGTTGGCTGCTAAGCAGGATAGCCAGCGGTGGCAAAAACACACAGCGGGTCAGATAAATGTCCTCGGTGGGCCGCATGTTGCCCGCAGGCTACAGTTTGAGGACACCTGCTCTTATCCCTCCCATCTCCTGTCTCTACCTCCTCCCCAGAAGCAACCACTGACCAACTTCTTCATTATAAATTAGTTTGCATTTGCTAGAATTTTATATAAATGGAATGATACTGTATGTAATTGTTCTTGCCTAGTTTTCATTCATCATAATTATTTTGAGATTTATTCATATTATTGTGTGTATTTCTTGGTCTGTGTTTATTTCAGACAGGGTCTCACTATGTTACAGCCCAGGATGGAATCAAACTCCTAGGTTCAAGTGATCCTCCCACTTCATTCTGAGTAGCTAGGATTATAGGCCTGTATCACCATGCCTAGCCATTTTTGTAAATAGTTTATTCTTTCTTATTGCTCAAAAGTATTCCATGTAAGGATGTATCAGTTTGTTTATCCATTCACTCATAAATGGATATTTGGGCCACCTTTTTCCTTTAATATCATTTTTAACAATAGTGGTTCAGGCTCGGCACCTGTGGCTCAAGCAGCTAAGGTGCCAGCCACATACACCTGAGCTGGTGGGTTTGAATCCAGCCTAGACCCACCAAACAACGACAACTGCAACCAAAAAATAGACGGTCATTGTGGTGGGCATCTGTAGTCCCAGCTACTTGGGAGGCAGAGGCAGGAGAATCGCTTGAGCCCAGGAGTTGAAGGTTGCTGTGAGCTGTGATACCACAGCACTCTACCCAGGGCAACAACTTGAGGCTCTGTCTCAAAAAAAACAATGGTGGTTCATTGTCATGAAGCCATCTACTTACTTGAATCTTGGAGGCTCCATTGGGTCTTTTTGCATTTCTACCATGCGAATAACCCTCTGTTTAGCTCCAGAGTTGAAAGCTACTCCTTGCTGAGATGGTGTGTATCTAAAGAAGGCAGAAGAAAACTAAAGGTATAACTAATTCAAGCTTTCAATAGGCATTTTCCTTCTGTTACAATCCTAAGCTACACTGTATTTTCAATCCTTTCACAAAGTATTAGTGGAAAATTACAAAATATTTAGGCAGAAAAGACAAAAACAGAGACAAAACTAATAGAAATTATGAACTATAAGCAAAATGGAAGCTAGGAATGGTATCAGTTTGCAAATAATCCATCCCCATCTATTTTCCAACATGGAAGGTGCAGTATTCAGTTTTACTGATAGTCTGGAAAACAGTACCTGTTGAGTAAGTCTGCATTTGAGGAAAAGATACCTATAATATAATGTTGGCAAGTAACTTAGGCAGCAGTTTTTAGAATAACAACAGCAGACCTATCAGCTCTAAATTTTCCCTTATTATCTGTATATAATTCATCTACCCATGCAAAGATTTAGTTGTGTGAAATCTCTTAAAATCTGAAAGTATTTTAAGGCTCAGCATCTATAGCACAGTGGGTAAGGTGCCAGCCACATACTCCAAGAGTGTCAGGTTCCAGCCCGGCCCAGGCCAGCTGAACAACAATGACAACTCCAACAACAACAACAATCAGGCATTGTGGCAGGCGCCTGCAGTCCCAGCTACTTGGGAGGCTGAGGCAAGAGAATCGCTTAAGCCCAAGAGTTGGAGGTTGCTGTGAGCTGTGATGCCACGGCACTCTACCAAGGGTGACATAGTGAGACTGTCTCCACAAAAAAATAAAAAAGAAAATGGTATTTTAAGATGTCCACTTTAAGATGTTAGTGTTTATACTATTATATTTTTTGAGATAGAGTCTTACTATGTCACCCTCGGTAGAGTGTTGGGGTGTCACAGCTCACAGCAACCTCAAACTCTTGGGCTTAAGCGATTCTCTTGCCTCAGCCTCTCAAGTAGCTGGGACTACAGATGCCTGCCACAATGCCCAGCTATTTTTTGGTTTCAGTTGTTAAATTTTAAATAATAATAAATTGTTAATTTCTAAAAATTAAAATATAGTTTGGCTTGATGCCCATGGCTCAGTGGTTAGAGCACTGGCCACATGCACTGGGGCTGGCAGGTTTGAACCCGGCCCAGGTCTGCCAAACAACATGACAATAACAACAACTTTAAACTGTCCACAGAGTTGATAGCCTTCAAGTCATTATTCAAAACAAAGCAAGCATAACTTACTAAATAGGATAGTAAAAGAAATCAGGACCCCTAATCTGAATCAAGTCTGAAATGAAACTAAGCCTTCTAGGCATGACTCATACCGGATATACTGAGCAGGAGCCAGTTTATCAGCTGCTCGAACTGGCATGGCTGCGGCAACCTTCTGTGATACAGATTTTTCTAAGGCTACCCTTGTCTTCTCTGTTATCTGAAACAAGAAACATTAGATTGAGTGGTTTGGAAGTTAATAAGAATGTGAAAAAGTCACCTTATATATCAATTCTCAGTTACCTCTTTAATTGCTTCTTCATCAGGTCTTTGTAAGTCTGGATCATCCGCGTTCATAACCTCCTTTGGAACCAGGTCAGTGTATTTGCTATAAATGACCTAAAATGTTCAAACACAAACAGACTTTAAGAAAAGCAGAGAATGAAAAGCAGCAACCTCATTAAGTCATTTCAGATGTCAACATGTCCTTTCTCAGCACATTTATAAATTTAGGACATTCAGATTGTGTCTTTTAGATTTTAAAACCAAGTAAGCTTAAAATATATACACAAATTGCTACCCTAGCTATATTAATAATTTTCCTTGACCCCATGCATTTAAATTATTTGAGATGGTCTAATAAAGTCAGCATCCAAATAAACTGTGCCAACAAAATCTTATGCATCTTATGCCTGTTTTTGAGGCTCACCAGGACTTAAAATTAATGATGATATAAATTGCCTATAGCCCCATTATCTTGCCTTACAAATTCTTCAGAATTTAAGTCAGGTTAACAAATAGCATCCGAATTCATTGGGTTTAGAAAATTTCACTGACTTAATCCCACTTATATTTCTCTTCTTTAGTATCAACTTATTCCTAGACTAAGAAAATAAACATGTGCCATAGTTAAAAACCCCAGAAAACTTTCTTCCATGAAAAGACAAAAAGGGAAAACAAAATAAGAAAAAAAAATTCATTCTATATATACACAACTTATTTTATAACCATTATCCAAATTTACAACTGTATATGACTTCAACTAAGTCCAACATGGTTTCTATTAGGCTCCTCCAACAGAATATTACTTACTTTCATACCCACTTATACTTCTCAAATATTTTCATAGAAACTTACATAGCCGATTTTCAAGTCAAAAAGAGATATTGGAAATTCAATAAATAATGCTTTAGTTAGAACTTGCTGACACAAGGGTCCAGGGTGGTGGCTCACACCTGTTATCTTAGCACTCTGGGAGGCTGAGTAGATTGCTTGAACTCAGGAGTTTGAGACCAGCCTGAATAAGCGGGAGATCCTGTCTCTACTAAAAATCAAAATATCTAGTCAGGCCTAGTGACAGGTTCCTGTAGTCCCAGCTATTCACGAGGCTGAAGCAAGAGGATCGCCTGAGTCCAAGAATTTGAGGTTGCTGTAGGATATGATGATGCCATGGCATTCTACTCAAAAAAAAAAAAAAAAA
>NW_003852415.1:4355476-4363126 GCF_000181295.1 Otolemur garnettii
AAAAAAAAAAAAAAAAAAGAAAGAAAGAAAGAAAGAAAGAAAGATGTTGACACAAAAGAAAGAACAACATATGAAAGAAAATCAAATTCCTAGGTGCTGAGATCTTTAAAAATTTTGTGCAGAAGAAAACTGTTTACTAATACAAGTCAAAGTCTTACAAAAATAATTGCACTCAATCACATGGCATTCCTTAAAACACTTCAAAGAAAATGCATGCTATTCCTAATTTCCCATTTCAAAAAACAGAGTAAAAAAACACTTTATGACTTACATGGCCTGACCTGAATTTTCTACACATTCGATCTCCCCTTATAACTCACTCTCTTGCTCATTATGCTTCATTCATAATGGCACTTTTGTTTCTTGAACATAATGTGCTTTTCCTCAATTCTGGGCCTTCGCAGGGTGGTGTTCCCAGTTCTTCAAGTGAGTTCTCAATCTCTGTCTCAGATTAAAGTTCCAGCACCAATGAGGTGCTGACTACTTTTGCTAAAGTAGCAATCCCTTCCTACCCATTCTACTCCATGGTACTCTGTTTACTGTCTTCAAAGCACTGTTCACAGTATGAAATTATTTATCTACTTTAATCTGTCCCTATTAAAATAATAGCTAATATTTACTAAACACTTTTTATGCCATTTTTGAAGCTATATATTAACTAATTTAACCTTTATATGAATGCTACAAGGTATGCACAATGATTATACTCCTATTACTAATGAGAAATCTCTTATTCATTGATGTAACCCCAGTGTCTACCTATAACAGTGCCTTGTCAAAGGAGATGTTCAGTCAATTTTTTTCTTTTTTTGAGACAGAGTCTCACTCTGTAACCCTGGGCAGAGTGCTATGGCGTCATAGTGCACAGCAAGCTCAAACTCTTGGGCTCAAGAGGTCCTCTTGCCTCAGCCTCCCGAGTAGCTGGGACTATAGGCACCTGCCACAAGGCCTGGCTCAGTCAATATTTTTTATGTGAATTTTGGAGATGCTCTATTACATGCTAAAGGTGTTTTGTATTTTAGGATTTATAGAGCTTTCTCTACAGGCTATTGATTTCACAGAAAAAAAAAAAAGAACTTCACAGCTATAAACTGAAATCTCTAGCTAGTTTCACAAGAGGGATCACATAAGAAAGTGTAGGTGATCTAGCATAAAACATGTACTATTAATATATGAGGTATTAGAGTAACCATCCTTTAAGTATTCATTTTAGAAGGACCCTAAAGCTTATTCTAGTGAGAAGAGTGAGGCCCCATACATTAATATCATACAGCTACTAATTGACCTCAAAAGTCTTATTTCCTTCCAGGATGGAAAAATCAATACCAACACAAATTGAAAATTACGGAACACTCTAGATAAAAATACCAAGACAATGAAGGGTTAATCACTTTTACATTATAAAAACCTTTTACATTATAAAGGAATACTAAGTAAATGATTCCCTAGTAGTCATATATGTTCAACATAAAGTCTCAATACTAATTTGGCATACAAGAGCCATTTGCTGCTTCTTACTTGGGTATTCCAAAGTTAATAACCCTTTAAATGAGCATCAATAAGAATCTAACATCCCACAAGGCTGAGTGAAGGACATCTGAAGAACAAGCTTCCTCCATGGCAATTAACTATAAAACCCAAAATTTTTATAGCCTGACAACTAAATGTGAAGAAACTCAGTACATCCCAGGAGGCAAAGGGCTTTGGGAGGGTTATCAGAAAAATACAATACACTCTTAAAGGTATCAGAAGCACAAATGATCTTTGTGAACAAGATCAAGTACTAACTCTCACCTGTGAAATTATCATTAATGATTATTGAAAACTGGCAAAGAATTTGACAGACTAAAAAGATAAGCCTGCCAACATATTCATACTCATGATGTATGATAGAAAGAAAAACACTACATTTAGGCTTAGCTAGTTTGTAAAATCATACAAGAAGGTATCATAAGTAGTGATAATTCCACTTATCATGGAATCAGTTTAAAGTTGTTGGGGTTTCTTGGCAGGAGTGGCATAATCATAGCTCAATGCAGCCTTGATCTCCTGGGCTTAAGTTATCCTCCTGGCTCAGACTTCCAAGTAGCTAGGACTATAGGTATGCCGCCACATCTAGTTGCTTTTTAAAAATTTCTGCAGAGACAGGGTCTTGCTATGTTGCCTAGCCTGGGCTCAAACTCCTGGGCTCAAGTGACCCTTCTGTCTTGGCCTCCTGAAGTGTTGAGGATATAGGCATGACCCATCATGTTGGCCCCACTAGTCTTTATATTCAAATTGATGAGGGAGTCACCTGCTAAGGGTGAGATAGGATGAAAGAGTAGAATTAGGCATGGTGGGAGTACCAAGGGAGCTGAACTGAAACAGGAAATAAAATTTGCATGATTATGTAACTATTTTCCCCAAAACTCAGCAACCATGATGCTGGAGCAAAGGATAAGCTGTCAGTGTTATTCTGAGGTAAAATGAAAAGTCTAGGGGAAAGAGAGCAGAGGATAGGTACTGAAACCTCTCAAATATTTTCCCCATCATTAATCTATAGAGATCTTTTAATTCTATCTCAAGTATTTATTCACAAGAAAAAACAAAAAAACCCAAAAAACTAGGTCTTCTTAAAAATAGTTCCTTGGCCCTGAGTGTAGCTTCCCTGTGATGAGATTATTTTAAGAAAATTTTATTTTTGGTCTCTGGATTACTTTGTAAGCAGGGCCATCCTAAATCTGGATGGCAAATGCTAGCTTTGTATTTAATCTAGGGCAAAAGAAGTTTGTGTAACTTATTATATTCAAATGAACTATTAAAATAAGTATGTATGTAAGTAGTCTGTCAGGACATAGAAAAATAATTAAAAGTTGATGTTTTAGGGCTCTGGAACTGCAGATTTAAAAAAAATTGCCAGTATCTATAGAACGTTACTACTATAATTGTTTTGTTTTTTTTCTTTTTTTTAGAGACTTATTCTGTCGCCCTCAGTAGAGTGCCACAGTGTCACAGCTCACAGCAACCTCCAGCTCTTGCCAGTATCTATAGAACGTTACTACTATAATTGTTTTGTTTTTTTTCTTTTTTTTAGAGACTTATTCTGTCGCCCTCAGTAGAGTGCCACAGTGTCACAGCTCACAGCAACCTCCAGCTCTTGGGCTTAGGCGATTTTCTTGCCTTAGCCTCCCAAGTAGCTCAGATTACAGGCGCCCACCACAATGCCCAGCTATTTTTGTTGTTGTTGTTGCAGCTTGGCCGGGGCCAGGTCTGAACCTACCACCCTCAGTATATGGGGCCGGGGCGCTACACACTGAGCTACAGGCACTGCCCACTATAGTTGTTTTTAAAATGTGAAACAAGTAAAAATACTTACTATACACAAACTATCACAAACTCAGAGAATTTCAAAGGAAAAATCATTGCTTGATACTGAAGTTAGCTTAAGTATACTGCAGTATACTTTTTTTTTGAGTCTTACTGTCATCCTGGGTAGACTGCTGTGGCATCAGCCTAGTTCACAACAACCTCAAACTCTTGGGCTTTCAACCTCAGCCTCCCAAGCAGCTAGGACTATAGGTGTTCACCAAAATGCTGGGCTAGTTTTTCTATTTTTAGTAGAGATGTGTTCTCACTCTTGCTCAGGCTGGTCTCAAACTCCTGAGCTCAGGCAAACTGCCCACTGAGACCTCCCAGAGTGCCAGGATTACAGGTATTAACCACCACTCCTGGCTTTCATTGCTTCTTTTAACATAAACCAATGGCAAGAGATTTGTCATTTTCACAAAATCAAAAGAAAAAAATTTCTTCAGAAAATATCTATCGTGGCTCGGCGCCTGTGGCTCAAGTGGCTAAGGTACCAGCCACGTACACCTAAGGTGGCGGGTTCAAATCCAGCCCGGACCCGCCAAACAACAATGGCTGCAACCAAAAAATAGCTGGGTGTTGTGGTGGTCGCCGGTGGTCCCAGCTACTTGGGAGGCTGAGGCAGGAGACTTGCTTGAGCCCAGGAGTTGGAGGTTGCTGTGAGCAGTGAAGCCATAGCATTCTACCTAGGGGGACAGCTTGAGGCTCTGTCTCAAAAAAAAAAAAAAAAAAGAATATCTATTGTTAAGAAAAATAAAATCAATGAGAGCATTACCTTGTCTTTTGACTGTCCTTGTCGGGCAATTGCATCATACTTAATCTTCCCTTCAGGATCCACCTGAATGGCCAACGCATTTGACATTTTTTTCTTTCGTCCCATATCCAGTGGATACTGGGCCACATGGATTTCTGGAAAAGCACCTCCATCTCCAAAATCCTATATATTTCAAAAAGGAAGAAAGATAGTAAGTACTATTTAGTAGTGATTTGAGATTTAAGATATATTCATCCATTCAACAAATAATTATTGAGTCCTTAGCATCCTAGATGCTGGAGAATTGGCAGAGGTCTCTGCCTGTAGTGGAGTTTACATTCTAGCATACAAAAGATACAAAAACATACTCTACTCTCTTGGTTTGTGAAAAATAACATGAAGGCCATAAAGGGACTAGAAAGAGAGGCTATCTTCGATAGGGTGGTTGGGATAGGCTTTGTGATGAAGTAACATGTGAGCTAAAGTCTGAATGATGAGAACGCAGTTATGGGAAGATCTGAGAAAGCATTAATAGCAAAGCAAATAGCAAGTGTCTTGCTAGCATGAGCTTGGTATATTTTAGGATATGAGAGTTCAATGGGGTTGACAGCTTCTTAAGAACAGTGAAGCTAACACACTGGCTGCATGGGTAGATAAATACCAGACCCTGAAGGGTCTCCTAGGCCATGGCAAGGAATCTGGATTTTACATATGTAGCAGGAAGAAAGTAAGCAAAATGTTTAAAACGCAAAGATTTTCATTTTAGCACACACCTATGTTTTAGTGAGGAACAGATGAAGCTATATTTAGAATGGAAATATAAAGTGTATTCTTAGAATCAGATTTTATTAACATGTTATCATTTATTCACTGTTATGTGAGAAACAAATAATACAATAGCAACAATCCCAAAATGAGTTTATCACATTTTTACTGGAAATTATATACAACTTAGGAGACAACTAAGATTTCTAAAGCAGAAGAAGCTAAATAAAGTCTGTCAATGAAGTTTAATATTTAAAAAACGTATGTTGGGGCGGCACCTGTGGCTCAAAGGAGTAAGGCGCCGACCCCATATGCTGGAGGTGGTGGGTTCAGACCCAGCCCCAGCCAAAAACTGCAAAAAATAAAAAATAAATAAAAAATAAAAAAACCTAAGTTATCAATAAACCTAAGTATAATTTTTAAAGTTTTAAAATATTTAATTAATACCATTTGTTTAGTTCTCTTTAATTTAAAAAATGTAATTCACAGGCCAGGTATGGCGGCTCACACCTGCAATCCCAGCAAGGCGAGTGGACTGCCTGAGCCAGAGCAAGACCCTGTTCTAAAAATACCCGGGCATTATGGCAGGCACCTGTAGTCCCAGGTACTGGGGAGGCTGAGGCAAGAGAACTGCTTGAGCCCAAGAGTTTGAGGTTGTTGTGAGCTGTAATGCCATAGTATTCTACCAAGGATGACAAAGTGAGACTCAAGTCTCAAAAAAAAAAAAAAAAAAAAAAGAAGAAGAAACAGTAATTCACACTTATGTCACTTAATCCATATAGCTTTTATTTTCATATGGAAAAAATTAAGGTAATTTCCCCCATGATCATAACAGCTAGCATTTGCAGGAATTGAACCCAGATCTTTTGGTTCCAAAAAGCTTTGTGTTTTAGGTTTTTATAACTTTTGAGTTTTGAGATTTAGAGATAAGGTCTCCCTGTCTCCCAAGCTGAAGCACAATGATAGCTGTCTATAACCTCCAACTCCTAGGCTCAAAGAGTTCTCCTATATAGCCTCCAGAGTAACACATACCAACATGTGAGGCTAATTTTTTTTTTTTTTGAGACAGGAGCCTCAAGTTGTCCCCCTTGGTAGAGTGCTGTGGCATCTCAGCTCACAGCAACCTCCAACTCCTAGGCTCAAGTGAGTCTCCTGTCTCAGCCTCCCAAGTAGCTGGGAGCACAGGTGCCTGCCACAACGCCCGACTATTTTTTGGTTGCAGCCGTCATTGTGTTTGGCGGGTCCGGGCTGGATTTGAACCCACCACCTTGGGTGTACGTGGCTGGTGCCTTAGCCACTTGAGCCACAGGTGTTGAGCCATGAGGCTAATTAAAAAAAAAATTTTGTGTGTGTAAAGATGGGGTCTCTCTATGTTGCCAGGCTGGTCTCAACTGATCCTCTCACCTTGGCCTTCGAAAAGTGCTTGGGATTATAGGTGTGAGCCACTGTATCTGGTCAGTTTTGTATTTTCCTTTTTTTTTGACAAAGTCTCACTCTGTCACCCTCAGTAGAGTACTGTAGCGTCACAGCTCATAGCATCCTCAAACTCTCGGGCTTAAGTGATTCTCTTGTCTCAGCCTCCCAAGTAGCTGGGACCACAGGCGCCCACCACAACGCCTGGCTATTTTTTGTTGTTGTTGCAGTTGTCATTGTTGTTTAGCTGGCCTGGGCCAGATTTGAACCTGCCAGTCTCAGTGCATGTGGCTGGTGCCATAACCACTGTGCTACGGGCACTGAGCCTGAATTTCTACTACTCTAAAACACCTCTCTTTTAGTTCAAAAAAGCCAAATTAGCATTACAAAGACATGATCAAAATATATATTAAAATTAATCATTTGATAAGTTTGTGAAAATATCAACCTTTATGAAACTTTTTCAAGCAATATTTCATTACATTCAAGATAAATGAGTTCCTAGGTACCACATGCATGTTTGCTAAAGAGCACTTTTGAAATTTTTGAAAACTGGGTCGGTGCCTATAGCTCAGTGGCTAGGACACCAGCCACATACACTGGACCTGGCAGGTTCGAATCCAGCCCAGGCCTGCCAAACAACAATGACAACTACAACCAAAAAATAGCCGGGTGTTGTGGTGGGCATCTGTAGTCCCAGCGACTCAGGAGGCTGAGGCAAGAGAATCACTTAAGCCCAGGAGTTGGAGGTTGCTGTGATCCGTGATGCCATGGCACTCTACTCAGGACGATAGCTTGAGACTCCCTCTCAAAAAAAAAAAAAAATGAAAATTTTGAAAACCAACAGAACTGAAAGACATTTTCTTATAAATTAGGCCGAAATAGTTGATGCATTCCTAAGAAAAGTGCTTCCTATACCCAGGGCATCAATCTGACACAAGCTCAGATTTGCTAGAGTTCTTCAACTATAATAAGCACTTCAGAACTGTAGATGTAGCATTATGTGGTCATTAAGCTTGCTAGAAAATCACAGCTTTTACTTTGAAAACTGGAACAAAATGCCTTCTTCCACAGAACATTCACTCCCCTCAAGAAGCATCCATGGTATTTCCAGATTAGCTGGCCATTTTCATTTGATTTTTCAAATAAACTGTTCTTGTTCTACCAGGGTATATGAAACCTTTGATAGTCAAGTAAGATTTTAAAAAGCTAATAGTAATCAAATATCATTATGCTGAAATGCAAGGATGAGATTCCTACTGTACATAAAATGATGCCTGCCACCCCCATTTGCTGTAATCTATTGAGAAGCTAAAGAATATTTATAATCTCTCAAAAGACTTTGAACTCTCTACTAAATAATGCCAGTCACT
>NW_003852415.1:4364350-4372285 GCF_000181295.1 Otolemur garnettii
GACAAAATGGGAAGGTGCCTATGGCTCAGTGGGTAGGGCGCCAGCCCCATATACCTAGGGTGGCAGGTTCAAGTGCAGCCCTGGCTAAACTACACAACAAAAAATAATAGCCGGGCATTGTGGCAGGCGCCTGTACTCCCAGCTACTGGGGAGGCTATGGCAAGAGAATCGCCTAGCTGGAGGTTGCTGTGAGCTGTGTGATGCCATAGCACTCTACCAAGGGCGATAAAATGAGACTTTGTCTCTATAAAAAAACAAAAACAAAAACAAAAAACAGACATAATGGTACAATTCTCTAGTGATCATAAAGCAGTGATATATAATAAGCAGAAAGAAAAAGATAATGAAGGTATCCTAAGAGCTCACAACCAGAATTTCAATCACAATGACATTCATAATCAGAGGTTCTAGAGTTTAAATTTATGTTACAGCATGCTATGATAAATGTCAGCACAAAAATACAAACTGAACATCAATATTTACCTCTAATAACCGAGGTATCCAGCCTTTCCGATACCCGTATGGGGGAGGTTCTCTTCGGGAAGAGACCAGTGAGGTCTGCCGTGATCTCTGGGATCTTGCCTTTTCTTCAGCCTCAAGCTGGTCCTGAGACAGCTGAGTAGGTGCAGGTAAAAAGCTATAAGCAAAGATAACAAAAGTCAAAATTTTGAAAAAACTCTTACATTTGATTATTGTATTTTGGCCATCTGAGATGATTTTTCCTACAACACTCTTTCCTTTTAGCAAAAAAGCAGACTTTTCAATGATTTATGGCAGTATTCAATATCAATCATTTCCTCATGTGTGGAAAGAAAGAAGTGTTCACAGATATATAGTAATATAACACATTTGACTAGGACAAAGACAACTGATACTCAGAATCAAAAATTAACAGGTTATTTCACACAATAGATAAACTACTAAGTGTTTATGCTTCCATTTCTTACAAAAAGAAAGCAAACATCCTGAATTATCCAGGAACCAACTATCTTAATATATGGTTCTCTAAGTTCCCTTGCTATTTTTATACTCCTTATTTTTAATTATTTATTCTTAAGTGTCTTACTTTTAACTGTTTTAATGTCAATACTAAGGAACTGGGATTAAAATGGAATGTAACAAAGAGGTAGGTAAAAGAAAGAAAACATGAGTGCTTGTCTAAGTACATTTTCCCAAGGGTATCTAATTTAGAATGAAATTTAAAATTGAAGAGGCTAAACAATCAAAGGAGAAGGTGTGAAGATATAACTTATTATCATTTAATCAAAGTAAACTTTCTAACATTTTTAACAATGTTTAAGTATTATTATGGTTATTGTACTGACACCCAAAGTATCAACACAAAGTACCACAAAGGGATTCAATAGATGAATATAGTTAGTGGAAAAAATAATTCAGGTTCCTTTGTTATTCTTGGCTAGTAAGCACATTTGAGTAAGCAGTTGGTGTTATCTATACAAAAATATGTATTGATTAATTAGGTACAGGCACCATGTTAGGAAAGCAATGAGACTGGAAACTGAGAATGAAGAAGGCATTTACAGCCTTGTAGGGCAGAGAGACTATTAAATAATCATATAAATCCATCATTTAAAATTATATTAAGTGATGAAGGAAAAGCACAAAGTGCTAAGCATTCATTGGAGGGATCTAATCCAGTGTAGAGAGGTCAGGCAATGTGCTGGCTAAGAGAACTCAGAGTTCAAATCCTATCTATGCCACTTACTATCCTGAATACTTTAGCTTACCTCTTTTGAACCTGTTTTCTCACCTGCAATGACAGATAGTAAGAGTACCTACTTCATGAAGTTTTTATAAGTATTAAATGAGAAAAATCCATGAACTAGTTGGCATATTTTCTAGACACTGTCCTATATATATTCCATAAATGTTTATTTGGAACTGTTCTGATTCCCTCAGTTTGGGTTAGCAGCTCCCCACCTAAGCTCTCACAAGACTCTTGGCATGCCAAGGTAAGAACATCTATCTTCCTTTATCACAGTCATCTATCTGTTCATTTGCCTATCCTTCCTTCAGTAGACTGCAAGCAACCTGAGGATCATGCATGCCTTGTGCTTCTTTCATCCCTAATTCTAGCTCACAGCAGGGAGAAACAAATGACTCTACCCCTGGCACTCACCATCTTTATGTCACTACAGCTTTTTTTGTCTTTCCTTAAACAAGTCATCTCAGGATCTTTACATTTGCTCTTCCCTTTGTCATAAAACATATTCTATTTCTTTCTTTCTTTCTTTTTTTTTTGAGACAGAGCCTCAAGCTGTCCCCCTGGGTAGAGTGCTATGGCATCACAGCTCACAGCAACCTCCAACTCCTGAGCTCAAGCGAGTCTCCTGCCTCAGCCTCCCAAGTAGCTGGGACCACAGGTGCCCGCCACAACGCCTGGCTATTTTTTGGCTGCAGTTGTCATTGTTGTTTTGGCAGGCCCGGGCTGGATTCGAACCCGCCACCTTAGGTGTATGAGGCTGGTGCCTTAGCCACGTGAGCCACAGGCACCAAGCCAAAATATTCTATTTCTTAAGAAGTTTTTTCTATGCTTTTACAGAAAACTCTTCCTAAGATATTTTAAGTTTGCTTTCTTGTCTCTGCTCAAATACATTTCCCTAGAGCTGTTTTCTGACTATCTTGTCTAAAATAGCCACTTTACCTCAAACTTTGAGTCACCCAATGGTGAGGAACCTGCAGCCTCAAGGCCACAAATCCAAACTTAACAGAACAAATCTTTTCAGTACAAGAATCTGTTCTGTGAAATTTGGATTCAGTCAAAGGCTGCACACAAGGATCCAGAAAGTCACATTACCTTTATTTTACTCCAAGCACTTATCACCTGAAATTGCACTACTGTTTTTATTTTCCTTCTTTTTTTGAGAGAGTCTCACTTTGTCACCCTTGGTGCAGTAGCTCGCAGCAGCTCACAGCAACCTCAAACTCTTGGCTCAAGTGATTCTCTTGCCTCGGCCTCCTGAGTAGCTGCAATGACAGGTACCTGCCACAATGCCCAGCTATTTTTACAGCCGGGTCTTGCTCTTGCTCAGGTTGGTCTCCAACCTGTGAACTCAGGGCAATCCACCCAGAATGCTGGGATACAGGCGTGAGCCACTGCACCTGGCCTGCACTTCTTTCTTTTTGTTTGTTTTTTGAGACAGAGTCTCACTAAGTCACCCTCAGTACAGTGCTGTGGGGTCACAGCTCACAGCAACCTCAAACTTTTGGGCTTAAGGGATTCTCTTGCCTCAGTCTCCCAAGTAGCTGGGACTACAGGCGCCTGCCACAACACCGGCTATTTATTTTTGGTTGCAGTTGTCACTGTTGTTTAGCAGGCCCGGGCTGGGCTCGAACCTACCAGCTTCAGTGTATGTGGCTGGCACCCTACTCACTGAGCTACAGGCGCTGAGCCTGCACTTCTGTTTTATTCATAGTCTTTCTGTCCTACTAGCTCTATGATATTAGAGAATATAAAGATATAGGGGGGAAAAATTCTCAATTTTTTCCTACTTCACTCAACACAACATGCACACTTCCGACACCAGATGTATGGAGGTTTCCTTCCACATAACAAGCAAATAATCAATTCTCCAACAGACACCAGCTAAGTGTCCTCCAATTCAATTGTCTCCACCTGCAAACAGCTTCCGATTCCACAGGTTGAGGGCTCTCTCCACAAGACTGCTGCCACTTCACGTGCCAATAGTAAGCCAGTAAATCTGTGCCACTAACCAACTGAATACAAACCAAGGTCTTCTTGATCTCATCTTTGGGTTGGTTAATTCGCTAGGATGACTCCCAGAACTCAGAGAAACACATTTAACACATTTATTATTATAAAGGATGTTACAAAGGATGCTGATGAACACCATTTGGAAGCTATGGAAAGCTACACAGTCCCCAAGGCTGGCCATTTAAAGATTGAATCCTGCCACTGCAATCATAAGCATACAACACCCATGACATCTCTAGGAATTTTACCTCTGTGTCCATTTCAAATTCCCTTTTCCACAAAGCCTTCCCTCATAACTCTAAGTCAGAGTTCTTCGCATCTGGGGGGCACTCAAATGTTTACTGAAGGAAATTCTCCAGGCCACATAGGTCATTCCACCTAATTCCTTTTGCGTTAAGGTTCATACTACATAAATAAGCATTTTGTGCTGTTCTTTAATTTTATATCTGTATGACTCCTATTCCAACTTCCCTGAAGTGGAAGACATCTTTCTGTACACACAACCCGGAGGACAGAGTAAGACACTCTACAGAATTTGAGTAAATCAAAATTCTCAAAAGAATTTTCTGATTAAAACATTTTCAGGATTCATATTGTCATCAGCCAGGAAAAATACGTGTAAGAATGAAGTTCGTTAAGGGGGCTCAAGTTAATCTCCTAAAACGATTACTTTCTTTATAATCTTCTTTTAACACTAGACTTTTCCTGTTGAGTTCACGTGTAAAGTTTCTTTACTTAGATGGGGAATCGAGGCTATACACTGGTGCGAGTTGCGTAACTTCTTGGAATCTCCCATTTAGAGCATCATTTTTTTTAAAGGTGGGGAGCCCTTTACATAAGGTTACTAAGGCGACGCGCAACAGCAAAAATCTGACGTGGTTCCATCTACGGAAGAAATTCTAAGATCCAAAGTTAAAGTGCGGAGCAGCGGCGCACATTAGCACACAGTGGCCTCTGCTGTAGCTCCTTTGACATCTCCGTGCAGCTCCGGACCCCTTTTATTCAGGAATCCGGGTTTCGGGAAACAGAGCGGACAGCCAAAGGAGATAAACCGCGGCTAGCAAACGGCCGGAACGCCGCGCAGTCGCATCCCGCGCGCTTCACTCCGCCCAGACAAATCAGCCACTGCCCTCCCCGACCCCACAGCGCACACCCGAGCCGCGGACCGGAGGGAACGCTCTTTACACCCTGCAAGATGCTTTAGCGAAAAACTTGCGCGACTCCGAGCGTCTGAGGCCACGCCTCAGCTTTCGGCCTCACTGAGGAGGCAAAGTAAACCCGGGAAGCCGCTCAGCAAAGACCTCAGCTTTGCCGAGGCCTATTCGCCGCGGCGGTCCGCGGGAAGGCCTGGCCATAGTCTTGGCCCGCGTCACTTTGAGCCTAGGACTAGGTCACCGCCCGGAGAGTGTGAGCAGAGAAATGAGAAAGATTGCTACTACTAGACCCTTCCGTATCGAGGACCCGAATCAACAACCCACCTGGTGAGCGCCATCTTCTTCCGCTTCTTCCAGCGCGAGCGACAGCGCCGCGGGGCGGGTCTTTCCCCGGCTACGAGGAGCGGAAAGGAAGGAGTGCGCAAGGCGCAGGCGCCGTGACCGAACGGCCTTCTGGGATTTGTAGTTCTTTGAACTACAACCTATTTCTATTCTGACCGGACCAATCTTATCAGGAGATAATCCCGTCAATTAAGAGCAGGTGCATAACTCCATCAATCATACCTTGTGACTGGATAAGGCGTTCCATGGGTAAAATAACTAAGTTGGAGGGAGATGCCTTTTATGCCGCTTTATTTCATTCCCCACTGACTCCATTCCCCTAGAAGTGATACCAAATGCAAAAGCCTTCCAGGGACAACAACTTTTATGATTATTATTATTTAAGACAGAGTCCATGATGTCATAGCTCACAGCAACCTTTTTTTTTTTGAGACAGAGCCTCAAGCTATCACCCTGGATAGAGTGCATGGCATCACAGCTGACAGCAACCTCCAACTCCTGGGCTCAAGCGAGTCTCCTGGCTCCGCCTCCCAAGTAGCTGGGATTACAGGCGCCCACCACAACTCGCGGCTGTTTTTTGGTTGCAGCCGTCATTGTTGTTTAGCGGGCCCAGGCTGGATTTGAACCCGCCAGCTCAGGTGTACTTGGCTGGCACCTTAGCGGCTTGAGCCACAGGCGCCGAGCCAGCAACCTCAGACTCTTTAGCTCAAGCGATTTTCTTTCCTCAGTCTCCTGAATAGCTGAGACTACAGGTGCCCCCCACTACGCCCAGCTATTTTTAGAGGAGGGGGTGTCTCACTTTAGCTCAGGCTGGTCTCAAACTCCTGAACTTGGGTGATTCCCCCCCCCCCCAGTGCTGGGATTACAGGCGTGAGCCACTGCCCCTGGCCTATTTTATTTTTTATTTTAATTTTTTGAGACTTGAGTTTCATTTTGTTGCCCTAGGTAGAGTGCCATATCATCATAGTGCACAGCAAACCTCAAACTCTTGGGCTCAAGCGATCCTCTTGCATCAGCCTCCCAAGTAGCTGAGACTACAGGCACTGGCCAGAATGCTGGGCTAGTTTTAGAGACCAAGTCTCGCTCTTGCTCAGACTGGTCTCTAGTTCCTGAGTTCAACTGATCCACCCAGCTCGCCTCCCACAGTGCTAGGATTACAGGTATAAGCCAACCCATCCAGCACCAGCACAGCAACTTTAAATGAAAGAGTAAGGCTCAGTGCCCATAGGACAGTGGTTACAGCACCAGCCACATACACCAGGGCTCGCGTGTTCAAACCCGCCTGGGGCTGCTAACCAACAACTGCAACAAAAAATGGCATTGTGGTGGGCACCTGTAGTCCCAGCTACTTGGGAGGGTGAGGCAAGAGAATCACTTAAGCCCAAGAGTTTGAGGTTGCTGTTAGCTGTGACACCATAGCACTCTACTCAGGGCAACATAGTGAGACTCTGTCTCAAAAAATAAAAAGAAAGAAAGAAAGACTAAGAGGGCCATGCGAGGTGGCTCATGCCTGTAATCCTAGCACTCTGGGAGTACCAAGTGGCTGGATTGACTGAATTCATGGGTTCAAGACCAGCCTGAGCAAGAGCTAGACCAATCTCTAAAACTAGCTGGGAGTTGTGGCAAGTGCTTGTAGTCCCAGCTACTCAGGAGGCTGAGGCAAGAGAACAGGGAGCCAAGCCCAGGAGTCTGAGGTTGCTGTGAGCTGTGATGCCTTCGCACTCCACCAAGGGTGACAAAGTAAGATTCTGTTTCTAACAAATAAATAACAATAGAAAGAGTAACAGGGTTTTTTAAGGGATATCATGAGACTAGTTGGGAAGCTCTTGGACTCTTTGGAAACATTCACATTCAAAATTTTTCTTTAAGCAGTCTGCCTCCCTGCAAAACACTCTCCTAGGGAGGTATTTGTGATCCTTGTTAAGTTGCTGAGTGTTAACCTGGCTGCAATCATAATATCAGCCCAACTGAGAACTCATGGGAAGCTGAGGAGAAAAATATGACTTCTAACCTCATTACTTTTATTGGCAGAATTCAGTTCAGTTGTGGGATAGAAGTGCCTACTTTGTTGTCACTCCCAGGTCCTTCCCACATAGGTTTCTTCCAGGCCACTTGACTTCATTTTTTGCCACCCATGGGAGAAAACTGTGCTTTTAAAGGGCTCAAATAATTAGGTCTGTCAGACCCACCTGGATATCTCCCTCTTTTAAAGTCAACTCTGCTACACCGCATAACTCAATCAGGGAATTGATATCTGGTCATTGTCACAGCCCCAGGCATTATTTATGCAGGGCTTGTATAGGTAGAGGGAGGAGATGGGGGCAGGAATAGCTACACCAAAAGAAAAAAAAATGGTTTGGGTATTTTGGGTTGTTTTGGGACAGGGTCTTGCTCTGCCCACCAGGATAGAGTGGAGTGTCATCATAGTTCACTGCAACCTCAAACTCCTGGCCTCAAGCAATTCTGCCTTAGACTATAGGTGTGCCCCACTATGCCCGGCTAATTTTTGTATTTTTTTGTAGAAATGGGAGTCTCAGCAGGGTGTGGTGTGTCACACCGGTAATCCTAGCACTCTGAGAGGCTGAAGTGGGTGGATTGCCTGAGTTCATGGGTTGAAGACCAACCTGAGCAAGAGCTAGACCCTGTCTCTAAAAATAGCCCTGGCTTTGTGGCAGGTGCCTGTAGTCCCAGCTACTTGGGAGG
>NW_003852415.1:4373614-4379559 GCF_000181295.1 Otolemur garnettii
AAAAAAAAAAAAAAAAAAAAAAAAGATAGAGTTTTACCACCAATGAACTGTTGTTTTGGTCAAGTCACTTAATTTCTTTGGGCCCCAATTTTATCAAAGATAAAAATGCTGACCATGTACCTGCTTTGCATGTATGTATATATACATCAGGTCTGACAATTAAGTTGGTGAACTCATCCTAGAAAAAGCACTACATACCTCATTGCTGAATATCACTACAGTTACCTTTGAAGTATTCTCCTTGGGAAACTATGCACCGACCAGTGCCAACCTTCAAAGAAATTTTGGAAATATTTCTCTGGAATGGCCATCAAAGTTGTCACCATATTTTCATTGATGTCCTGAATGTTAACAAAATGTCTTCCTTTCAATATTTCCTTTATTTTGTATTGTTTTTATTTTATTTTGTTTTTTAGACAATCTCAAGCTGTTGCCCTGAGTATAGTGTTGTGGCGCTAGGATTATAGGCATGAGCCACAGCGCACAGCGTATCTTCTGGTTTTTGGAGACAGAGTTTCACTCTGTTGCCCAGGTTACTGAAGTTCCCCTGACTTCAGCCTAGCTTATAGCAACCTTTAACACCTGAGTTCAAGCAATCCTCCTGCCTCAGCCTCCTAAGTAGTTAGGACTATAGGCATTCACCCAATTTTTCTATTTTTAGTATAGACAGGGTCTTACTCTTGCTCAGGCTGGTCTTGTACTTATGATCTCAAGGGATCCTCCTGCCTCAGCCTCCAGAGTGCTAGGATTACAGGCATAAGCTACCATGCCCAGCCAGTTTCCTTTATCTTCAGTTAAAGAAATGGGTCATTGGCTGGCTTGGCACCTGTAGCACAGTGTTTATAGCGCTGACCACATAAACCCAGGCTGGCAGGTTCAAACCTGGCCAGCTAAACAACAATGATGACAACTGCAACAACAACAAAATAGCCAGGCACTATGGGGGGGTTGCCTGTAGTCCCAACTACTTGGGAGGCTGAGGCAAGAGAATCAATTAAGCCCAAGAGTTTGAGGTTGTTGTGAGCTGTGATACCATGGCACTCTACCGAGGGTGACATAGTGAAACTCTGTCTCAATTTTTAAAAATAGAAAGAAAAGGGTCTTCGGGGGACTATATTAGGTAAGCAGGGAGGGTGTTCCAATACAGTTATTTATTTATTGACTGGCTGAAAACTCCCTCACAGACAATGGTGTATGAGCTGGTGCACTATTGTGATGCAGAACCATGAGTTGTTGACCAAGATTTTCTTTTTTTTTTTGCAGTTTTTGGCCAGGGTTGGGTTTGAACCCGCCACCTCAGGCATATGGAGCCAGCGCCCTACTCCTTTGAGTCACAGGCGCTGCCCAACCAAGATGTTCAGTAAAGATTTTCCTGACTGTTTCTCTATGGATGTTTACGTGGTCTGCTATGCTTCTCACAGTCCGCCAACAATTTTGGCACACACTTTGAGGCATCAGTTTTGCTCATTACTGTCCACCCTGACTTCTCTCCATCAGTGACTTTTTCTGCCCTCAGTAAAATGTTTAACCCATCTGTACCCTACTGTTTTCTTCAGGGCATTATCCCATAAACTTAGACTAACAGGTCCCTGGTTTTACTTCCACTCTTGCCAAGTTTAACAAGAAATTTACAAAAGTTTGTTTGTTACTCTAATTCAAGCTCTGACACTAGCAATGACACAAAAACCCACACAACAATAATGAACGCCACTCAGCAAGACCACCACCCATTGACACAACAGTGAGACACTGACATACCAAACCTTATTGAGTTGTTTGTACATTGCTACCAACATAAGTGCACAGTGGCAAGTTCAAAAATTTAATTGTTAGACCTCATGAGTATGTATACACACATACCTACAGTATATATAATATAATTAGATGTATAATAATAAAAGCATATGTGGATACGCTTTTACTCAACTAAAAAGTTCTATGTAAATGCATTAGTTATTACAGTTAATATTTTGGTTGACAGTGATCTATTTTACATCTGCTCCAGGAATATATTATTTCTAAAAAGAATAAAAGAGGAGCAAATTAGAGAAGGTCCCAGAAGCCAAGATCAAGGAGCTTAGATTTAATTCATCAGGTGATTTGGAACTGAAGAAGGACTTAAGTAGAGAGCCTGGGTCAAAGGAAAAGGCTAGAAAGACAATTTTTAGAGCAGAATAGGTTTCTATGGCAATGAGAGACAAAGGAGGCTGCTGAAGACAAGGTTTAAATAATTAACCTGGGAAATCAGTGAGACTTTGACCAAGACCTGGGATGTAGGATTGAAAGAAAGAGGTGGAGAAGAGCTTTTACAGTCCACCCTCATTTTCCACAGAGATATGTCATGGTTCCTTGATGTCCTTGGGGTGTACAGAAAATAGTAACTGATTTTAATAGCAATCTTACCAAAAGATAATTAAGAAAGCAAATCTGCAAAATCGATATGATATTATACCCTAAGGCCCAGTGTTTTGTTCAGCTTTGTGTCGTGGGGAGGAGTCTGGTGTTCCACTGTGCTGAATCTTTCTTGCCCATCCATCTCTCACTATCACAGCTCATCAGCAACTGCTTGCTTGTGCAGAGACTCCAGGGCAGGCTGGACTCTGAGATGAACCAGGCTGCAGAAAACAATCAATTCATTACACTCTTGGAATTCCAGGTAGAGGATAGAATAGTTCTAAGAGAAGCTAGGGCCTACCTTGATTCCTAACTAGCTATGTATGTGTAGCCACAAGTAATACAACTTGTGAGGTGGTAGTTAAGCACAGATTCTGGAGTCAGATTCCTGGCTTGCCATCCAGCTTCGTAATTTACCAGCTATGGATCCTGATTAAGTCATATTTTCTCTCTGAGTTTTCTCACTGACTTAAAAAAAAAAAATTAAGAAAGTATCAGTTATAATGTTCTATAAAGATGGGAGGATTATATGAGTTAAAACTGTAAAATGATAGCCATATGTGGCAGCCACCTGTAGTCCCAGCCATTCGAGGGGCTGAGGCAAGAGGCTGGCTTAAGCTCAAGTGTTTGAGATTGCTGTGAGCTATGATGCAATGGCATTCTACCCAGAGCAGAGTAAGACTCTGCTCAAACAAAAACAGAAAAAGTTTAGCAGGGGCAGTTGCTCCCACCTGCAATCCTAGCACTCTGGGAGGCTAAGGCAGTAGGATCAGTTGAGCTTAGGAGTTTAAGACCAGCCTGAGCAAGTTTGAGAAAGGTGAATAACACTGTTAATGGGTATGGGTTTGGGGGTTTTTTTTGAGTGTTGAAAAATTCGTTAGTGGTGAATGGTTGTAATAACTCTGTGAATGTACTAGAAACCATTAATCCGTATACTTTAACATAGTGATGTTATGGTATGTGAACTGAGTCTCAATAAAGCTATAAAAACAAAGTTAAATAAATTCAAAATTAATAAAATGAATCAGTGTTTAAGAAGTATTATATAGTGTCAAATTTATTTTTTCAAATAAAATTTGAATTATTTTGATAAGTTCTAGAAACATACATACACATATACTTCTATGTGTATGTATACATATAAAAACCCTGTAGGCATTTTGACTGGCTTTGAGTTATCTGTAAATTAACTCGGAGAGAGCCAATATCTTTAGTTTTATTTCTTCTGTCTCAGGATCGCCATTTAGATTTTGATTTATTAAAATCATCTGGCTTGGCGCCTGTGGCTCAAGTGGCTAAGGCACCAGCCACATACACCGAAGGTAGCGGGTTAGAATCCAGCCCAGGCCCGCCAAACAATAATGATGGCTGCAACCAAAAAATGGCCAGGCGTTGTGGCAGGCGCCTGTGGTCCCAGCTACTTGGGAGGCTGAGGCAGGAGACTTGCTTGAGCCCAGGAGTTGGAGGTTGCTGTAAGCTGTGATGCCGCAGCACTCTACCCAGGGTGACAGCTTGAGGCTGTCTCAAAAAAAAAAAAAAAATCATCTTCCAGGTGGCCCCACGGGCTCACATCTATAATCCTAGAACTCTGGGAGTTTGAGGCAGGAAGATCACTAGAGCTCAGGACATCGAGACCAGCCTGAGCAAGAGTGAGACTCTTGTCTCTATTAAAAAGTTGAAGCTGGGTGCAGTGGCTCACTTCTGTAGTTCTAGAACTCTGGGAGCCCGAGGAGGGTGGATTGCTTGAGTTCAGGAATTTGAGACCAGCCTGACCAATAATGAGACTCTGTCTCTACTAAAAATGGGAAAACTGAGGCAAGAGGATCACATAAGACCAAGTGTTTGAGGTTGCTGTGAGCTATGATGATGCCATGGTATTGTACCAAAGATAACAGAGTGAGACTCTGTCTTCCCCTACCCACAACAAAAAGAAAGAAAGAAAAGGAAAAAATTAGCTGGGTGTTGTGGTGGGTACTATAGTCCCAGCTACTCAAGAGTCTGAGTCAGGAGGATCATTTGAGCCCGGGAATTTAAGGTTGCTGTGAGCTAGGCTGATGCCGAAGTACTCTTGGCTGGGGCAACAGAGTGAGCCTTTGTCAAAGAAAATAAATCTTTCTTTCCTACCTTCCAATAACATTTTGAAATTATTTTTAAACAGATTATACACATCTCTCAGAATATTAATTCTTAGGTATTTCATTTTTTGTTATCATGAATGCAATCTCTGTTCTTATATGATTACTAAATATAACCATAATTTTTATTAAGCAAGCCAAAAATGTTCTGAAACATGTCAATTGGTGGGCAGAATCAATTTGTCTTTTCTTTTCTTTCTTTCTTTACTGGCAGGATCAACCAGGTACAGAATACTTTTTTTGTCTGTAGATAAAGTTAGGGTCAACTTGCGTTGGATGAGACGTGCTCCTACATCTCTTTCCTGAGATTGAGCAGGTCTTTGGGCTGATGAGTAGGAAAGCAGCTTTGCTATCAACTACTTCCCTCCACAAGCTCTGAGACTTCCTTTTTATTTTTTTCTACAACTCAAGATATGTAGAGCTCTGAGACTTTCTGTTTAAAAGCACTGCGAGACCTGCTGACCCCATTTCTTTCCAGATTTAATTATTCTTTTTGAAAGTTGGCTTTAACCTTAAGGGGATGTGAAATACAAGGATCCAGTGTGGATGAAGCTTTAGACTAGAGATAACTATTCCTCTATTGAACAGCCTGGCAGGGGAACAATTTGCCCTTTGCTCTGAGCCTTGTCATTTGTTTTGATCATTTTCATTCCTATCAAGTGTGCTCTTGGCTCAGAAGGCAGCCATCTGATATCTGAAGTGACTCCTTATGTTACTTCCCTCTTTTTTCCTCTAGTAACAAGATATTCCACCAGAATATGCTTGTTTTTAGGCCAAGGAGATGCAGTGGGTAGGGTAAGGATGGCTGAGTTTTCATAACCCTAAGGAGGAAAACACTGGGACAATAATAACAGTTATTGTTTGTTGATAACCCCCTCCCTGCCTATTTATCTCATTTGACCCTTACAACATCCCTAGGAGTACTTAACTCTTGTCATCCTCATTTTATAGCTGAGAAAATTGAGCCTTAGAGATGTTATATAATTTGTTCAAGATGACAAACAGAAAGTGATCTTAACCATTATTCTGTACTATCTACCAAGCAGAAGGTTTTACCTTTCTAAAAATTCTGGAGTCAGACAGACCTGAGTTCGAGTTCCGCCTTCCTCCTTCACTCTGTAACCTTCAGCAAGTCTGCCCACCTCGGAAGGCTGTGAGGATGATGTGAGGTAATGAATGTAAAGGGCTGAATGGTTAGCTCACTGCAAAGCAAGCACTTATTTTTCAAAAGTGCATCAAAAATGTAACAAGTTGGCTCGGCACCTGTGGCTCACGTGGCTAAGGCACCAGTCACATACACCTGAGCTGGCAGGTTCAAATCCACCAAACAACAATGATGGCTGCAACCAAAAAATAGCCAGGCATTGTGGCGGGTGCCGGTAGTCCCAGCTACTTGGGAGGCAGAGGCAGGAGACT
>NW_003852415.1:4379998-4389885 GCF_000181295.1 Otolemur garnettii
AAAAAAAAAAAAAAATTGCACAGTCCATTGTCCTAAAGACCAGTGGGCTGTTAGAGCTGGGGCTTGTGGGCTGAATCTGGCCCCATAAGCATTCTATTTGTCCTTAACATGCTTTAAAGCTTTTGAACTAGTTCAAGACCTTAAAAGTTGGGAGATTTTAATACAGATCTGGATTTCCAGTTTCTGTTGAAAACCAGGATTGGCAATGTGGAGCCCACACCCCACATGGCTATAATCATCTGGGGGAGCGAACGCCACGTCCTATTGCATCTCCATAGCTGAGGGTGTCGGCTGCCAGTCACTGTTGCAGTTGCACTGTTTTCCTTATGATAAGGAGAGAAATGAAATGTTTCATGGACCTATGATCCTCTCAAAAGAAAACAAGATATAAAGGGAACTGCACAATTTAAGAAAAAACAGACAACATTTTTGTTTCTGTTTTAAAGCTAGGATTATCCTCATGTCTGACCAGATTCACTTATTTCTGTTATCTTCCTGGCTGGGTTCCATGAATATGTGAGTTTGCCACTCTTGGTATTAGAAGGTAACCTCATCATCATGTCGCTGGGCTGGAGATAAGCCCAGGATGCTTTGAAAATGCCAAGGAGAGGCATTTAGCCAGGCTTGGGGGAGTTCAGAGGATGCTTCTTGGTAATGTTATCTAACCAGGGTCAGGAGGGCCAGAAGGACAGTGGCAGAGGTTTGGATTGTGGGTGGAGTAAGGGAACCGTTTAAGCAGATGGAAGAATGTAAGGAAAGGGCTCAAAGGTAGCAGCAGCCTCTTTCTCTTCTTTGATCTATTAACCTGCCCGTAAAGTTTTTATTCAGACCCTTTCTCAGGAGATATGGTATCTTTGGAGATCGTATCACTGGCAGAGAAACCATGACTGAACCTACCCACTGACAAAGCCTTCTTGGCTCCATATACCAGCTTCACTCACATCTGTAGACTCTTCTTAGCTCACTAGACATACATGTACCTTGAGGACCACTCCTCATAGTGCCATCAACACAGGCTCCTAATAGCAGGAATCTTCATACCCATCACCCAATTATGTACCAGCAATAAAGCTGGTATAAAGCTATTCCTTCTGATGAAGGGCTGACAATATTTTAGCTTTTAAATAATGAAAGTCAGGGTTGTATGGCAAGTGGAATTTATACCTCCTATACAAAATAAGCTACCCTTAAATGCCTGTTTCTGACAAAGGCAACTTTTATATTCCTCCCAGGGCACTAAAGAGAAGCCTGCAGAGATGAGAATGTTTCTGTGGGAGGAATCCAGAAAAGTAGAAGGAGGAAAAAAAAAATCTATTTCCTCTTAACACGAGTATGGAAACCTGTCTAAAAGGGCTAGGCTCAGCCCATAGGAAAATAACTTCCTTCATAGTGGGTAGATGCTAAGGAAACCCTCCCCCCTACTTTTAAGGACATACAGCAAGGGAAGGAGCAAGCTTTGATCTGACTGATGAGAAGGACTCAGGCTATTCTTGCCCATAGACAGGAGGCTATTCCCACCAGGGACCTGAGAAATTTGGCAGAGGCTGGACAAAGGTTGAGGATGAGAGGGACTTTCCTTGTGGAGTTCAAGGTTAAATTCAACTTACAGTCAAGAGCTCTATTCCAAACCAAGAGATACCACTCTTTGCCCTCTAGGATAAAGGTTAGTGAGGACGCAGAGAAATGGGAATTCTCATATCTTGCTGCTGGGAATGCACAATAGTTCAGCCACTTTGAAAATAATTTGACATTTCCTCAAAATGTTGCACATAGAGTTACCATATGAGCCAGAGATTTCACTCTTTAAGTAGACTCAAGAAAAATGAAAACGTGTTCACAAGAAAACTTGTACACAAATGTTCATAGCAGCACTTTTCTTTTTCTTTCTTTTAGACAGAGTCTCACTATGTTGCCCTCAGTAGAGTGCTATGGTGTGACAGCTCATAGCAACCTCAAACTTTTGTGCTTAAGCAATTTTCTTGCCTCAGCCTCCCAAATAGCTGGGACTACAGGTGCCTGCCTCTATGCCCGGCTATTTTTTGTTGTTGTTGTAGTTGTCATTGTTGTTTAGCTGGCCAGGGCTGGGCTTGAACCCGCCAGCCTTGGTGTATGTGGCTGGCGCCGTAATCACTGTGCATGGATGCCGAGCCAAGCACTTTTCTTAATAGCTGAAATGTGGAAGAAACTCAAAATGTCCATCACCCAATGCATGGATAAACAAACCGTGGCATATTCATACACTGAAATTTTAGTTGGCAATAAGAAGAAATAAAATACTGGTACATGAAATAATATATATGAACCTTGAAAACATTGTGCCAAGCGAAAGGAGACTGTCTCCTTTTGACCATGTCTGGTCAAAAACCAGACATGATATCATCCCATTGATCTGGAATGTTCAGAATAGGTGGCGTGTGCATACAGAATGTAGAGTAGTAGCAGTTTCCTTGGGCTAGGGTAGGGTGTGGTGGGGTGGGGCAGGATCTATCCATCAGAGAAGCATCTGTTCAAGTCTCTTACCCACATAGAAATGGCGTTATTTATTCTTTTCCATGAAGGCAGACTCCCAATTTTACCACTAACTGGTTGTATGATCCCGATCTCAATTTCCTCATTTAAAAATGGGTACAATATAGAGGTTAAGTGTAAAGATAAAATCACAAAATACACGAACTTTATTTTAGAACCTAGTGCATATCAAATAGTAATTCCTGTACTAGTATTTATAACAATTATTTATGTATTAAAATATAATATTATATAGTAATGTTTAATATTTGTTATGAAATTACTAGATATATTTAGCACATAGTAAATGACCTATAATTTTAGCTATTATTATTTTATTATTTTTTTTTGTAGAGATGGAGTCTTACTTTATCACCCTCGGTAGAGTGCTGTCACATCACAGCTCACAGCAACCTCCAACTTTTGGGCTTAGGCGATTCTCTTGCCTCAGCCTCGTGAGTAGCTGGGACTACAGGCGCCTGCCACAACACCCAGCTATTTTTTTGCAGCAGTTTGGCTGGGGTTGGGTTTGAACCCACCACCCTCCGTATAGAGGGTCTGCGCCCTACCCACTGAGCCACAGGCGCTGCCATTTAACTTTTTTTTTTTTGAAACAGGGCTTTGCTTTGTCACTTGGCTAGAGTACAGTGGCACCATCATAGTTCACTGAAACCTCAAACACCTGGGCTCTAGCGATCCTCCTGCCTCTGCCTCCCAAGTTGCTGGTGTTGCAGGAAGACAAGGCCCAACAAAGAAAAAGAGCACCCAAACACCACATTTACAAGAGGAAAGGCTTTATTCACCAGTCTGGGGCTTACAGCATAGAATTCCAAATGGCCGTACTCCCCGGCTGGCTTGTTCTCTCCCTTTTTATCGACAGTCAAAAAGTTCCACCCCACAGGTACCCTTCTCATTGGCCAGTTTGAATTAGATGGGAGATGCTATTCCAGTCCGTACAGAACTACAGGATTTCACAGAACTTGGAAATTTCCAAGTTCCAGGAAGTTAAGTTTACAAATTCCCAAGAGCTGAGTCACCATGGAGAGGACCCTGCAGGTGTATCCTTGTGGTCTCCTTGAGAAGACCTGTTCTCCTAGACCTCACCTTTCTCACGTATCCTCTCTCATTGGGACTACAGGTGCTTGTCACCACACCCAGCTAATTTTTTTTTCTTTTTGTAGAGATGGGTTCTTGCTATATTGCCTAGATTGGTCTTGAACTTTTGGGCTCAAGTGATCCTTCAGTGTCAGCCTCCCAAATTGCTGGGATTACAGGGGCAATTGACCATGCCCAGCCCATTTACTTATTTTTTAAAGTTATTTTTTATTAAATCATGACTTTGTACTTTGATGCATTTATGGGGTTCAGGGTATTGCTTTGATATACAATGTGAAATGTTTACATTGAACTAAGTAACACATCTATCACAATTATACTCATTTCTTAATAGTTTTAAAATGTACCTTTGCATCATATACATTATGTGAGGTCTCCCCAAATACCCTTTCTTCTTCCATATACCCTCTCTCCTCCCCTCTCTCTCCTCTTCCCTTCTACTTTTTGGACTATAGTTATGTTTTGCCATTCATATGAGTGTGTAGGTGGTTATATATTGATTTCATAATAGTATTAAGTACATTAGATACTTTTTCTTCCATTCTTGAGATACTTTACTAAGAAGAGTATGTTCCAGCTCCATCCAGGTAAACATAAAAGATGTGAAGTCTCCATCCTTTTTATGGCTGCATAGTATTCCATGGTGTACATATACCACAATTTGTTAATCCATTTATGGGTTGATAGGCACTTGGGCTGTTTCCATCTCTTGGCTATTATGAATTGGGCTGTAATAAACATTCTGGTGCAAATGTCTTTGTTGTAAAATGATTTTTGATCATATGGGTATATACCTATTAGAGGAATTGTAGGATCAAACAGTAGATCTACTTTTAGTTCCTTGAGTAGTCTCCAAACTTCTTTCCAAAAAGGTTTTATTAGCTTGCAGTCCCACCAGCAGTGTAGAAGTGTTCCCTTCTCTCCACATCCATGCCAACATCTGTAGTTTTGGGAGTTTGTGATGTGGGCTAATCTTACTGGAGTTAAATGATATCTCAAGGTGGTTTTGATTTGCATTTCTCTGATGATTAAGGATGATGAGCATTTTCTCATGTGTTTGTAGGCCATGTGCCTATCTTCATCAGAGAAGCTTCTGTTCAAGTCTCTTACCCACATAGAAATGGCGTTATTTATTCTTTTCTTTTCTTTTTTTTTTTTTTGAGATAGAGCCTCAAGCTGTCCCCCTGGGTAGAGTGCCGTAGCATCCCAGCTCACAGCAGCCTCCAACTCCTGGGCTCAAGCGAGTCTCCTGCCTCAGCCTCCCAAGTAGCTGGGACCACAGGCGCCCACCACAACGCCTGGCTATTTTTTGGTTGTAGCCATCATTGTTGTTTGGTGGGCCGGGCTGGATTCGAACCTGCTACTTTAGGTGTATGTGGCTGGTGCCTTAGCCACTTGAGCCACAGGCGCCGAGCCTATTTATTCTTTTCTTATTGATTAGTTTGAGTTCTCTGTAGATTATAGTTATCAGACCTTTGTTGGAAGCATAACCTGCAAAAATCTTCTCCCATTCTGAAGGTTGTCTGTTTGCTTTACTTATTGTGCTCTTGGCAGTGCAAAAGCTTTTTAGTTTGATCAGATCCCAGTAATGTAATTTTGGTGCTGCTTCAATTGTCCAGGGGGTTCTCCTCATAAAATATCCATTTACTTATTTTTATTAGAGTGGGTAATGGTTAATTTGTCCAAGACTTTGTTCTGCTGTTGAACATTTGAGATGTTTCTAATTTGGGGTTAAAAGTGCATATAATACTGCTTTGAATATTTGTGCATCAGTTTCTCTAGAGCAGGGGTATCCAACCTTTTAGCTTCCTGGGACACAGTGGAAGAGTTGTCTTGGGCCACACATTAAATGCACCAATACTAATGAAAGCTGATGAGCAAGTTTCCATGACTTTGTATGGAGATGAATGTTTCTGTTGGAGTTGATTTCTATTTTTATTTCACTGTGGTCTAAAAAGATACACAGTATTGTTTCTACTTTTAAAAAATTTTCTGAGGTTTGATTTGTGTCCTAGGACACGATCAGTTTTGGAGAATCATCCATGAACTGATGAGTAAAATGTATACTCAGTGTTATTGGGGTGGGATGTTCTGTATGTGTCTGCTAAGGCCATTTGTTCTAGATTCATGTTTAAGTCCATCATTTCTTTGTTTAATTTCTGCTTGAAGGATCTGTCCATTTCTGTCAGTGAGGTGTTGAAGTCCCTAGATATTATGGTGTTGTAGGACATCATACTATTCAGACCAATTAGAGTTTGTTGTATAAAATTGGGTGCATTTAAGTTGGGTGCATAAATATTTACAATTAAAATGTCTTCTTGTTGTATTGTTCTATTAACCAGCTTATGCCACATGATCCTTTCAATAGATGCAGATAAAACACTCCACAAAATTCAGCATCCTTTTCTGATAAGAATACTTAAGAAAATAGGCATAGGTGGACATTTCTTAAATTAAAAGAAGCCATCTATAACAAGCACACAGCTAACATCATACTGAGTGGAGTAAAATTGAAAGCTTTTCCACTTAGACCGAAAACCAGACAAGATGACCTCTATCACCACTACTCTTTAATACAGTGCTGGAAGTCCTAGCCAATGCAATCAGGCAAGAGAAGAATATCAAGGGTATCCAAATGGGGGCAGAAGAGGTCAAACTTTCACTCTTTGCCAATGATCTTATACTTAGAAAACAAACTCAACCATGAGACTCCTGGAATCGATCAAGTAATAACAGCAATGTCTTCAGATATAAAATCAGTTTCACAAATCAGTAGCCTTCATGTACACCAACAATAGTCAAGCCGAGTATCCAATCAAAAGATACAATTCCCTTCACAGTAGCTTTAAAGAAAATAAAATACCTTGGAATATACCTAACAAAGGATGTGAAGCATCTTTACAGACAGAACCAAAAAAACCTGAGAAATGAAACAGCAGCAGATGTTAACAAATGGAAGAACATACTATGCTCATGGCTGGGAAGAATCAACATTATTAAAATGTGTATACTACCTAAAGTTATCTACAGATTTAACGGAATTCCCATAAAAACACTACCATTATACTTTGAAGAACTTAAAAAATAATTCTCATTTCATTTGGAATCAGAATAACAAAACAAAACAATAGTCAATGCAATTCTAAGCAACAAAAACAAACTGGGAAGCAACACATTACCAGACTTCAGGTTACTGTACAAGTCTACAGTGATTAAAACAGCAAGGTACTGGCATAAAAATGGAGACACAGATCTATGGAACAGAACAGAAAGCTTAGAGATGAAACTAGCCTCATATCACCATTTGATCTTTGATAAACCAAACAAAAGCATACACTGGGGAAAAGGAACTCTATTTAATAAAGAGTGCTTGGAAAACTGGTTAGCCACATGTGAAAAACTGAAACTGGACTCTCACCTATTGCCACTCACAAAAATTGACTTAAGATGGATAAAAGATTTAAATCTAAGACACAAAACTGTAAAGACTCTAGAAGAAAGTGGGAAAAACTCTTGATCATATTGGCCTGGGGAAAAAGACCCCATTAGCAATTGTAGCAACAACAAAAAATAAATACATGGAACCTGAACAAGCTAAAAATCTTCTACACAGCTAAGGACACAACAATTAAAGAAGCAACCTTCAGAATGGGAAAAGATATTCACAAAGGGCTCATAACCAGAATCTATACAAAACTCAAACTAATGAACAAGAAAGAGCAAACTGCCCCATTTATCACTGGGCAAGAGACATGAACAAAATCTTCTCCCAAGAAAGCAGAAGAATGGCTAACAAACATATGAAAAAAGGCTCATTGTCTTTAAGCATCAAAGAAATGCAAATCAAAGCCACCCTGAGATATCACCTAAGCTCAATGAGAAGAGCCCACATCAGAAAGTCCCAAACCTGCAAATGCTGGCAGGCATGGGTGGACAGAAAAGGGAACACTTGTACACTGTTGGAGGGAAACTAACTGTTGGAACTTGTACACTGTTGGAAGCAAACTAACATAACCTTTTTGGAAAGAAATATGATGGAGACTCCTCAAAGAGCTAACAGTAGATGTTCCATTTGATCCTTCAAGCTTATTATGAGGCATCTATCCAGAAGAAAAAAAATCGTTTTACTATAAGGATGTTTGCACTCGAATGTTTATAGCAGCTCAATTCATAATTATAAAGATAGGAAAACAACCCAATTGCCCATCAACCCATGACTGGATTAATCAACGGTGGTATATGTATACCATGGAATACTACTTATCCATAAAAAGGAATCTTTACATCTTTTGTGTTGAACATACGCCTTCTTTTTTTTTTTTTTTTTTTTTTTGCAGTTTTTGGCCACAGCTGGCTTTGAACCGCCACCTCCAGTGTATGGAGGCCCCACTCCTTTGAGCCACAGACACCACCCATTTTTTTCGTTGTAGCTGTCATTGTTTGGCAGTCCCAGGCTGGATTCAAACCCGCCAGCTCTGGTGTATGCGGCTGGTGCCTTAACCACTTGAGCTACAGGCGTCAAGCCTGTGTTGAACATACTTCTTAGCAAAGTATCTCAAGAATGGAAAAACAAGCATCCCATGAACTCAATTCTAATGTGAAACAAATAGATGAACAATAACAGGACTGCATGTGAGGAAAAACACAAATAAATTCAAGTAAAAGGAAGGGGATAAGGAAGCTCTTACCGGGGTACAACGTAGGGATGTGTGGCACACCTTGTGGGTAAAGGACTCAAATACAACTCAGACTTTTCTTGACAAAAGCAAACAATGTAACCTACTTATACGTACCCCTATATTAATCTGTAATAAAAAATAAAATGTACAGATCTAAGTAATAAAATGTCTTTGGGTTTTCTTTATATCTTTTATGATAAAAATAAAAGACAAGTTGGCAATATAAAACCAGCGGGACATCTGACATTGCATTTGAGACACTGATGCATCAATATCTGGTTGGATGGAAATCGTCGCAGTTTTCAGTGAGTTCTCGAGGTGCTTATCAGATATTTCGGTTTTAATTTTGCTCTTAATGTGCTTCATTCTTGAGAACAGTTGCTCTCAAATGTAGGTGCTACCAAAAAGTGATGATATGAATAGGGTGTGATTGTGAAGTGAGGGATTATTTGTCTCTGGGAACCTATAAAAGTTGAGTAAAGAGACGTGATTAAATTTTTACTTTAAGTTCAATGTGAAATCGCAGCTCTATGCATTCCATGTGAAAATTGGCAGGTAACATATTTATGTTGACTAAAAATGAGTTGCAATGCACCAAAATATTGATTATTTTCACAGAAATCTAAAATCTGTTTTCAAGTTCTTATAACAAATTGAATAGCAAGGCTGCACATTTTTTGCTGTTCACAGGACTGTGTTTAATCAGTGTGTCAAATGTATAGAATTGTTTGCCTTAACTTGAGGTTACCATAATTTCAGTTTCATTTTTAATGCCATTATGGTTTGAAACATCGCATAGATAAGTTAGTTTTCACCTTGAAGAGGCATGTTTAATTCATTCAAATGAGTGGATAAATCAACTAAAAATGCTGAATCTGTAAACCAGTTTTCATTGTCAAATTCTGGCACAAATTTGGTTTTTGATCAAGTGGCTTGATAACATGTTGAAAATCATAAAATCCTTTCCAACATTTGGCCTTGGGTGGTGCCTGTGGCTCAGTGAGTAGGGCACCGGCCCCGTATACCAAGGGTGGTGGGTTCCAACCCAGCCCTGGTCAAAGTGCAACCAAAAAATAGCCGGGCGTTGAAGCAGGCACCTGTAGTCCCAGCTACTTGGGAGGCTGAGGCAAGAGAATCACCTAAGCCCACAGCACTCTACAAAGGATGACAAAGTGAAAAAAAAATTAAAAAACATTTGGTCTCAACTTACTCATCTTACTTCTGAAAACTAAATGATGTCACCATAGTCAGTATCAATACATTAAGGAATTCCTGGAATTGGCCAGGAATTGGACAGTATTGATGATGACTGCATGCCATTATCCATTTTAAAGCTTTTGCACATACATTTTTTTGATGTACTATGCAATGATCCTTCATTAAACGAGAGTTTTGGGTGGCAGTTGCATCATCTCTTAATTTTACAAGTTCTTGTCTTTCAACTACCATTGCTGAGGCACCGTTAGTAACTATACCAGATATGCTGGCAATGAACAAAAATCACTGTAACATATTTTTACTTTTTTGTATAATCTCTTGATTTAGTTGTGTCTTTTTTTTTTTTCTGAAACAGAGCCTCAAGCT
>NW_003852415.1:4390777-4397366 GCF_000181295.1 Otolemur garnettii
GCCTCCCAAGTAGCTGGGACCACAGGCGCCCGCCACAATGCCCGGCTATTTTTTGGTTGCAGCTGTCATTGTTGTTTGGCAGGTCCGGGCTGGGGATTCGAACCCGCCACCTTAGGTGTACCTGGCTGGCGCCTTAGCTGGTTGAGCTATAGGCGCCGAGCCTATTTTTTTGTTTTAACACAGGCGGGTGGGAGGGGAGGTTTGCTCTTGCCCAGGCTGGTCTTGAACTCCTGAGCTCGAGCAATCTACCTGCCTCAGCCTGCCTCCCAGAGTGCTAGGATTACAGGTATGAGCCCCTGTGCCTGGCTCTGAGTTATAGCTTTTTTTTCTTTTCTTTTTTAAAATATATTAAATCATAGCTATGTACATTAATGCAATTATGTGGTACAATTTGCTGGTTTTATATATAATTTGAAATACTTTGATAAAACTGGTTAATATAGCCTTCACCACATTTTCTTAGTTATTGAGTTAAGACATTTATATTCTACACTTAGTAGATTTAACATGTATCCTTGTAAAATGCACCATAGGTGTGGTCCCACCAATTATCCTCCTTCTACCCATCCTCCCCTACTCCTCTCCCTTCTCCCTTCTCTTTCCCCTTCATCTTGGGTTGCAGTTGGGTTATAGCATTCATATGGAAGTGTGGGTGCTTATAAATTGGTTTCATAGCAGGGCTGAGTACACTGGATACTTTTTCTTCCATTCTTGAGATACTTTGCTAAGAAGAATATGTTCCAGTTCTATCCATGTAAACATAAAAGAGGCAAAGTCTCCATCTTTTTTAAGGCTGCATAATATTCCATGGTGTACATATACCACAATTTATTGATCCATTCGCGGGTCAGTGGGCACTTGGTCTTCTTCCATGACTTAGCAATTATGAATTGGGCTGCAATAAACATTCTGGTGCAAATATCTTTGTTATAAAATGATTTTTGGCCTTTTGGATATATATACCTAGTAGAGGAATTGCAAGATCAAATGGTATGAGTTGTAGCTTTTTTTTTTTTTTGGCAGTTTTGGCTGGGGCCAGGCTTGAACCCGTCATCCCTGGTATATGGGGCCGGCGCCCTATTCCTTGAGCCACAGGCGCCACCCATGAGTTGTAACTTTTTAAAAAGATTTTTGTTGCCTAGGAGCAGTGGCTCATGCCTATAATCCTAGCACTCTGAGAGGCTGAGGCAAGTGGATTGCTTGAGCTCAGGAGGTCAAGACCAGCCTGAGCAAGAGTGAGACCCCTGTCTCTACTAAAAATAGAAAAATTGGTTGGGTGTTGTGACAGGTTCCTGTAGTCCCAGCCACTTGGAGGCTGAGCCAAAGAGGATTGTTTGAGTTCAGGAGTTTGAGATTGCTGTGAGCTATGATGATGTGAAGGCACTTTAGCCTGGGCAACAGAATGAGACTCTTATCTCAAAAAAAAAAAAAATGTTTCTTGTGAGAAGATAGATTTCTCAGTACTTCTATTTTGTCCTCATGACAAATCCTTTATACACATTGAATTTGGCAGCATAATTTGCATATAATGTCTTTTCAAATTATAGTCTTTGAAAACTTGCACAAACTCCCTACAAATTAAGCAGAATGCCTTACTATTTGGCTTGACCAGAAAAGTAGTTATCTGTCTACTTTTCATTGAACAATTTTCCTTCATCCATAATTTTTCTTGTTTTGGGTTCTGTTTTCTTTTGAGACATTGTAGGAGCCATGGTGGGATAAAAAAAATAATAATAGACAAAGACAAGGGACCATATTTACTTTTCTCATGAAAATTAACTGACAGGAAAATAGAAAGCAAGGTTTGGGCCCTTCCACATCTCAGCTGCCCATTCAGGACAAAACAGCAGGTCCATTGTAAAGCGGTATGTGAGGTGCTGCAGGTAAGAGTGCTTACCTGAATGCTAAATAACGTAAACAGCTACCTCTGCTGCCTCTCCAAGTCATCATGAGCCCAGTAACCTCTGACAGCATCCATCCAACTGTCTGTGCTTGGAAGACAATACGCCGGAAACTGGACACTGCCATAAAACTGACGCCACACATGCCTACAAATGGTGAGAGCACATGTATGTTTCTATTACATGGCTTTGCGACACAGCATTGCTGTTGACATAGTTCACGCTTCTTGAGAACTGCACAGTCAAGTTCCACCAAAAAAAATCATAGAAAAACTCATAATGTTTTAAGTAAGTTTACAATTTTGTGTTCAGCCACATTCATAGCCATCCTGGGGCACGTGTGGCCTGCGGGCCATGGGTTGGACACCCCTGTTCTGGGGTATACACTTAGGAGAGGATTGCTGAGTCACAGGGTGTGTTTATGTTTGTATTTACAGATGTGCCAAGCCATTTTCCAAAGTATTGCAGCAGTTTACATTCCCACCTCCACTAAGATCATCTCCAATACTTAATATACTTGCTGATCTTTTACAATTTTACATCTGGTATGTGATGATGGCATTGATTTTAATTTGCATTTCCCTAATTACTAAAGAGGAGGGACTTTTTTGATTTCCTTTCTGGGAAGTTTCTAGTCAAATCTCTTGTCCACATATTACTGAGTTACGTGTCGTTTTCTTGTTGCTTTTTTCTTCTTTTTTTGAGACAGAGCTTCAAGTTGTCCCCCTGAGTAGAGTGCTATAGCATCATAGCTCATAGCAACCTCCAACTCCTAGGCTCAAACGAGTCTCCTGCTTCCGCCTCCCAAGTAGCTGGGACCACAGCGCCTGCCAGAACATCTGGCTATTTTTTGGTTGCAGCCATCATTGTTGTTTGGCAGGCCCGGGCTGGATTCGAACCCACCACCTTAGGTATATGTGGCTGGCGCCTTAGCCACTTGAGCCACAGGCACTGAACCTTCTTGTTGCTTTTGTTATACAAGCAGCAAAGGGGTCATGGCCTGAGCCCAGTTCCTTGCTGCACAGAATGCCAATTACAGTGATAAAGGGAATTGCCAGGGAAGAAAGAAATCTTCATACAAAAGTAGGGTGACCAGACGTCCCGCTTTCTAACAATTTGTCCCGCGTCCCTCAGCATTTTAAAAAAGTCCAGATTTTTGGAAAGAATGCACGAATGGGCGGGAGAACAGGAAGGGAATATATGGTTTTTGGCTGCCATGTGGCTATTTTGCCAGGATATGAGTTTTATATTATTTTTGTTAATTTTATAATGTTAAACTGTAATAATAACAAATAATTGTTGAGAAATGATTATCGAGAACTGCTTATCAAAGTTTGCATTATTGTCAGGCCCTGCCCTGCCCTTGCCCCACCCCCTGCCTTGCCCCCGCCCTCCCCCCCATGTTGTCCCGCTTTACCCGTGTTAAAATCTGGTCACCCTATACAAAAGACGTCAGCCAGGAGAACTAGGGAAGCCTCAAATATCTCTCCCTGAGGGATGGAGAGTAGGGGATTTTATAAGGGGTTAAGGAAGCTAAGAGCAGCAGGGAAGGTTGCATTGAAAATAAGGCTATGGGGCGGTGCCTGTGGCTCAAAGGAGTAGGGTGCTGGCCCCATATGCTGGAGGTGGTGGGTTCAAACCCAGCCCTGGCCAAAAACTAAAAAAAAAAAAAAAAAAAAAAAAAAAGAAAGAAAGAAAAAGAAAATAAGGCTATGGACTATTCAGCCATATAGAAAGATAGAGACTTTACATCTTTGGTATTTACCGGGATGAATCTGGAGTATATCCTCCTAAGTAAAGTATCACAAGACTGAGAAAGCAAGTATCCAATGTACTCAATACTTACATGAAACTAGTAGATGAACAACTACACGTACACACAAAAGAAAAACATAGTTAAATTCAAGTGGCGGGGAGCGGGAGAAGTGTGGGGGAGAGGGGAGGAGGAATGGTGTTTGGTAAGCTCTTCCCTAATGGACACAGAGTAGGGGTGTATGCTAATCTTCTGGGTGAAACCTCAACTACACCTTGAACTTTACTTAACAAACACAAACAAGGTAACTTAGTCATTTGCACGCTTATATTAATCTAAAAAAAAAAGAGAAGAAATGAGGCTATGGGCTTTGGGACAGGCTGTGTTGAAATTAATGAGGGGCTGTGTGCATTGGGCACAAGTTAATGAGGTATGATGAGTCGGGAAGTTTGTGGCAGGGGCCTTTGGAATCTCAACTCCTTTGTCTTGCAGAAATTTTGCCTTTTCTGGGAAACAATTCAAAATATTAAGTAGTTAAAAGTTGTAAAACAAGGAGAGGGAGAGGATTATATAAAAACATAGGTATCATTGACATTTGTTCAGACAGCCCGTTACCCTTTTTCTGAAATCTTCATGTGTTGGGATATCACAGAGTCCTCTTTCTATTGCAAGTATCTTCTACCCCTCTGTTTGACTTTTTGCTCTAGCAGTGGTATCTTTTGATGAACAGAAAAATTTAATTCTGAACTAAGCAAATGTATGAATCTTTTCTATTATGGTTAGTGCTCTTTGTGTCTTGTCTAAGAAATTCTTCCTGGCCCTGAGGTCCTATCTCGTAAAAGCTTTACAGGTTTTCCTTTTACACTCAGGTCAGTTCCACCTGGAATTGAATATTGTGCATGATTTGCGATAGGAGTGAGTGCAATTTCCATTTTATTCTACATGGATGCTCAATTTTATCAGCACCATTTATTTATTTATTTATTTATTTTTGAGACAGAGCCTCAAGCTGTCCCCCTGGGTAGAGTGCCGTGGCATTACAGCTCACAGCAACCTCCAACTCCTGGGCTCAAGCGAGTCTCCTGCCTCCGCCTCCCAAGTAGCTGGGACCACAGGCGCCCGCCACAACACCCGGCTATTTTTTGGTTGCAGCCATCATTGTTGTTTGGCGGGTCCGGGCTGGGGATTCGAACCCACCACCTTAGGTGTACGTGGCTGGCACCTTAGCCGGTTGAGCTATAGGCGCCGAGCCTCAGCACCATTTATTAAAAAGACTGTTCTTTCCTTACTGACCTGCAGGCTACCTCTGTCATGGAGCCAGTGTTATGTAGCAAGTGCCATGTGTAGATACATTTGGGGGCTCTTTATTATGTTCTTGTTACAGCCAGGCCTCGCACCTTGTCCTCCTTATTCAGTAGTGTTTTGTCTTGGCCCTTTGCTTTTGGAACCAGCTAATTAAGTTCCACCAAAAACAAATAAACAAACAACAAACCCCAAATGGAATGAAACAGTTTTCCCAATCAGTATAAATCTCAAGACCTACTTGGGTAGTAATGGGAAGGGACTCCTTCCACTTGGGAGAGAATGGAGAAGCATGTAGATTTAGTTGCTGTTGACAGCTGCCTTGTTCCATGGCACATTAGGGTCGAAAACAACACTCAAAAGGGCAGAAGCAATGGAATCACTCAGAACAGACTCAGACAAGGTCTGAGTCCTTCTTACCTCTAGGCAGCAGCTACATCAATTTGACTTGGGTTTTCTGTTACTTGCAACCACCAGAAGCATCCTAATTTATCCATAAGCTATCTTAAATACAGTCTTGAATACAGAAGTAAGTAAAATGAGCCTCTTCTTGAAAAAGAAAGTAACTGTCACAAAAACTGTGTGCCTCTAGGCTGAGCAAGATAGCTTATCCCTGTGATCCTAGTGTTTTGGGAGGCTGAGGTGGAACACTTGAGACCAGGAGTTCAAGATTAGCCTGAGCAAGAGCAAAACCCTGTCTCTACAAAAAATAGAAAATTAGCTGGGCATGGTGCATGAGCTTCAAGTCCCAGCTACTCAGGAAGCTGAGGCAGGAGGATCGGTTGAGCCTAGGAGTTTGAGGTGTCAGTGAGCTAAGATGATGCCATGGCACTCAGGGCTAGAGTGAGACCCTGTCTTGCAAAAACAAAAATAAAACTATGACTTTTTACAAGGAGCCAAGATGTAATAGTGATGATGGTTGTAATTAACATTTATGAGGCCAGAAATTTACAGATAATATATCATATATATAATTTATATGTATATATATGCTCTTATTCAATGGTTGTGACCTCCCAGTGTTGTTCTTTTCTCCATTTTAGAGATGAGGAAACAGGTCCAGAGATGTTAAGTAACTTTTCTGATATCACACAGTTAATAGGATTCAATGGTAGGCCTGTCTGCCTCCAACACACTTATCAGTGCTCTTTTGATTTAGAATTCTTTATTAAATGGGATAGATTAAATAGGGCTTGCAGGAGAGAGGGTTTTAGGAAAAGGAGGAATTATATCTTACTACTTGTAGGAACATAGCTGGGCATGGTAGCCTTCACCTGTAAACCTTGCACACTGGGAGGCCCAGCAGGTGGATTGCTTGAGCTCAGGAGTTCAAGGCCAGCCTGAGCAAGAGTAAGACCCCATCTCTACTAAAAATAGAAAAACTAGTGGGGTGTTGTGACAGGTGCCTGGTGGATTGCTTGAGCCCAGGAGTTTGAAGTTGCTGTGAGCTATGATGCCAAGCTACTCTAGCCTGTGGCAAGAGAGTGAGACTGTCTCAAAAAAAAAAAAATCAATAAACTACTTGTAGGAACATAAATGGACATAACCTTTTTGGAGGTAGTTTGGTAGCAATATTAAGTAACTGCTAGGTGATTCTCTTGCCTCAACCTCCCAAGTAGCTGGGGCTATAGGC
>NW_003852415.1:4397389-4434379 GCF_000181295.1 Otolemur garnettii
TTTGAGACAGAGCCTCCAGCTGTCCTCCTGGGTAGAGTGCTATGGTGTCATAGCTCACAGCAACCTCCAACTCCTGGGCTCAAGCGAGTCTCTTGCCTCAGCTTCCCAAGTAGCTGGGAACACAGGCGCCTGGCTATTTTTTGGTTGTAGCCGTCATTGCTGTTTTGGTGGGACGGTGCTGGACTCGAACCTGGCACCTTAGGTGCATGTGGCTGGCGCCTTAGCCACTTGAGCCACAGGCACCGAGCCAACCGGCTATTTTTTGTTGCAGTTTGGCTAAGGCTGGGTTCAAACCTGCCACCCTTGGTATATGGGGCCGGCACCCTACCCACTGAGCCACAGGTGCCACCTATGTTCATATTCTTCTAACTAGGAATTCTACTTTTAAAAAATCAGTGTCATCTGAAAATAATTTTCAAGGATGTCATGGCAGCAAAGTTTTTAGTTGTAAAAATGAAGAACTGATTAAATTAGTGTTAGGAACGAAAATACCCTTGCAAACATTAAGAATAATATTTTAGAATTTTTAATGGCAAGGAAAAAATACCATCTTAAGAAAGCAGATTACAAAACAATATTCACAGCAGGATTTCAATTGTATATATTATTTAAAAGGCTAGGAGGATATATTGTAAAATGATCACAGTGATTATCTCTGCAGGGTAGGATTATGAATAATTTACATTTTCTTCTTTTACTTTTCTGAAATTTTTCAGTTTCAACCATAAACTCGTAGAACATTTACAAAAATTTTCAAAGATACTCAAAAATGGAGAGAAGAGAAAAATGAACCCAGTGACCTGATCTGCTTTAATGATTTTCAACATAGGGCCAATTGTACTCATCATTTGCTCCCCTACATTCATTTTGAAACAATTCTCCAATATCACATTTCATCTGTAAATATTTCAGCATGTTTCTCTAAAAGATATGGGATCCTTTTTGAAAATTATAACCATAGTGCCATTATCACACCTAAATTTTAAAAAGTTAATTCTTTAATATCGTCAAATATCAAATAGATATTTCCATTTTCTTGATCCTCTTTTATTTTTAATCCATTTTTTAATTAAATCATGTACACATAGATCATGAATACATTTACACATTTGTGGGGTACCATGTGTTGATTTTCTATACAAATTGGAGTGCTTACATCAAACTAATTAATATAGCTTCACTTCATTTACTTAATTATTATGTTAAGACATTTATGTTCTATATTTTATAGATTTGACTTGTATTCTTGCAGTACGCTTAGGTGTGGCCCCACCATTTACCCTTTCTCTATTAAATTTCCCCCTTCCTCTCCTATTCTCCTCTCCTCCACTTCTCTCCTTTATCCTGGGCTATAGTTGTGATCTATCTTTCATAAGAAAGTGTGAATAATTATAAATTGGTTTCATAGAAGTACTGAGTACATTGGATACTTTTTCTTCCATTGTTGGGATACTTTACTAAAAAGAATATGTTCCAGCTCCATCCATATAAACATAAAAGAGGTAAAGTCTCCATCATTTTTAAGATTGCATAGTATTCCATGGTGTATATACATATACCACAATTTACTAATCCATTTATGGGTCGATGGGCATTTGGGCATCTTCCATGACTTGGAAGTAAAGCGAGTAGACAGCCCTCAGAATGGGAGAGGATATTTGCAGGTTATGTTTCTGACAAAGGTCTGATAACCAGAATCCACAGAGAACTCAAACTTATTAATAAGAAAAGAACATTTCATTGTGGGCAAGAGATTTGAACAGAAGCTTCTCTGAAGAAGACAGGTGCATGGTCCACAGACACATGAAAAAATGCTCATCATCTTTAATCACCAGAGAAATGCAAATCAAAACCACTTTGATATATCATCTAACTCCAGTAAGAGTGGCTCACATAACAAAATCCCCAAACTACAGATGTTGGTGTGGATGTGGAGAAAAGGGAACACTTCTGCACTGCTGGTGGGAATGCAAGCTAATACGTTCCTTTTGGAAAGAAGTTTGGAGAACACTCAGGGATCTAAAAGTAGGACCTGCTGTTTGATCCTGCAATTCCTCTACTAGGTATATATCCAAAAGACCAAAAATCACTTTGCAACAAAGATATTTGCACGAGATTGTTCATTGCAGCTCAATTTAATTCATATTTTCCTTTGGAATTTGTTGTTGTTATAGTTTTTTTTTGGCTGAGGCCGGGTTTGAACCCACCACCTCCAGTATATGGGGCCAGCGCCCTACTCCTTGAGCCACAGGCACCACCCAAGGAATTTTTTTCTTTTGGGAGACAGAGTCTTTCTCTGTTGCCCAGGCTAGATTACTGTGGTGTCAGCCTACCTCACAGCAATTTCAAACTTCTGGGTTCTAGTGATCCTCCTGCCTCAACCTCTCATGGACGTGACCTCTGGTTCCTAAGAAAACCTTAAACTCTGTTCAGCAAATTTATTTTAGGGGGATGTGTAAAACATTTTAAAAAGCTAACTATGTGTAGGTGGTGCCTGTGGCTTAAAGGAGTAGGACGCGGGCCCCATATACTGGAGGTGATGGGTTCAAACCCAGCCCTGGCCAAAAACTGCCAAAAAAAAAAAAAATTATATATGTGGATAAGCCCTAGCTGCCCAGAATTTTTTTTAAGCAGGGTCTCATTCTATTGCCCAGGTTAGAGTCCAGGGGCATCATCATAGCTCACAGCAACCTCAGACTCCTGTGTTCAGGTGATCCTCCTGCCTCACCCTCCTAAGTAGCTGGAACTACAGGTGTCCGGCACAGGGCCCAGACAATTTTTCTATTTTTAGTAGAGACAGAATCTTGCTTTTGCTTAGTCTGGTCTCAAAGTCCTGAGCTCAAGGGATCCTCCTACCCTGGGCTCCCAGAGTGCTAGGATTATAGCCCTGAGCCCCTGGGCCTGGCTTTTTTTTTGCTACTTGGAAAATTAATGTAAGTAGAATGCTTCATTCACTGCAGCAGTGGCTCAGGTTCAGCAGAAAAGAATCATTCAGGAAGTATGCTAAAATACAGATTTCTGGGTCTGACTCCAGGCAGTCTGAATCGGGGAGTGGGGATTGGTTTCTGCATTTTAGTAAGCCTTCCAAGTGATTTTGAAATAGGTGATTCTAAAAGCTAACTTTTAAGGAATATTGCCAGATAGATACATGGATGAATGGATAGATGGACAGATAGATAGATGGATAAAGTAGAAGACAAGGAGAGAATATCTCTCAAAAAATCATATCTTGCATAGCACATTTCTAAGAATTAAGCTGTATTTCAAAAACTTAGTGTTGTCTTTTTCTGATTTCAAAAGATTTTGTTCCGCATAAAAATTCAAAAAATAGAAGCAAACACAAGTAAGAAATACTGCAATCCCAATACCCAGAGACAATGTTCATTAACTTGGTATATATTTTTCCAGATTTTTTATTTTTGCGATGTGGTCTCACTCTGTTGCCTGGGCTAGATTGTAGTGACATCACCATAGCTCACTGAAACCTCAAACTCCTGGCTCCAAGCAATCTTCCTGCATCAGCCTTCTGAGTAGCACAGATTACAATTGAGTGCTACCATGTTTGCCTGATTTTTTTGTAGATGCAGGGATCTTGCTCTTGCTCAGGCTGGGCTTGAACTCCTGGCCTCAAGCAATCCTCCTGCCTTGGCCTCTCAAAGTGCTAGAATTACAGGCATGAGTCACCGTGCCCAGCCTTCTTCTAGACTTCTAAGAGGAATTTTACTTATTCCTTTTGGTAGCAAACACCATCAGTGACTTGGTGGGGTCTCCTACCTAGTAAATGGGAGAGTCTACACTTGAATCCAGAAGCTGAATCTTGAACTTTGTTAGGCTCTATTTTAACAGGAATAGAGGGGCTCAGTTCCACCTCCAGCATGACTTTCTGTGTGTCCACTGTCATAAGACAAAATTTTAACATATTTAAAGATCTTAATTAGCTCTTATTTGTTACTCTAGAATCAGTCAACACCTTATTCTTTAAGAATGTGTATAATGAGTGTTCCAGTGAGTTGAGCAGAGCCAGATTGCTTTATGGGCAGAAAAGGGCTGAGGAAAGCAGAAACAGAGAATGCAAAGTAGATTTGTTTCAAGTTACTTTATACTTAGAAGGTTAAAACAGAGGGGGACTACCTTATTATGCTTACTCAAATTGGCTGAAATCTGTTTTGTTTAAGTTTATGTGGCTTAGCACAAATGACTCTATTCTGGTCTGGTCTGGCCTGCTGAGGCCAGGAGTTAGTGAGAACTAGTGCAGGAGGCTGGTTCAAAACAATGGCTTCCCTGGGTGGCTCAAAGGAATAGGGCACTGACTCCATATGCTGGAGGTGGTGGGTTCAAGCCCAGCCCCGGCTGAAAACTGCAAACTCCCGCCCACCTCCCGCAAAAAAACCACAACGGCTTCCCATAAACTTTGTTTCACTACACAGCCCTTGCTAAATTGATTGCATAATTAAAACAAAAAATAATCTATATCTACCAGCAGACTATGGGCTTCTGAGCAGTGCAGGAGCATCAACGTATTTATATCAATATCCTTGAAACAAGGCCTGGTATTTAATAGTGGCTCAATATCTGGAACTTAGTAGACACCTAGTAAATGAACATTTTTTTCAGGCAAGGTGTGGAGAGAAAACAGCCAGGTCTCCATTGGTCTCCATTGCCTCTTGGAACTGAATTGCTAGTGCCCTCGAATTTTCAAGACTGACCTATTTTTCTCCCAGAGAAACAGTTTGCAACACGTCAGTGTTCAAGAAACAGAATATATCCCCGAAAGCATGATGTGCCGATGAGCAGGAAAAAGCAAATCCTCTTAGCTTTGTGCTCCCATATTTAATTAACGGGGCCCCAGACAGAAATGGGGATGACCTGCCTTCGGGGTTGGGTTGGAAAACCAACTCATCTGGTTGCAATAAAGCTCATCAGGTTTAGAATCAAACGCCTAGCTGTTTCCTTTTCTCTCTTCACCTCACAAACAGCTGCTACTTGGATTCTGAATGTTAGAAACAAAAACATGGGGGAAGAATAAAGTTGGGTTAACTGATAGTTTTTTGGAATGTAAATACTGTATCAATTCAAACAGAAGAAATAATATTTTCTACCTGCAATACAATCTACTTTTGTTTACAAGAGTAAAACGTCTGATGAAAAACAGAATCATAAAAATGTGAAAAACTCAGAAGGAAGTAAGTCTGTGCAAAGGAGAGTTAAGGAACCGAGATAGTCTCCAATTTTTACTGTGTTCCTCTTCTCCCAGATAACATTTTATTGCACATGTTCATTATATGTATGCATATTTGCATTCTTCCAAACAGTTGTCTTCCTAGAATCCAGTTTGTGTGTGCGTAGCACTAGGTGCTAGTTGCTGACTAGGTCAGCTGTACTGCTCAGCTTAGCTTCTTAGATTCCATCTTGCAGGCCTCTTTAAATGGCTTTATTAGATGTTCAGTAACACTCTCGACCTCTACCCAAGATAATCAAAATGTCTCCAGACATTGCCAAATGTCCCTTCAGGAGGCAAAAATCACCCTGGTTGAGCATCGGTGCTACAGCGTGCTTGCGTTTGGCGATGTTTTTCAGACTTCTAGTTACTGCAAATTTTGCCAGATCTTAGTGCATCTTGGGTGGCTATCTCCTGTAAAGCTTTTCTTCTTCTGTATGTAAATGGACTCTTTTCTTGTGTTTTCACTTAAGCAAATTTAATCTCATCCTAAGATACAGCATCCCTGATATCTTGAAAGAGACGGGCTAATTATACTTTTCCTAATGCTTACTTAAATACTTAACTACTTAAAAAAGTTGATCCACTTACCACCTGTTTTGGAAGCAGACCCTGAAACAGGGATCCTTGTTCTAGTGACTTACTGAGTTCTCAGGAGGAAGTAGAAGAAGCAGGACTGGGCAAGGGACAACGCTAAGCAAAGGTATGGTTTCAGGGAAACCTTTTCCTTCGGAGAGCTCAGAAGCATGAATAGCACCACACCAGCATCCCACTTCCAAGAAAAGGGGCTTTCGTATGCTGGACGTGAATCTGTTAGCCCCTGGCTATGGGAGCCAGTGGACAACCTTCTAGCATGTCCTGGCGAGGCAGCTCCTTCCCTGTCAAGTTAATTGAGCTGCTAATGCTCAAAACAACCGAATGATGAGGTGGACTGGCCTGGTAAAGGGCATCAGGGCAGGAGAACAATGGTGTGTACCATGGTGGGGGAGGGGAGGGAGCCTTGTGCCATAATTTAGATTATGCTGAGGGGAGAGACGGGAAGGGCATGTGGAAGCAAGCGCCAATGGACTGAGTTAGTGTTAAGAGAGGGAGGAAAACAGAGAGAAAAGGATGGCTCAGTTGGGAACCTGGGGGCCCAGGATAATAGCAACGCCTGGGTAGGAACAGAGTCGGGGAAGAAGCTGCTGTCGAGACCAAGGGAGCAGTTCTCTAGCACTAGTGTTCATGGGAATATCCTCTCTGTTGCTTTCATCTGGAATGTCTCTTGTTAAAGCTAAGGATTTGCTCCTCCTCAAACTTTAGCAAAGGAGCACGCTAGGTGAATGCCAAAGCCCATCTTCCTCCTGCGGAGATACCAACCTACACCTGCCCACAGTGTGTGAGTGAGTGGCCCTCGGGGCAGACTGCAAGGCCCTTTTCTCTCTCAACCTTGAATTCATCCTTGGCATGAGTCACTGCCTTTCTTTTCTGATGAGAGGGTCCTCACCCCCTCCTCTGCCCTCCTCTCTTGGTAACAGAAGGCTTGTGTGAGATTTAATTTTCAAAAAACTAAAAAAAGATGCCAAGATCCCCAGACTCCATCTCACGTGAGCCAAGATCTTCTTTGGGTGCAGAGGGTCAGTGCAGACAAAGGCACTCTGATCACTTGCGATGGTTTCTCTCTGTCTAATTATAGAAAGTATTTAGCTATTGTTCTATAATTGCTTGCTGCAGTTGGGTTTGAGCATTGTTTTTTTTTTTTTGACAAAAGCCTGGTTTCTAATGAGTTTTTCTTTTCTTTTCTACTTTGGTCCATTGCCAGCCCAGCGCCTGGCCATTCTGTTGGAGAACTGAAGGAGGTGGTATGGTATTTCTGGAGAAGCCACTTCATCTAACTGTTCTCGTGGCTTTCCAGTTGCCTAATAGAGTGGAAGGGAGTTAACGTTTACATCTATTTACTATGTGCCAGGCATAGCCCTCACATAGGTTGTCAATCCTTGACAATGACCTTGAGAGGAAGATATTACTATCCCCAATTTACAGATGAATAATCTATAGCACAGGAGATAAGTCTCAGCCAGCAAGCAGCTCAAGGCCAGAATTCAAACCCAGAATTTCATGTTCTTTTTCTCAAAAGAGCCTAAAAGTTTTTGGAGACTTTTGGCTAATTGAACATTGGTGTTGATGCTTCCACCACTTTGGGAAGAATTGGAGAATCTTGCTTTCTCACCCTAAAAATTCCTATTTCTAAGTCTCCTGATAGTGATGGGGCTTGGTGGGGATGCTATAGGACTCTGAAGGGAGGTCTGGGGTTCCTGTGTTAGTTCATGACACATGGATGGATTCCTAGTGTTGTGTAGCAGTGACAAGGAGAGTCCCCTCCTGGGCTGCAGCAGTCAGAGTTTTACAGGAAACAGATGGTATATCCAAGGGGTTTAATGCAGAATATTTAATGAGTGGACTACCTAGCAGAGGAATGGGTAGTTAGCAGAGGGAACCAACAAGTGGTGGGGAAGCACTGGTGGGGACTAACAATTGCAGGAAGCCATCACCTCTGTGATCTAGGTCTAAAAGGGTACAATGCGAGAATGGTGTTTCTGCAGCCCAGGGGCAGCTGGAGCTATGACAGAAGTGCTCAGACAAAAGGCCACTGCCAGAAAGCTGACAGGAAGGGCAGTAGTAGCCAGTGTGTGTGTGCGCGCGCGCGCACAGACATCCAGGCTTTTCTCTCCTCTGTTTTCCCTTCTCGTGCTCACCATTGGCTAAACGCAGCTAGAAGACAGAGGTTTGGGGAGCTCCAGGGATGCAGCCATGGGGTCAGCCTTCTGGGGCACAGGGTAGGAAGGAAGAGCAGAGAGAGCATCTGGGAGATACAGTGAGTTGTTGGGCACACGGGCCAACCCAAACATGGGCTCCACTCCACATCAGTGCCATTTTGGTGAGTGGACGTACCATAAGTGTGTGAGACGTTGTTTACCTGTGAGTGTAAGAATCATAGGATGTGAGAGATGGAAGGGCCCTTTAGAGTTCTGCTTGTAAAGTTCTTTTACTTTACAAAGGAGGATTCTGAGGCCCAGAAAGGGAAAAACAACTGGTCCAGGGTCTGAGCTAGTGAGGCCAGCTGGACTGGAACCCAGCTCACCTAAATCCTGGTCCATCTTGCCTCTTCATTTGTGAGCTGTGGTCGATTAATGGCTGATTAAAAAAAAAAAAAGGATTACTGCTGAGCCAGTTAGACTATTGCTGGTTAAAACGGTTCAAAGACCTCTGGGAGCAGTTTGCTTTGGCTGCAGGCATTTGCCTCAAATGATCTCCTCTCTAAATAATGTCTCTGATCAGAATAGGCTGCCTGTTTCAGAGTGTGGACTCTGGAGCTATGCTAGTGGGACTGAATCCCCAGCTCTGTCCTTATAGAGTAATCTTAGACAAGTTCATTAACTCTGTACCTTAGTTTGCTCAACTGTAAAATGGGGATAATAAAGATAGCCATCCCATTATCTCATGCAGATTCTATGAGTAAATCTGCTTAAAGCACTTAGACATCAAGTGCTTGATAAATAATAGTGTATATGTGTGTCTGTATATGTATGTGGCTATATACATATGTATGTATATGCATGTGTGTATATCAACTACATATCTCTCTATCTCTATATGTTCTACCCCAAGAACTTAGTTTAGAATTCTGATTTACGGCTCGGCGCCTGTGGCTCAAGTGGCTAAGGTGCCAGCCACATATACCTAAGGTGGCAGGTTTGAATCCAGCCCCAGGGCCCGCCAAAACAACAATGACGGCTGCAACCAAAAAATAGCTGGGTGTTGTGGTGGGCACCTGTGGTCCCAGCTACTTGGGAGGCTGAGGCAGGAGACTCACTTGAACCCAGGAGTTAGAGGTTGCTGTGAGCTGTGATACCATGGCACTCTACCCAGGGGGACAGCTTGAGGCTCTGTCTCAAAAAAAAAAAAAGAATTCTGATTTAGATGCATGTGGTTCTTACCATTATTGAGATATAGCATCTGTTTTTCATAAGGAATTTTTCCTGTCCCTTATAACAGATAAGAACATTGAAGGGCTTGGGTGAGGTGTCTTGTGAGATTCCTCAGTCATTCAGAGGCAGATAAGAAATCCCTGTTCTCTGTGTCATTCTAGCCCTTGGGTTGGAAATTAATTCTAGATTATTCACCTTGATTTACTTCCTCCCAGGTATTAAAAAGAAAAACTCATTAGCTTTCCAGCAGGTCCAGGCCAGTTTGACCGCCTCACAGAAGCTGTCTGGAGCCAGCCAGTCTCTCTCTCCCTCTCTCCTGCTGGCAAGCCCCCAACTCCCGCTCTCTCACTGGCAGCACACAAATGTATAGGAATCAGTCTGCTGCTCCCTTGGCAAACGTGAAACTGCCCTCTGGGTAGCTGAACCCTGATCTTCTGGCCCTGTCTGTGCTGCCTGCCTTTGTCTTGGTGGGACACTCTCTGCCCTGGGCAGGTGTGAACACAGTTTCCTGGGCTCCAGCTCCGGCTTCATTCTGTTGCCTGGTTCTTTTCAACACAGCCCCAGCAGGGGCCTTGCTCATTTTAGGGATGCTGCTGGTAACTCCACTTGGCCTTCCCACTTCCCCTACCTGGGCCTTCAGAGTCTCCCTCTTGCTGAGAACACAGTTTCCTCCTAAGTGGTCTTTCCTTGTTGCTTAAAAGAGGAACCTGGTGATTTGATTTCTCTCACTTTCCCTCTGGTTGGCTGTCCTTTGATGGTTTCTTCCGGATGATTCACTTCCAGGACAAGACACACAACACCTGCCTGAAAACCATTCCAGGACTTTCTGCCCCAGAAACACAACTGGGGATGCTGGAGGTTCTGAAATAAATGAATTGCTTCACTTTATGGCTTTGGTCGCTTAGTTGCACTTTCTTCTTCTTTTTTTTTTTTTTTGAGACAGAGTCTCAAGCTGTCGCCCTGGGTAGAGTGCCATGGTGTCACAGCTCCCAGAAACCTCCAACTCATGGGCTTAAGCGATTCTCTTGCCTCAGCCTCTCAAGTAGCTGGGACTACAGGCGCTTGCCACAATGCCTGGCTATTTTTTGGTTGTAATTGTCATTGTTGTTTGGTGGCCCGGGCTGGATTAGAACCTGCCAGCTCCGGTGTATGTGGCTGGCGCTTTAGCCGCTTGAGCTACGGGCGCTGAGCCTTAGTTTCACTTTCTATCTAGCTTCTCCCGTCATATCCCCTCCAAATTTAAAAATCCTTCAATGGCTTCCTAGTATACTTGGACGCTCCCAGGCCCTGTGAAGCCCAGCCCCTGCCTGCCTCTCCTACCTCCTCCCATGTGCTCTCTCTGCTTCCATCACACTGGGTTCCTTTCTGTTCCTCAAAGATGACAAGCTCTTTCCTACCCTGGGACTTTTGTACTTGCCATTTCCTCTGTCTGGAATACTTTCCTCTGTCTTCCCCACAGCTGACTTCCTCATCCTTCGGGTTGTGGTGTCTCAGCGAGGCCTTTTCTGACCACTCTGTGCAAAGAGGCTGTCTCTGGCCTCTGCTTGTTACTCTTCACCATGCCCTGCTTCTTCCCTCCTTGGGGTTTACGACATCCTGAGACTACTCTGTTACTTTTTTGTTTGTTTATTGTCTGCTCCTCTTCCCTGATTCCAGCCAAATGATGCGCCACAAGGGCAAGGTCTTCATCTGTTTGGGCTGCTATAACAAAAAATCATAGAGTGGGTAGCTCATAAACCACAGAAAGCTATTTCTCCCATTTCTAGAGGTTGAGAAGTCCAAGATCCATGTGCCAGCAGACACCACGTGTCTGGTGAGGGCCAGTTTCTTGATTCATATATGGTGTCTTCTCGCTGTGTCCTTACATGGTAGAAGGAACACACAAGCTCCCTCAGGTCTTTTTTGAGACAGAGCCTCAAGCTGTCCCCCTGGGTAGAGTGCTGTGGCATCACGCTCACAGCAATCTCCAACTCCTGGGCTCAAGCGAGTCTCCTGCCTCAGCCTCCCAAGTAGCTGGGACCACAGGCGCCCACCACAACGCCTGGCTATTTTTTGGTTGCAGCCATCATTGTTTTTTGGCGGGCCTGGGCTGGATTCAACCTGCCACCTTAGGTGTATGTGGCTGGCACCTTAGCCACTTGAGCCACAGGCGCCGAGCCTCCTTCAGGTCTTATTTAGAAAGGGCACTAATCCCATTCATGAGCACTCTGCTCTTATAAACTGATCTCCTCCTAGAGGTCTCCTGTCTTAATATCATCATCCTAGGGTTTGGATTTTAACATATGAATCTTGTGGAGACACACACATTCAGACCATAGCAGTGATCTGTTCTGTTTTGTTCACCGTTGTGTCCTCAGCACCTAGTTCCTCCTGGGATCCAAGTCCCTGCTCTCATGGAGCTTATTTTCTAGTGGAGGAGACAGACAAAAACCATTTAGACAAATGAATGATACAATTTCAAGCATTGATAAGTGGTATACTAAGTAAAGCAGTGTAAAGAGATAAAGTATGGCTCAGAGAATGGGGCGATAGGTGGGTAGACAGTAACTGGGAATGGCCTCTCCAGAATAGTGTCATTAGCACAGAGAACAGATCGCCCCGGTGGAGCAGGCCTTTGAAGATACAGGTGTAAGGGCTGTGAGGCAGCAGCCAGCATGGCAGATTGAGGGATAGAAAGGAAACTGGTGTTGTTAGAGTGGGGGTAAACCAGGGGAAAGAAGGGCAGGAAATGAGGCTAGAGAGAGACAGAGAGAGAGAGGAGGGTGGGGCAGGTCAGGTAAAGGCTTTGGGTTTTCTTTTCAGTGTGGTCGGACACCTTTGAATAGAATATTCAGTTACTGATGTACTCATACCATCTCATTTGATCCTTACAAAAACTTATGATGTAGGTAGGACTGATAATAGTGTTAGCCACATTTTACCAAGAAAGAAACTAAAGTTCTGCTACATTAGAAAACTTGTTGTAAGTCACACAGTTTGAACAAGATTTTTTGACTCTAAATCAGCGTTTTTTATGTTCGTTGTGCACTGAAATCCTCCCAGGAGCTCTATAGACTGTCTATGCCTGAGTCCCATTACCAGAAATAGATTTAAGAGATTTGGGTGTGGCCCAGGAGTATTGTTAAAGCTCTTCAGGTGATTCCAATGTGGCCACCTGTTCCAGTCTCCCTCCTTAACAGAACCATTCCACTAAGGTGTCCATTCAAATCACCTGGGGGAACTTTTAAGCCTTACTGGGTTCCAGACCCTACCCTAGTCTCCCAAATCAGAATCTCTGCAGCTGGGGCTTATGTATAGGTTTGTTCTAAAAGCATCTTGTTTTCCTATTTTGGAGCTTTCCATCTTTATTTTTTGATTTCCATATCTCCTGTTATATCCTTACTTGTTCTTCTTGGGTTTTATGTCTTTTTTATTCCTTTCCTGCCATTTTCATAAGATTTCAGGAAGGAGCAGATTTAAATGAGTGTATTCAATCTATCATGTTTAACTGAAAGTCTGCTAAATTAAAATTTTTTAAAAAATTTAAATACTTGACTTTAGTACAAAAGTTTGCACATTCATCGTACAAAATTCAAGTACAGTATTACAAAAGGGCATAGAGTATAAACTGAAAGTGCTCTCACTTCCCCCATTCTCACTTCTAAGGTTTAAATGATAATAATAACTTCGTCTTTAAACTTAAAAGTTCAGTGATAACTGAACAGTGATTACTGTTTGTAATAAGTTTATTCTCTTCTCTCTCTCTCTCTCTCTCTGTGTTTTAGATTATCAACTTTTATTTAAATATCCTGGTATCTTTTATTGTACTCACTCCACATTTATGCTTTTATTTACATGACTTTTTGCGCACCTGCACTGCTTCCCGACATCCTTCTCTTGGGAGCTCCCCTTCAACCTTTACTTCCAAGCCTTCAAGTCAATTCTTAGTCTCCAGAGCATTTCAGAATGTACTGAGCACAATTAATGCTCCCTTCTTTGTGTTCCTACACCACTTTGTTCACACCTCTATTTTAATACTTCTCACACCATTTGGAAGTTATTAATATTCTTATCTCACTGCTTATAAATTGCAAACTTGAGATGGTGGCGGCTGTATTATTCAATTCTATACTGCTGCTATACCCTGTTGCTCTATTTTTAGCTCCCAGTTTGTGGCTTGTCTTTTCTTTTTATAATGCCTTTAGATAAAGAGAAGGTTTTTTTTTTTTTTTAGAGAGTCTCACTTTGTCGCCCTCGGTAGAGTGCTGTGACGTCACAGCTCACAGCAACCTCCAGCTCTTGGGCTTAAGCGATTCTCTTGCCTCAGCCTCCTGAGTAGCTGGGACTACAGGCACCTGCCACAACGCCCGGGTACTTTTTGTTGCAGTTTGGCCTGGGCTAGGTTTGAACCCACCGCGCCCTACTCACTGAGCCACAGGCGCCACCCTAAAGAGAAAGATTTAAATTTCATGTAGGCAAAGTAGAGTGAAGCTTTCTTTATAGCTTGTGCTTATGGCTCTTAATAAACCCTATCCTGAGATCTGAGAGCATAAGGATATTTCCCTTTATTTTCTTCTAAAAGTCCTAAATTTAAGACTTTAATTTCCCTTTTAAAGTCTTTAATCCACCTGGAATTAGTTTTACAGGATCCAACAGATAATTGATTGTTCCAGCCCATATTCTGAATAGTCTATCTTTCCCCTATTGCTTTTTTAATTCCAGCCCTGTCATACTTCCGGATTTCGTAGGTGCCTGGATCTGTTTCTGGGCCCTCCAGGTGATTCCATCCCCGCCGCCGCCTATTCCTCTATAATAAATATCACAGGGTATTAATTTTTACAGCTTTATAATACGTGTTGATATATGTAAAAGCCAGTCCTTGGAACACATTCTCCTTCAAAGTGTTTTGGCTGTACTTTGCCCTTTGTTTTTCATATACATTTTAGATTAGTTCGTAAAGGTCCAGAAAAAAAAATCCTGTTGGAAATTTGGCTAAAATTCCATTGAATCGATAGACGAATTCTAGCCCCTCCCCCCCAACACTGTTCCCTCCCTCACGAAGGGAAAAGGTCAAGAGACGTTTATGGAATGAATGGATGTCTGATAAATGTCTCCAATGTACATCTTATAAGTCGGCATAGGATAAGTAGAGGTCAATAAATGAATGAATGGTGGCCAGTGATAACTCAGATTACCAAGTACATTCTTACCGTTCGCCTACTTGTTCTAATAGCTTATTTAAAATCTACAAGTCCACAACCCATCCTTCTCTAAACGCGAATCTATGAGCTATCTGGAGTGAGTCCTGAAGAGTTGTCAGTAAGAGTCCGCTACTGCTGCCTAGGCAAAGTCAGAGTCCAGCGGACAGCGCCTGGGATTTCGCCCTGCCGGCGCTAACCCGGCTGTGGGTCTCTGGCCAGTGCGCGAGGGGCCGCGGACTACAAGTCCCGGCAGGCCATGCGCGGCCGCGCCGAGAGCGATCAGGTGTCGGTGCAGCGCTGTGCGGCCTGCAGATTCCCACGGCGGGGCTGCTGCTGGGGACCCGGCGCGGCGGCTCCGCTTGCCTCTGGGTGAGTAGGAGCACCTCGCTGGTGGCTGGCGCGGAGCCCAGACTGACCCGGCCGCGGGGCGCGAGGGGGCCAGCGTGGACACATCGGGAGCCGGCCTTTGCACCGGCTCTGCAGCCGCCCGGGGACCCAGGGAACCCTTGTCCCGAGACCTTGTCACCCCGGCCTGGCGCGCGGCCACGTGGCTCAGGTGACTAGTAGTGCTCCGCCCCCTCTTGGATCTCCCCTACTTGCGTTGTCTCTTTAGCTTGGTGCACCGGTGGGATTTAGTGAGGACTGTCTACTTGGGTGGCACAGTCTTGCGTGCACACGAGTAGGTGGACCTGGAGGCGAACCTCAGGTGGCTCACCCAGACGCTGTTACCCTCAGGTGGCCTTACACTGCTCAGAGGCACAGGCGTCTGGGGCTGGTCTGAGCCAGAGTAGGGGGCGACGCAGGTATCTCAGCCATCCACTTGTGGTTTGCACGACGTGCCCCTGGTCTCTGCTTACCTCCAGCATCTTGCAGGGCCCAGCGCTTCCGAATTGCACAATAAATGTGTGCCAACGACCGTGGGCATTTGGAGAGAAGCCTTTAGGAAAGACGCCTAGTACGGCGCACTCCCAGGATTAAGTAGCATTTACTTTTCTTTCTACTATCTAGGAAGTCATTCAACAGATATTTATTGATTACCTCCGTGGTGCTTGGCACTTAATGGATGCTCGAGAGATAATTGCAACCTCGAAGTAAATTAGACTTTGTGCTTTCACAATTTTTTCTATAACAGTTTTCTTGTTGTAGTGGTTTTCAAACTTAATCATGCATGCTCATCACCTGGCATTCTTGTTTCAACACAGAAGGCTGGATGCCCATCTCCGAAGATTTTGATTCAATAGGTCTGGTATGGGGACCACGAATACATTTCTAACATGTGCCTGGGGATGCAAATGCTCTTGGTCTGGGGATTATACTTTTGATTACCCCCTTTTTATAGGAGAAAAATCCTCTGAACTTAAAGCACCAACTCTTCACTCCTGGTTGTGAGTCTGTCTGTCCTTATTTGCCAGTTTTACTTTTGTAGTTAAATGTGACCACGTACTTATTACCTTGTGCACCAGTTCCCCTGTATTTATATATACGTTTTCATGTAGTTTACACTCATCACTTTTCCTGGTTATATTTTATCTTATTGCCTTGTTATTTAGTTGGCCATTTCTCAACTGGCCTTAGGGATTTGAAATTTGATCTCTGCTACTAAAGTTTGCATTTTGTTCCTTTCTGATATACACTCTTACCCTTGTCAGACAAGGGACCTGTAAGATAAGAATAATGCTTGGTTCAGCCACCCATTTCTCCACCAGGGCAGTTCACTGAATAGACTCTTTGGGTTTAGATTTCCATGTCCTGGGGATTCCAGTGGCCTGCTTCAGGGTCCTGCTTGTTCTTGTGCACTCTTTGCTGTGTTGGATGGAGCTGTCATTGGATTCAAGTTCTGGGTCCATCACTAACTAGTTTCTTGGTTGAGTTTCTTACCTTTTTAAAAACTTTACTTCCTTATCTGTAGAATGAGCCTCTAATAGCATGCACCTCAGAATCTGGTTGTGCAACTTTGCTTCTTATTGGTGTCAGGGACCAGGTGTCTTTGATTTCTTTGATTACTCCCTTCAAGGGTATTTTTGCGTCTTTTCCAGCTTTGCAGGCTGACCAGAAGAAATAATTTTCATTTGTCTAATACAGTGGTTCTCAACCTGTAGGTCACGACAGGTTGAGACTGTATTAAAGATTCATGGCAATAGGGAGGTTGAGAACCACTGGTCTAACAGTATCTCTAGGAAATAGGAGGAGGCTGCGGTCACTTTATGGGATTATTGGAATTAAAGCCCTAAGAGCCTTTTCTTTATGGTAATTCTCTTTGTGCTCCATGCAGAGAGAGGGGACTTCAGGCCTGTAGTCCCAGAATGTGGCATGGGTAGAGGGCTGCAGATGAATGGTAGCCACTTATTGACCCCATGAACAGTAAGTGCTTGATTTCCTATTTAGTTCTGTCTAGGGGATGGACATTTAACGTGTCCATCAACTTCCCATTTGTAGAACTTCCCATACTCTCCTGTTGCCTGGTTTCATGACCCACTGGGGTGTTTCCTGTGGTCCAGCGAGATGAATTCTATTCTTATCATTGATTTGACAGTAAAAAAGCTCTGTCAGCTTTGCTGCTCGCCTAAAGGTTTTATAGACTGAAATGGTTTGTTTCTAGTGAGGAGCATTGGTTGATCTTATGATTTGGTGTTGATCTCCAGGGCTTTAAGCATGCCTGGCACTGTTTGGGTATGGTAGAGGGTCAGAAATTATAGTCCCACCCATAGCAACTGGTGCATTTACTTGAGAACAGTAGTAAGAACCTTAATGAACAGGGGTTCTGGTGTCCCTTTCAAAGAGGTCATATGCCTTAAAGAGAAGCTCTGAACTCTTGGAGTGGGAAGGCTCAGTTCAAGGTCTTATGCTGCCATTTTACTAGCTGAGCCATCTGGGGCAAATCACTCACCCTCTCTGGTCCTTGATTTCCTCATTTATATGTGGGGATAATATTTGTCTCACCTGACTGGGCTGTGTGGACTATCTAATTAGATGAGTGTAAGGTGCTCTGTGGAGGTTAGTCATTGCTAATATTATTATTTAGTGATTAGGTTTTAGGTTCTTGGGGGCCTTAGACCCCCTGCAAGGTTTGTGTGCTGTTATGAGAAGTAAATCAGGTGAAAGTCAAAAAGGCAAGTAAACCGAACAGGGCAGGTGATTCATTAGCAAAGGGTTTAATAATGAAAGGTGTTTTTCAATGACAGACATATTTCATGCCTGACAGGGTCTTTTAAAATACCCTGCGGAAAGCAACTCATTTGCATGTTAAAAACTCACTGACACCTCATAGAAAACTCTAGTTCCAGTGTATTTAGACTCAGTTTGGCTCCTATATAATCTATTTTATGTATTTCAATTTCCACCTATTTTATTACCAAGGAGATTTAGAGAGTTATGTCTGCTGTGCTTCCCTTTCCCCACCTAGAGGTGGTTTCAAAGGTGGCGGAGGCCCCACTACATACAGAGGGCAGCTGTGGAGATTGGTGTAACAGGAGTTCAGTTGAGGCAAGGCCTGGGAGCTGGTGTTGGGGGTAATAAGGGAGGATGACTACTGAATTGTCATGGCAGGGCAAGTGTTTTCACCTGTTGGGCCTGACAGGGTGCAATTTATCCATTCATTGATTTATTCATTCAGTAAATGTTTTTGGAGCACCTACTGTATGGTAGGCCAGAATTTTGCAAACAACAACTTGAGGGCCAACTCTGGCCACACCTGTTTCTTTGGGTATCTTCTCAGGTTATCTTGTGCTGCAATCCTGGGTGGAGTAGTTGTGTCAGACAAGTTCTAGCATACAAACTACAAATTATTATGGCTCTTTTTTTTTTTTTTTTGAGACAGAGTCTCACTTTGTTGCCCTCAGTAGAGTGCCTTGGCATCACAGCTCACTAACAACCTAAACAGCAACCTAAACTCTTGGGCTTAAGCGATTCTCTTGCCTCAGCCTCCTGAGTAGCTGGGACTATAGGCACCTGCCATACCACTGGGCTACTTTTAGAGATGAGGTCTCACTCTGGTCTTGAACTCTTGAGCTCAGGCAGTTCACCCTCCTCAGCCTCCCAGAATGCTAAGATTATAGGTGTGAGCCACCGCACCTGGCCTCTATATGGTTCTTTATAGAAAAAATTTGTGGGCCAGGCTTGGTGGCTCATGCCTGTAATACCAGCACTTTGGGAGGCTGAGGTGGGAGATTGCTTGAGCCCAATAATTTGAAACCATCTGATAGGCCCCAGCTCTACCAAAACAAGAAAAAGCTAGCCAAATGCAATGGTGCATCCCTGTAGTCCCAGCTACTTGGGAGGCTGAAGTGGGAGGATCACTTGAGTTCAAGTTTGCAGTAAGCTATGATCAGGCCATTGCTCTTCAGCCTAGGTGATAGAGTAAGACCTTATCTTGGGAAAAAAAGAGAAAAAGTCAAAAAGAAAACAAAGAGATCTTTGTTCTAGGCAGAGAGAACTGCAAGAGCAAAAGCTCTGAGACCAGAATGGGTCTAGTGCAGTGGTTCTCAAACTGTGGCTTGCGACCCTCAGGAACTGTATTAAAGGGTCATGGCATTAGGAAGGTTGAGAACCACTGGTCTAGTTTGTTTGATGATTAACAAAGAGGCCAGTGCAGTTGGAATGGGATGAGTAAGGGGGAAAATGGCAGGGCATGAGACCCTACAGGAAATTGGGGTCCAATCATGTAAGGCCTTGTAGGCTGTGCCAAAGGTTTGGCTCTTTGTCTGCATGAGGTGGTAGCCATTGGAGAACTTAGAGCAGAGGAGTGCTTAATCTGACTTTAGTTTCCATGTTCACTGGGGAAAAACTTACTCATTCAATCATTTATTAGCAATTGTCTCATTTTATTTACCTCTCATTTGATCTTGAGCTCCTCTTAGGAGAGTGGCCATAAACTCTAGCCCTGCCTGGACAGAAATCCAAGGGATTTGGTCATGGATGTTTACACTATGCCTTTCATGACATATTTCTTTATCCTAGTGGATGACCTAATGCCTAAATGTCCGACTCATGATCTGGTACCCTTCTCACAGGAAACTTGTTTACATTGGTGGACATCCTGTGGCTCTTGTCTGCCCTGTGTCCAGCTTATTCCTAAGAGAGGCCTCGTTAGAATGGGAGTTAGGGCTGGGAGTGTGGATCAGGTGAGACACAGAGGAGGCAGTGCAGCAAAACAGGTGACTAACAGAAGCCTTTTATTACTCACAGATCTCCAGGAGAGGAGGTGTCCATGAGGGCCAGTGGTAGTCTGGAGACAGCAGAGTGTGTGTGTGTGGGGGAGAGAGAGAGAGAGGAGATCTGTGGACTCATCAAAATTAAGAAGAAAATGGTCTATAAGTGACACAGCTGAGATTTGAATCCCCATTTGACTAACTATGAAACCTTTAATGCTACTCTTGACTTTTTTTCTTCTGCAGGGTCTGGGGACATGGCCAGAAAGGCTCTCAAGCTTGCTTCATGGACCAGCATGGCTCTTGCTGCTTCTGGCTTCTACCTTTACAATAACAAGTACTTGGACCCTAATGACTTTGGCGCTGTCAGGGTGGGCAGAGCAGTTGCTACGGTAGGTTTTTCTTATTTCGTGGGTAGCAGAGAAACTGCAGTACTACTTGCACATGTTCAGATGTGTAGCACATGAACATGCTTTTCATACATGTGTGGGGATATGCATGTACCTTTGCATGTGCCAGAGCTCCCTCTACACCAGCGATTCTCAACCTGTGGGTCGTGACCCACAGGAACTGTATTAAAGGGCTGTGGCATTAGGAAGGTTGAAAACCACTGCTCTACATGGTTGCACAGGCGGATGTATACAGCCTCGGTCATCTCAGAGTTAAATAGAATGGAATTGTGTAGGGTCTCTGTTCTGAGGCCTTTACATTTTAGGTTCTGTATCTTTTTTTTTTTTAATTATTATTATTTGGGATTCATTGAGGGTACAAAGAATTAGGTTGCACCGATTGTATTTGTTAGGTAAATATCCTCTTATAATTGTGTAGGTTCTGTATCTTATTTCAGTGACAGACTTAGAGGAGCAGTGTTCCTTCTAAGTGTTCTTTCTCTAATTCAGCATTTCTAAAGCAAAAGCACAAGGAAGGAAGACTTTACAGCTTTGAGGAGATTCTACTAGAAAACTTGATCTCTCTTCAGAGAGCTAGCATAAATTGTTCTGAAGTAGGACTGATACCCAGAGTATCTAGGCCTCAGAGAATTTTGGGAATTCCTTTGAGCCCCAGAGTGACAGAGAATCTGAGTTGAATATTTGACAGTGAGGCTCGGCGCCTGTGGCTCAAGTGGCTAAGGCGCCAGCCACATACACCTGAGATGGCGGGTTCGAATCCAGCCTGGGCCTGCCAAACAACAATGACGGCTGCAACCAAAACATAGCTGGGTGTTGTGGTGGGTGCCTGTGTTCCCAGCTACTTGGGAGGCTGAGGCAGGAGACTCGCTTGAGCCCAGGAGTTTGAGGTTGCTGTGAGCTGTGATGCCATGGCACTCTACCCAGGGGGATAGCTTGAGGCTCTATCAAAAAAAAAAAATGAATATTTGACAGTAAGAGGGTTTTCTGGCTCAATAGGAACATCATCCTGGCGTGGTCATGTCCTCTTAGCCCTGCTGACAGCGACTCTTCCAGGCAATCCTATATAATTGCCCCATGGGTGGGTAGGTGGCCACATGCTTTGGGCATTTCTTCCTTTTTTATCTGCTGCAGGATGAACTCATCCTTTCTTCTTCTTGGTGTAGATTCACTCTGATGCACTCTTTTTTGGTTGTTATCTGACCATTTCCTTAATTCTAAGTATTGTCAGGGTTCTTCTGAGCCTGACTCAGAGGGGGCCTGTCCTCAAGGGTAAGCTGAATCACAGAATCAAGACAGACAAATAGATTTCAGGTAGATGGCCTGTGAATGATGAAATAGTTCCTAAGTGCTTACTGAGTGCCTTCTTTGGGCCCGCCATTGTCTTCTATGCTTTGAGGGGTAGAGATGAGGTGTCCCATCTAGACTCAGCTTTGAAGGAACTTCTGGATAAGGAGTGCACATATAAAAACAGTGTGAATCCATGCATTGTGTCAAGATGACTACTGCCGTGATCTGACACAAGTGTGAGCACTGTGGCCTGTTAGTCAGGCTGAGAGTTCTCAAGGAAGCAGAGTTTGAATGGAACCTTAGAGATGACAACAGTTGGAAAGCAGGGAGGAAGGTACTAAGCAGTGCTTTAGAAGCCAGCCACTAAGCTGTCTATTCCTTTTTTTGTTGTTGTTGAGACAGAGTCTCACTGTGTCGCCCTTGGTAGAGTGCTGTGGCGTCTCAGCTCACAACAACCTCCAACTCTTGGGCTTAAGAGATTCTCTTGCCTCAGCCTCCCAAGTAGCTGGGACTACAGGTGCCTGCCACAATGCCCGGCTGTTTTTTGTTGCAGTTGTCATTGTTGTTCTAGCTTGCCCAGGCTGGGTTCGAATTCTCCAGCCTCAGTGTATGTGGCTGGTGCTGTAACCACTGTGCTACGGTTGCCAAGCCCTTAAGCTGTCCATTCTTTAAAGGCCAGGCTCTGGTCTTGATCATCCTTGGACACTCTCCAGCACCAGGTTTTGTTCCTCATTGGTGTTTAGCAGGTGTAAGTTGAATAGGAGAAAACTTGTAGAGTACGGACAAAGGAACGGAATCTTCTTACTATCAGCCTTGTAAGCCCCTTAATGTCCAGGGTCCCTGCTTGCTCAATTCTAAAAAGGAAGGTTTGGCACTAGGTAACCAATCCCTAGGCTCTCTCTGTGTCTGAGATACCATGGATCCTGTAATTTTCTGATTCACCAAGGATAAGGGGACCTCTCTGGAAGTTTTGGTTAGCAGAGCAAACACAAATATAAAACGATGTTTGTGATTCAGAGAAGGGGATAAGTTTGTCCAAGAACATTCAATCAACTAGTGTTTAGTTATGTGTAAAAGTGCTGGGGGTTCCATGATGAACAGGGAGGACACACTTCTGTCCTTATATAGCTTAAATCAGCGGTTCTCAACCTGTGGGTCATGACCCCTTTGGGAGTCGAACAACCCTTTCACAGGGGTTGCCTAAGACCATCCTGCATATCAGATATTTATATGATGATTCATAAAAAATTACAGTTATGAAGTAGCAATGAAAATAATTTTATGGTTGGAGGTCACCACAATATGAGGAACTGTATTAAAGGGTCACAGCATTAGGAAGGTTTAGAACCACTGGCTTAAATTCTATTGCAGGAGAGACAATCTGTAATCAAGGAAATATGTGAGTCAAATAATTGTGAATGGTGATTTGTTACGAGAAATGATTGAGAGTTCCTGCCTGGGAATGGGAGAGGTGTGGTTGGGGGGGCAGAGGTGGGATTTGTGCAGAGCTCTGAATGCCAGGAAAAAGCCAGCCAGGCTAAGATCCAAGGGCAGAGAATCTTAGGAGTGGGACTGGCCACTCCCCTAGACATAGATGCTTGTGTCAGGGGCTTACAGCTGCAGGGCTAGGGCAGAGGAATAATCCTTGAAGTCTAGGCACTAAACTTTTTTCTCCCTTGGTTCACAGACAGCTGTTATCAGTTACGACTACCTCACCTCCCTGAGGAGTGTCCCTTATGGCTCAGAGGAATACTTGCAGTTGCGATCCAAGGTATGGGATGGATGGGACCCATCTCAGCCAGGCCAGGACTGGATGGGTCCTGAACGGCTGGTGGCTGGCCAGCAAGCTTCCTGCATGCAGCTGGAGGTGGGTGGAGGGCAGTGTGGGGGCATAGGCCTGGGCCATTGGCTGTCAGGGTTTTGGAAGGAGGGAGAGGAGGATTACCTCCTTCTTCTTGTTGAGGTGTTTTGGGTCTGGTAGATAGACTCCAGGTCCCGTGGTACTGAGGTTATTAATCTACATATGAGATGCTGTTGGGGAGGCCAGTGTGTGTTTCTGGGGAGTAAAAGTGTCTGGGATGACTCAGGAAGGATGTAGGCTCTGTCCCCAAGACAACTCAGCCACCTTCTAAACTGCTTTGTCAGGCAAAACCCAATTGAAGGAGGTTAATTGCTTTTCTGTTCTCTGAAGTCTACTCTGGGGCCTCTTGTTGGCCTCTGTGTGGCGCTGTCGGCCCCAAACTCTCTGTTCTTACTTGGAGTCGGGCAGTTGATGTTGATGCTACATTTAGATATCCCACAGAGTTGGAGGATCAAGCAGGGAGGGCATTTTTGTGTATGTAGGTTGAGTTCAAGGTCAAGGGCCGACATCTTTGGCTGCTCCAGAGAGAGATTAGTGATAGACTGGCAAGTCTTTGCTGAGGCAGTCCTCTCAGTAGGGGTGCCCTTTGCCTTTTAGAAAATTCCTAGTCATTCTCTTGGACTCATCTCAAACACCAGTTCTGTGATCCTTTCCTTCTCAGTCATCCTATGTGGATGGAATAATTAATTTTTAAATCTTTTTTTAAACTTTTTATTATGGCAGTTTCAGCCACCCACCAGGGTAGAGAGAATAGTGTAATGAACCTTGGTGGAGCTGTCATCCAGCTTTGGAAATTATCAACATTTTGCCCATCTTATTAGTCATCTACTCCTGCTTTTATTTATTATTCCTTCATTTGTTTTTTAATTTATTTATTTGTTATTTTTGCTGAAAGACCTAAATGCCAATCCTGGGCATCATATTATTTTCACTGTAAATACTCCAGTGTGTGTCTAGAATAGGTGAGGTTCTTTAAGGAGACATACCTACATTGTCATGATCATACTTAACAAAATTAACAATTCCTTAATAATCTCTAATAGCTAGTCCCTGTTCAAGGTTCCCTCATCACCAAAATGTCTTTTTATAGTTAGTTCAAATCTGGATCCAAACAAGGAACATATATTATGTTTTGGTGATGTTTCCTAAATCTTTTAAAATCTTTAACATTTTCTCTCCTTTTTTTTTTTTTTTTTTTGGAGTTACTTGCTCATTGAAGAAAACAGGTCATTTATTCTGTAGAATTTTCTAAATTCAGGAGTTGGCTGATTGCATCTTCAGAGTGTTATTTAATGGGAGATACATTCAAATGGTACACAATTCAAAATATATGATCTTTGAGACATACCAAATGACCCTCCTACCCGTGTTCCTCAGGTACCAAGTTTCCTGTCTGGAGGTGATCACTGCTTCTTGTGTATCCCTTCTAGAGATATCTTCCTATTTGAACTTAATTTCTTTTTTTTTTTGGAGACAGGGCCTCAAGCTGTCCCCCTGGGTAGAGTGCCGTGGCATTACAGCTCACAGCAACCTCCAACTCCTGGGCTCAAGCGAGTTTCCTGCCTCCACCTCCCAAGTAGCTGGGACTACAGGCGCCCGCCACAACGCCCGGCTATTTTTTGGTTGCAGCCATCATTGTTGTTTGGCGGGTCCGGGCTGGGGATTTGAACCCGCCACTCTAGGTGTACGTGGCTGGCGCCTTAGCCGGTTGAGCCACAGGCGCCGAGCCTGAACTTAATTTCTTTATCTTTATTCTTGCCACATAGTTGGTTACATGTATTACTCTCTTTTTAGACTATTTGTTCCTTTAGATCAGGGAGTACGGCTTTCATTTTTGGGTCTTTTACCTCTAGCAGTCATGCCTTGGGCTGAGTTAATTCAATATTTTGATGCCAGGCTTTACCTCCTGCCTCCTTGCCTTTTGAGAGGTCTGAGATAGAATGCAAGGTTTATAGTCAGAATGCCTGAGTCGATGCCTTGGCTTTGGGAAATTCATCTAGCCTTTTGCGGTTGCCATTTTTCTTGTTTGTAAACTAGAGATGGTTATACTGCTTTTTCTTTTTTTTCCCTTTTCCTTTTTTTATTTTGAGACAGAGTCTAACTCTGTTGTCCTAGGCTAGAGTGCCGTGGTGTCATAGCTCATAGCAACCTCAGTCTCTTGGGTTCAAGTCCTTCTTTTGCCTCAGCCTCCCAAGTAGCCGAGACTATTACTTTCCATGATGCCTGTCTAGTTTTAGTAGAGACAGTGTCTTACTCTTGCTCAGGCTGGTCTTGAATTCCTGAGCTCAAGCAATCCATCTGCCTCAAAGTGCTAGGATTGCAGGTGTGAGGCACTATGCCCAGCGATTTATACTATTTATTGAGGATTTTTTTTTTTTTGAGCCAGAATTTTACTCTGTCAGCCTGGGTAATTTTGCTCTGTCACTCTGTCACCAGAGTGCTGTGGTGTTGTCATAGCTCTCAGCAACCTCAAACTCATGGACTTAAGCAATCCTCGTCCCTCAGCCTCCCAAGTAGCTGGAACCACTATGCCGGGCTAGTTTTTCTATTTTTAATAGAGATGGTGTCTTGCTCTTGCTCAGGCTGGTCTCAAACTCCTGTGTTCAAGCAGTACACCTGCTAGAGTGCTGGGATTACAGGTGTCAGCCACCACACCCAGCCCTTATTGAGGATTTTATAGGTGATATCTGAGTTATTGTGAAATAATAAGGCAGGTATCAAAACTAAGATGTGTCCTGTAAGTTATGCTCCATGAGGAGAGACTTGGTCTGTGCTATGTATATATATATCCGTGTCTGCAGGTCTTATACAGACACATACCATTAACCAGGACACAGTAGATCCTGAATAAAGGTTAGTTGGATGAATGAATGAATGAGATGTTAGTTTTTATGGAGAATTTCAAAGCCTCTGCCTCTGAGGCTTATGCTCCCCTGATTTTCCCTGTCACCTTCTCCATCTGACCACTGCTATGGACCTTGAAACCCCTTCCCAGAGTGACATTTTGAGGTGGGCTCCAGGTCAGGACATAGGGGCAAAGCCTCTGCCTTGGGTAGTCTGCAGAGCAGATGGGTGATCAGTGTGTGAAGTCACTTGCCCATCACGTGTAAGTCATCTGAAAGGCAGTGGTGCTGCAGCTCCTGGAGAAGCTGACAGCTTTGGGGGATGCAGAAAGGAAAGTGCAGCCTGGCATTTGACAAGAGGGCATCACGTGGTGGCTGGCACCAGATAACAGTGTAGACCGGTCTCTAGAGTTGTGTGGGAAGAGGGAGCTGGCTGGCACTAAAGAGCACGAGTAAATACTGCAGGAGTGTTTTCTTCCATCTGAACGCTTATCCCTTCTCGTCAGCAGGCCTGATAAAGGAGTGAGCTAAGGGTAAAACATAATTATCTCACCTGTCAAGCCAGCATCTCAAGGTCCCAGAGTATGTCAGAGCCAGGAAACTAGCTTGGCAGGCAGTGATGACTTTGAGCAGCACTTCCAAGGTTGGCACTGGCAGGCTGGGATCTCAGTGACTCAGCTCTGCATCCAGAGGGCTGGGAGCCAGCGTGCAGAGGTGTGCTCTAGAGGCACCTAGTCCTTTGCTAGGCAACCAAGGGGCTAGGGAGGGGCTAAGGTGCTCTGGAGAACTAGATCTTTGGTTCCTAGGATGATTATAAACTGAGAAGTATGTGAGCTGACCTAAGGAAATCATCGCAGGTGTAGACGTCCAAGCAATGGGCCAGAGGAGGCAGATGGACTTAATTCTAAGGGGTTGGGATATAGGGATACTTGTTAATTTTGAGGTTCAGGAGCCATTCTCATTTTGGAAAATAGCATCCAGACTTTCCTTTGAGGAGCTGCCCTATCTCAGATACTCTCTATGAGTTTTGGGTAGGGCTCCCTCCACCCTTATTAGCCAGGTAATCAGTGGAGTCCCTTCTGCTGGTCCTAGAGATGATTCAAGGATGAGGACTTGAGTCAGTTCTGGCCAGTGAACTTCACCTCCAGGACTTTTGGGGGGAATAGTGGCACTCTTTCCTATAGGGTTAGCTGAGAGTGTAGGATGTTGGCTTAAAGCTTTTAGCAGCTATCTTGCTAGCACGAGGGGAAAACCATCTATGAATGGAGCTAGTATTGCAAAGAGATATGTTATTTGAGTCCCTAGATCTAGCTGAGCCTGAAGCTAGACTATCACTGGGATTTTCAGTTATGTCTGCCAGAAAATTCCCTTTTTGTTTAAGGTAGTTTGAGTTAACTTTACTGTTACTTGCATCCAGTGAGTCTTTTGGTATACTGGGGATTCTTAGAGAAGCAAAAGTGGCATTTACAGAGGTCACAGAAACACCCCTAACTCAAGGGGAGAAATGAAATTCAGGATTCTAGTGCTTAATGAGGGTGAGGAGAGGATTGGATGGAGCTGGGTGGAATTTGAGCCATTTTGAACCTAGCTCCAGGTCCCCAGGCTCCCAGTGTACTGTCAGGCACCTCTGCTTTCCTAATTGCAGCATGGTGGCAGTGGGTTCTCCCACTGCTCAGTTTGTAGGAATGGAGAGGAAAAACTTAGCTTAATAGGCATTGTGGGCCTGGTGTGGTGTCTCAGTCCTGTAATCCTAGCGCTCTGGGAAGCTGAGGTGGGAAGATTGCTTGAAATCTGGAGCTTGAGGCCAGTCTGAACAAGAGTGAGACCCAGTCTCTACAAAAAATAGAAAAATTAACCTGAAGCAGTGGCAAACACGGGTAGTCCCAGCTACTCGGGAGGCTTGAGGCAGAAGGATCGCTAGAGCCTAGAAGTCTAGGGTTGCTGTGAGCTATGGTGATGCCACTGCACTCTAGCTGGGGTGACAGATTGAGACTCTGTCTAAAAAAAAAAAATTAGACATTGTAGGTTATTTAAACCAGCCAGAGAGAAGTTCCAGGGTGTACGGTCTGCTTTGATAGCCCTTTCTCATTGTAATGAACAAGTTAATTGTATCCTGTTTTCCTTATTTTGTTTGTATATTTGTTAATTGGAATTCTTCTGTAAGAAAGAGCTGTCCCTTCTCTCCCAGTTATTTATTTTTCTCAGCACGAACACATGGATATTTATTCTATGGGTTAATACATCCAATATATAATCCAAACAATCCTTATCCTTTCCATCTGAAACAGTCGTTTATTCTGATGCTCAAATGGTTCCAACTTTGGCCATCACTCCTTCAGGGTGGCTCCTCTGCCTTCTGATATACCCCTGACCTTTTTGGGGGTACTGTCTTATTTTCTTGTACAAGATGCTCAGGATCATCTTGTATTTTACTTGCCGCAGCCTTGGGATCCATTACTTCTCTAATGGCCCTGGTTCCTTTTCTTGGAGAATGCTGTTTAGAGACCAAGATTTGGAAGCTAAGTGTGCTCATTGCTACTGGGGTGCTGTTACTTCTAGGCCCTTCCAGGAGACAGAGCAGGGAAAGATATGTCTGACACTAATTCATGCATACACAATAGTTCTTCTGTCTTTTAAGAAACTGTGAGTTCAAATGTGTATCTCCAATTCTAGGCCAACTCCACAGAGTCCCTATTAGTTTTCTCCCTTTCCTTATATGTGTCTTTCTCTGACAATGAGAAACCTGCCCATATTATTGACAATATAGTTTCTTTCTTCTTCTTCTTTTTTTTTTTTTTTTCCTGAGGCAGTCTCACTCTGTTGCCCTGGGTAGAGTGCTCTGACATCATAGTTCACAGCAACTTCAAACTCCTGGACTCCCACAACCCTATTGCCTCAGCCTCCTGAGTAGCTGGGACTGCAGGCACCTACAGGCACCTGTCACAACGCCCAGGGGTCTCTACCACAATTTTAGTAGAGATGGAGTCATGCTCTTGCTCAGGCCGGTTTTGAAATCCTGAGTTCAGGCAAACCACCTGCCTCAGCCTCCCAGAGTGCTAAGATTACAGACATGCCCGGCCTATAATATATTTTCTTACTTGTTTAACTCTGATATACCTTAAGATCCTTGAGGCATACAAGAGCAGAGAGAGAGGCTTAATATGGGTGAAGTTGAATAAAAGTTGATTTGGAAAGATGGGTAGAATCAAAACATGTACTGTTGGGGACAATGTGATTTTGGCTGAGAGTGATGGGTGAAATTTTGGAGATTATCTATAAGAAACAGAGATTAGCTCAATGCTATTGGTGACTAAAGTATGGATGAGTGAAGGGGCATACTGGCAAATAGAATTAGAGCTAGGTCACAGAAGGACTCAAAGGCCACGTTTTATATAGGTAGTAGGGAGCTATGAAAAGTTCTTGAGTAAAGTTATTAAGCCTTCAATGAATGAGAATGTTTGAAGGTATCAGTTACTAAATCATTTTTGAGCTTCTACTCTGTAAGAAAGAGGGTAGAAGTGTATGAATGTGTGTGTGAGAGAGAAAGAGAGAATGAATGAGAGTGAGAAACCCTTTCCTTCCTTAATCAGAGTCATAATGTAGGAGGGGACCTTGATTGCTGCTATGACTATGAAGCTTTTTAGCTGAGCTCAAATTCTTGTTACTAGGTAGGTCTCTGGGCTGCTGTGGTATCAGGTGCTTCAAGTCAGCAGCATGTGTGTCTGTTTGATTAGTTACTATAGTACTTAATATTTGGACTTAAGGAAGTCATGATTAATAATATCCTTCTCTGCCTTGTCTGAGAAGCAAAATCAAGGAGTTTGAAATGTCAGCTACATTACTAATAGAAGCAGGGCTGGTGCGTATGGTTTGGGTCTGAAGTAAGTGGGCTTGCGGAACTTCACCAGATTTGATAGACTTACCTACCCAGGCACAGGCACAGTGAAAGCTCTCAGATGAGGGCCAGCACTTAGGGAAGGGAAGAGCTGAAAGTCAGTCCTCTCTGGACAAGCAGACCCCAAAAGGAGAGGAGAAATCAAGGGGCGAGTGAGCATCCTGTGTTTCTTCTCTAAAACCCTCCAGTCTGACTGGTGATTCCTCTTTGCACAAGGAGTGAGGGAGAGAGAAGAGAGGTCCCCTCATGTGCTCCCCTGAAACTGCAGTACTGGCTGAGAAGGGGAGGTAGCTGTCAATTTGCTGTAAGAACCTTTTGTGCCCATCAAATTCTGCTAAGCTTTATGTCTTGTTTAGGGACACAGGTTTCTTTAAGTTGCAGTATAGGGCAACAATTTTGGTATTATTGAAATCTACATTTAAACACTATCAACTTTTAAAACCATGAGATACGTAAGGTGTTTTGGGGAAATGGGGTTCAATTTCTTTCTTTCTTTTTAAATTAAACAGTTGAATTGAGTAGAGAATGATTTACAAATTGGGCAGCTCCCAAACCAGAAGGGATTCTATTTTGGTCAAGGGGGCAGTTAAGGACTAATGTCAGATGATTGACTCTATATTCATTCCATTGAACTTGAGAAAGACATCTTGGGCATCAGCTAGTTCAAGCCTCTAATGTACAGATGCAGAACTAGAGGTGCAGAGAGAAGTGATGTGATTTTAGCCCCCAGGTTTGTGGCAGATCATGAACTTGATCTTGACATCCAAATCTTGCCCAATCTCATGTTCTTAGCACTTTATAGTCTGTTGTCTCTCTGTTTATCTGCTTCCAATCTGGGACAAACACCAAGTTGGATAGAAAGTGGGGACAAAGATGCCTGTGCAGTGGCTCTTTGCCAGCTGGTTGTGGCTGCTGGAGGTGCCCCGCTCCCCAGTTCACCTACCCTAGCCTGAGCCTGAGCCTGAGGCTCTGCTGCTGCCTGTGGTGGGTTTGGGAGACATGGGAGGAGGGAGAAGGGAAATAGAGCCTCCTCCCTGGAACTTCCTTTGCTCATTTAGTCAAACAGCCAAATGGTTAATTGAACAACTGCTTAGCATTTATGTTCCCCAGTAGAGGAGAGTGTAGACCCTTCAGTGGAATTGGTGGTCCTTAGGGTTTTGCTTTGGGAAAGTATTTCAACTCTTAAGCTATTGAACAAACTGCAAGTTTTGAGGATAACCATGGATAACCATACTATTAGTCTAGTGAAGTTATAGTAATTCATTAAACAAGGGACACTATAGCAGTGTTTGGCTCATTAGGAATATTCTAGAAACCTGGGGACTGGCCAAACCAGGATATTTTTTCTATCTATCTATTATTTTAGCTGGTGTTAACTGAGACTGCTCTGTGCCAGGTACTGGGAGAGGCACAGAGAAGATAAAGGGAAATGAGGCTTGACCTCTGCCCTCAAGTTGCTAATAGTTGGGATGAGGGAAGAGCAGGTATGAAATCACTTATTTGTCTGGCTCCTGGTCTAGAGTTACTGCTCCTGAACTCTGACAGCGACTAACTCTTAACCAAGAGGGGCAAGGGCAGGTCCTTGCTTGGGAGGTCTGGCTGGGGTACCCTCCTCCTCTGATTGTGCTGCAGTTCCTCCACACTTGCAGCCTCTCTTGACCTGGCATGGAAGCTTTTCAGTGAGTTTTTAGGCAGTGTGCCCCCAAACCCCCTTCTGCTGTTTTTGTTTGTCATCACGGGACATTCTCCAGAAAGTGTCCTGCAGGGGGAGGAGGAGGGAAATTGAATCCTTGCTATCTTGGTGACTGGCTTTCTTGGAGTTTGTGATAATTTCTGCAGGAGCACGAGCTGCATTTAATTTGCTCTTGTGGGTCATCTAAGGACCAGGCCTCTGGAATTAGGGAAACAAAGTCTAGCGCTTCTTTTTAGTTTTCTGTACCTAGACCTTTCTGAATACTGCACTGCAAATCTGTGCAGTTTTCCACAGTGGCCCTGGCCCCAGAACCTTGCTGATTCCTAGAGAGCTCCATAGGAGTAGGTTAGCTGGCCTTGATCTGGTGTGGGGAGAGACTTGGTGGGCTCCACTCCCATCAGGGGGGTCTTGGAGGAAAAGGGTATGATTGGAATGTCCCCATGAAGACTGGTCCTAGTCAACCAAAGTGATGCCAGTTACCATCTTAAATGATCTAGACTTCTTAGTTGCAGACCTTGGCCGATTACATCCTATTTTGCCATATCTGCATTTATCTTGTATTTTAAGAAAAGATGTAACATATTTAAGACTTAAGAAAAGGTATACAAAATAATTCAGTGCTCACCCTCAGACTCCCTGTCCAATTTCAGAGTTAATCTCTTACCCAGTCAGTTGTGGTCCCCAGCTACTTCTTCCCTGATTGCGGCTGGCTTCCCGCATAACCAGGATAAGCCCTGTCTTGAATCCATTGTTTATCATTCCCATGTACTTCTCTATAACCGACTGTTTAGGTATTGTAATGATATTTTTTATTCTGTTGACTCTTTTTCCTTTACTTGGCTTTGTTCTAAGCAAAACTATCTGTGAAATTACAGGTTTGATTCATTCTCTCTCTCCCCCCTCTCTGTGTCTAGTGAATGCTTATGCAAATGAATGTTCTGGTGCCAACTGGGACTGCCCTTTGTACCACCTTTTGCTTGCCATGCAAGCATGTGACCCCACTGCTACGGGGTCACACTTTGAGAAATGGGCTTGCACCATCTGTAGCAGATGCTGGGCAAATTTCAGCGTGTACCCTTTGTTGCCTTGGTCTTCCCCCTGCTGTTTTTGGCACTCTCTTTCCAGCTCTTCTCTTTTCCTCTTTTTAGCTTCTGGGGCTTTGGGCTTGAAGATGCCTGATGGAATGGTGTTTTCTACTGTGGCTCTGAAGCAGTGATCCCTTTCCAAAGCCCACAGTTGTAATGAAACACAGCCCCTAGGCGGCGCGAGGTTGTTGCAGTGTGCATAGTGTCTCTCTGTGCTGATCAGTGCATAGTTCCTCGTGCATGTCTGTGGCTCCCTCACCTACAGGGGCTGCCTGGGTACTCGGGCTGTGAGGCTGCTGTGAACTATGATGCCACGGCACTGGCTTCCTGCTGTTCCAGAGCTGTACCTTCAGATAAAGGGAAAATCCTGGATTTTGTAGGGTGAGTGGAGGCAGACTGACCTCCCGACTGTCCAGATTCCGTGCTGCATTGAGGGCTTAGCTTGCAGCTAATGCAAGGGACTTAGTGGGGCAGGAGCTGGAGGAACTCCAACTTTGGCCTATCCTTACCCATCTCAAACCCCATCCCAGACCCTATCTCAGACTAACGTTGGCTGAACTTTTCAATCCTGATCATTTTCCCCACTGAAACCCCCCTGCAGTTTCCTGTGCTGCCCCGATCGAGTGCTTCCCCTAGGTCTGAGCTGTTTCCACTTCTGCTGAAGATGGTGAAGGTAAACAGCTTGAAGCTATGTGATGAGGGATTTAGGGTAGACATACGCTGGGACTTCCCTGTGGCTAAGGTGGTTTAGTACTAGAGTGGGTTACTCAGGACCATTGTGAAGTTTGAATTTGGAGGGCAACTTTAAGGAAACAAGAGATTCTGGGTTTTTTTTTTTTTTGCAGTTTGTGGCTGGGGCCAGGTTTGAACCCACCCCCTTCAGCATATGGAGTCGGCTCCCCACTCCTTTGAGCCACAGGTGTCGTCTGAAACAAGAGATTCTAGAAACAAGAGATTCATGTGTCTGGCATGGAGGCAAGAATGGGATAGCTCCCTGGTGGTTCCTAATCTGTCAGACTATCAGAGGCACTTGTGGAGCCTTGTAAAGATTTATTGTTCGTGATCCTAGGGTACTGGAAAGCCATATATGTGTGTGTGTGTAAATATATATATATATATATATATTTTTTTTTTTTTTTTTTCTTTTTGGAGGCAAAGTCTCATTCTGTCACCCTGAGTAGAGTGCCCTGGCGTCATAGCTAACAGCAACCTCAAACTCTTGGGGTCCAGTGATCTTCATGCCTCAGTCTTCCTGCGGGTAGCTGGGACTACAGGCACCCCCCATAATACTCGGCTAGTTTTTCTATTTTTAATAGAGACAGGTTCTTGTTCTTGCTTGGGCTGGTCTCAAACTCTTGAGCTCAAGCAATCCACCCACCTCAATCTCCCCAAGTGCTAGGATTCGAGGAGTGAGCTACTGCGCCTGTCTGGAAACCCATATTTTTAATGAGTTCTCCAGGTACGCTTCTGCTGTGGTTTGAAGGTGGGACCTTCAAGAAGTGATCTGGCCAGGAGGGCTCTGCCTTCCTGAGTGGGATTAACCCACTTCCTGTTATTGTGGGAGTGGGTTAGTTATTGTGGGAATGGGATAGTTATTATGGGAGTGGGTTCCTGATAAAAGGGTGAGTTGGGCCCCTTCCCTCTCACCTTTTTCGTGCTCTTGTGTGCTTTCTGACTCTTCCACCTTCTACCATGGGATGACACGGCGAGAAGGCCCTTGCCAGATACTAGTTTCTCTGCCTTGAATTTCCCAGCCTTCAGAACTGTAAGGAATAAATCTATTTTTTTGTAAATTATCCACTGTCAGGTATTTTGTTAAAGCAGTACAGATTAAGTTAGCTTCTGATGCAATGTACTAAGGACTCTCCCTTTATTATCTTGTTTAATTCTCATAACAACCCTGTGAGTAGAAAGTGTCGTTACCATCCCCATTTCACGCATGAAGAAACTGAGGTACCAATGGATTAATGACTTGTCCAAGAGTCCACAGCTAGTAATTGGACTGTGATTGCCATAGCAAATTATCACCGATATAGGTGGCTTAAGACAGTAGAAGTTTATTCTCTTATAGTTCTGGAACCCGGAAGTCTGAAATCAAAGTGTTGCCAGGCTCATGTGGCTTCTCGGCGGCTCTAGAGAGGAACCCTTCCTTGCCTCTTCTAGTTCCTGGTGGCTGTCAGCATTCTGCTGCACCACTCTAACCTCTGCTTCTGTCTTTTCTTCTCTTTTTTAGAAGGACAGTCATTGAATTTAGAATTAGGGCCCACCTGGGCAATAGGATGATCTCATCTTAAAAATTCTTAATTATATCTGCAGAGACCCTTTTTTTCCAAATAAGGTCATAGTCTCAGGTTCCAGGCCTTAGGATGTGGGCATACCTTTAATTGGGGGTCGGGAGAGGAGCACCATTCAGCCCACTACAGGAGCTTGGATGTAGTTCCAAATGGTGTGGCTGCCGAGCCTGTGCCTGTAACCACTCTGCTTCCTAGGTCACTGACCTGGACTGGGGGAGCTCCCCAGGCTTCCTCTGGGCCAGCAGTCCCTACAGCACGATGTCCTTGTTGTATCAGGGAGTTAGAGTCATTTGTCAAGCCTTGAGAAACCAGTGTTTTTTGCTACCTCTCTCCCATCCCCTTAGCCCTGTGTAATTTCTCCTGAAGCCCTCTGGGCCATTCATCTTGGACTCAAAAATTCTCACACCTTAATGTGTTCAGGAGGTTAGGCCACAGGGGCTGTGAGGACAGACTCACACTGGCTCGGACGAGATGTGTTTCTCTTGCCTCAGTGGCCACGTCTCCGAAATGGGCCTTGCTGGCAGGGCAGAGGTAGATGGGAGGCTGTAATATAACCAATAAAGTTGATGGAAGGCACTGTGCAGCTCTGAGGGTGATCGAGATGCTTGTTAACAGCAGTAATAATCTAATAGTCTGTTCTTGATTTCCCGCTTCTCAGTGTCTTGGCCCCAAGCAGCTATTTTCTACCAAATTAAAATCCACTCAGCTCTCTTCCTGTCCCTGAATAAAACTACCCTCAAAGCTCTTGCCTGTTACAGCAAGACTTTTTAATAGACTTTTCCTTGTAGAACCATGAGACATATGTCCAATTAGCAAAATAACTTCACTTAAATATACAAATAAACTGTTGACTGATAACACCAGGACTTATGTGAGGCTGATTTAAGGCAAGGTGGTCCGGGAATTAGGGTGCTGCCTCTTCCTTCACCCCAAGCCTATCTCTAGGCCTCCCTCCCTTCCAGTTTTTGTGTATGGAACACAGCTCCTCCCCAACCCTCCAGAGAAGATGAACAAGGATGTCTCTGTGCAGTGTCTGGTCACCATGCAGAGTTATCTAAGCCACTGTTCATGCAATCAGTTGTGCAGCAGATATTTATTGAACACCTACTATGTGCCAGGCACTGTGTGGGGTTCTGGGGCTTAGAGGACAAGAGATAACCAATGGTTGATGGAACTCACTAACATCACTCTGGGGGTGAAGGGACTCGGTCTGCATTGCCTGCTACTGTGTCTGTAGCACTTGCAATGGTGCTGGACGCAGTAGTCTCAGTGTGTACTTTTCAGTGCATCAGTGATGTACATTTCTGCTCTTGCTAAGTGTCATAAAGGAGATAAAATGTAGTCATGGCAGAAAGAGCGGCTGAAGGCACAACTGGGTAAGGGCTTTCTCATGTGGAATTTTTAAAGCACAAGTAAGTGAAGGACTAGGGGAGGAGTGTTAGAGGAAGAGGCAGGGCTGGCAATGTGAGTTATGGGGCCCTGTGCAAAATGAAAACGTGGGCCTCTGGCTGGGGGTGGGGAGGGCAGTATTTCTTCCTGTGGGCCTGCTGCCTGCTATCCTCAGAGGATGGGTAGCTCCTGGGAGCTGGGAATCTCTGTGCTGGGACATGCTCAGGACCTGGATCAGGGTGGGTGAGAGGATCCTGCCAAGTTGTACTCGGAAGTTGCTGTGGTCATTCTTGTCTAGGCGGGGGCTGAATGCCATGTGGCACCTGTGCCACCTCCATCCTCCCCATGCCTGTGCCCAGGCCCCTGCAGAGATGGAGAGCAACAGCAGAATGCAGGCCCCCCTGCTAGTGGTGCCCTTGTTGCCACCCTGGGTGGACAGCAGGAGCGATGGCTTGCCAGGTACAGAGTGGTCAGCCAAGAACCCATTCTGAGGAGGTGGGGCTGTTTGGGAGCTGAATCTCCCAGCTCACACTCTTTTTCTCATCAGGCTTCATTTATAAACCATTACATTACAAAAATAACATTAAAGAATTTCAAGATAGCTATTTTATTATTTTCCTATGGCTGTTATAACAAATTACCCCAAATATAGCAGCTTCAAACAATATACATTTATTCTCTTATAGTTCCAGAGGTCACAATTCTTTTGGTTTTTTTTTT
>NW_003852415.1:4434843-4437303 GCF_000181295.1 Otolemur garnettii
CATCTCTCTGGTTCTCTTTCTGCTTTTCTTTCCAATTCTAAAAGCCATGGTGTTCAATACTGGGCCCACCTGCGTAATTTGGGATAATTTCATGCTCTTACGGTCAACTGATTAGCAACCTATATTTCTTCTGCAGCCTTAATTCCCTGTATTATGTAAGGGAACACATTTATAGGTCCCAAGGAGTAGGATGTGGACATCTTAGGGGGGCAGAGGCATTATTCTGATTCTCCAATGACTGTAGAGCATCACATTACAATTGCTAGCCCTTCTGAGTGTAGGGCAAGGCTGTACGTCCATCAAGCCAGCCCTGGGAAGAGGGAATGGAAAGCCTAAAAACTCCGAGGTGGCAATGAGCTTGGCTCATCTAACGATCTGAAAGGCTGGTGTGACAGAGTGGAGTAAATGACAGGGTATGTGGTACAAAATGAGATGAGAGAGGCTGGCACAGGTCGAGAACACAGGGCCTCTTAGGCCCTAATGAAGAGTTAGGAACTTGCTGTTGGATCTTTAAGATACACAAAAACTCTATATGGAAAATTTAAAATGTAATTCAAAAACTACAGAGAACAATGTGGTAAACCTCTATACCTACACCTGGATCTAAAATATGTTGTCATAATTCTTTCACTTATTTATTTTTGCTGAAGAATTTTAAAGTAAATTCAATGCCCTGCCTGTTGGTCTTCGCTTTGGAGTGAGCTTTGCGCCTATTCTAGCTCTCTGACGTGACAGTGTGGCCTCCTTCCCTGTATTTTTCAGGGTTTTCTTTTCTGTTCCTTTCCATTAGCTCAAGGCTATGAAGAAATGAAAACGACTCCTCCGTATAGGCCCAAGTCCTGAACAAGCATGGTGGGGAAGGGAAGGGAGGGGCTGGCTGCGTACATTGTTCTGTTCGTGGCCTAACACTTGTTTTTCTTGCCTCTAATTGCCATTCCAGAGATGCCCTCACTCTTCTAGCCACAGAACAACTGTTGAGAACAAATTAATTATGCATCTTCTCAGTGTGTGTGATTAAGAGGCAGATGGAGGGAAGTCGTTCTCTTCAGCTTTTCTGGCAACTGGGTTCCCAAATGGATGCTTTCCAGACCAAAGAGTGCGTGTCCTGGGCTCCTGTGGGCATCTGGGTTTGTCATTGTGGTGGCAGCCTTGCTCACTGGCAGACAGAGTCACAAGTTGCCAGTAATAATACTATTAATCTCTTAAATTTGAAGCTCATTTGCTGTTTGCTGAGAGTTTGCACAGTCATATCAGCTCATTTTTTTTGGATTTCAGGGATACTGGAACAACTTTCTTTGCTTAATACCTCCCTAAATCATTGTTGATGCTTGTAATTCCACCGTTAGAGAGTAATTCCTTTGGCCTAAAACTCTGTTTCTTATTAAAATGCAAGTATCCTTGGCAGCTATGAAGCATGTTTTATTCATTAAGCTTTCTCAACCACTAGCAACTGCCCTCTCCAGACATCCCCTCCTGCAAACTCCCTTTTAGGATGGCCTCTGAAACTGATCCTATGTTTGGAACCTGTCCCATTCCATTGAACTCTGCTCTTGGCTAGAAAAAGAAACAGGTGAAGAAACTCCTGCTGAAGTGTCAGTGACTAATGATAATTTCCTATTTTACCACCTACAGGGAAGATTTTCATTCTGACTGGAATTTTCTGGAAACAGAGTGCTTAGTGCAGAGGAACTTGTGCCCCTTCATCCTGTCATGTCAGTGGCTTTGGCCTTGGTTCTCCCCTCTTGGACTCCCTCAGAGAGGCAGTGGAGAGGGAAGACCCTGGCAGGACCACCCTGAGAGCTGATCCAGTCTGTGTAATTAACATCGACCATTGGCTTGGAGTGTAGTTTGTTAGGGGTAGGGGAGAAAGTGGAGCTTACTCCATAATATTGTGAAGTTCCGTCTTACAGAAGGAAGCTGAGGCATAGAGACAGCAATCTAGTTGGAATTGAGGCTAGAGTTAAAATTTTGCCTTTAGAACCCCAGTCACAGAGTTGTAAGTGTTTAAGAGTCAGAAGACAGCTTAGAAACACTCTATCTCTGGGAAAGCAAAGAAGTTTCATTTGCCAACTCCAGTTGATAATAGTGGTTGTCTGAGTGCAGGGTGGAGAATGAGTGAGTCTTCCCCTGGGCTGAGAGTGTGTGCTGCAGTTGATTAGTGATGTCTGGTATGTGTGATGGTGTAGTCACAAAGGAGGGGCATGTATGCATACACTTCCTATTCCTGATTCTGCTCAACCTCTTGATTTATAGATAAGCCAGGTCCAGAAAGCTGAGATGATTTGTTTAGGATTGCATGAGTTGAGGCAATATTTGGCAGAATTGGCCCATAATCCAGGTCCCTTGAGTCCTGGTTCAGAAACTTTTTTTCTGAAGTATATAGGTATTCTGTATACTTGAAGTCAGACTGCCTGGTTCAGATGCCAGCTCCGCTGCTAATTAGCTATGTTTTTAGCCAAA
>NW_003852415.1:4437612-4443350 GCF_000181295.1 Otolemur garnettii
TGAGTTTCTGGCTGGGGGGAAAAGCCCCTGCTCTGGATCCTCAACTAGAGGCCTTCTTGGGGTCTGCCTGTCTGTTCCCTACTGAGAAAGGGAGGAGCAGGGGCTTGTGGGAAGGATACCTTCCCCACTGGGGGACAGTCACATTACTGTCCCTAACATTTGGAAGTTGTGATACTCTGGGCTTCTCGCCTTGGGTCACAACTTAGTTTGGTTGCAATGTGCTCAAGCCTGGGGTTGATTACAATGCAAGGAGAAACAGATCTCTAATTTATAATCTTCACATACTCTTCCCTGCTTTTCCTTCTCTGGACCCAGAGCAGAGCAGCTGGTCACAGCACAGAGCTGCAGCATGGGCCGAATGAAGCCCAGTTTTCTCTAAGGGCTGCTCAGATAGAAGGAGGACTTTGAGCTACACTGGTTAAGGAACTGCTGGCTTTGCTGTTAGCTCTGGGAGCATCATTTGCAAGAGGGGAGAGGTGAGGAGTGGAGAGTGGGCCTGGTCAGGAGTGGAAAGAGGTGAGGGGAGGCAGGCGTGGATCCAGGCTGAAAGGATTTTTGACAGGTGAGGAGAGAGGCATGGTGAGGTTAGGGAGACCTATGCAAAGGCCTCTGATGGTATAGGAGGGGGCCGATCACTGTGCTTGGAGGATAGAGAGTGAAGCCCCTGGATAGCTGGGCTGCATCTTCATGGGACTCTAGGGCCATACAAGTTTGAACTTCATGCCAAGGACCTTTGAAGGATTACGAGTGAAGACTATTCCCCCTTTCCCACTTTGGCCAGTGTCCTACCCTTCTGCCTATTTGGGCCACACAGTCCTTTGCCTTATTCAGTCGTTGTCCAGACACCTCATGCCTCCTGGGTCTCCCTATCCTCCTCCTCCCTGTAGTCCCTGGTCTCACTTGTTTGTGCAAGGACTGCTTTCCAGAACCTCATGTGTTTGTGAATTTGTTCTTAATCTCAGTGTTGTTTGCTGGATTATTGGAGCAGCTCCCCAGAGCACAGACATAGCCAGGGCCATGTGGCCATGTGCTGTGGCCCTGGAAAATAGCTGAGCCTCAGCTGGGGGCTGGCCTGGGGTGGGTGATGTTAGCAAGTAGGGAGGGTAACACTGAGTGCCACAGCAGGCACTGGCCACCTGGAGGTTTTTCCTCTAATTTACCAATTATGTTTAGTAGTGTGGAAGGGTGGCAATATCAACTAGGAAGATAGGGGTTTTGGAATTAGGAGACTCAAACCCTGGATTTACTATTTTTTGGTTGAGTAACCCTAGGAAAAGCTCCTAACTTTTTTGAGCCACAGTTCTTGCATCTGTGCAAGAAGTTGGGGGCTCTTACCTGGACCAGGAGAGATAATGTGAGTGACAGGTTTAATGCATTTTAAAGGACGGTACATTTACTACTGAGGACCGTTATCACAGAGCATGCAATGAGCAAGATTTTGTTTCCCAGTAGTTTATATGCTATTCTGGTATAGCCAGTGAACAAGTCAAAAAGAAACAAATGATTATAGAGAAGAGTATGTGAAAATTACAAATTAGAGATCGGTTTCTCCTTGCATTGTAGTGACAAGGCATTTGGCATCTTAAGTTTGATCCTCATTTTGTATGAAATTATTAACTGAGTTAACTGTTAGTAAAACTTAAGATGATAGGTAAGTCATCCAAACTTAGGCATTGAAAGCCTTTATCATTTATTCATCAGTATTGACCAATTTGAGGACAGGGGACTTTTTTTTTTTTTTTTTGAACAGAGTCTCACTTTGTTGTGCTGGGTAGAGGGCTGTGGCCTCACAGCTCACAGCAACCTCAAACTCTTGAGCTCAAGAGATCCTCTTGCCTCAGCTTCCCAAGTAGCTGGGACTACAGGCACCTGCCACAATGCCGGGCTATTTTTTCTATTTATAGTAGAGATGAGGTCTCACTCTTGCTCAGGCTGATCTCTAACTACTGAGCTTAAGCAATCCACCTGCCTCAGCCTCCCAGAGTGCTGGGATTACAGGTGTGAGCCACCACACCTGGCACAGTACTTTTGTTTCAAAGACTTAAGGTGGATATGCATGAAGTATGACTAAGGTAATATAATTCACTAAAAAAGCACAATTTATGTATTCTGGAATTAGTAGTAATAGTTGCACAATGTAGTGAATATACTAAAAAGCACTGAATTGTATATTCTTAACATGAGGAATTCGGCTTGGTGTGCTGGTCACATTTGTAAACTATTGGGAAGCCGAGGTGGGAGGATTACTTGAGTTCAGGGGTTCGAGACCAGCCTGCTCTACGTAGTGAGACCCTGTCTTAGCCAGGCATGATGGCACACATCTGTAGACCTGGCTGCTTGGGAGGCTGAGGCATGAGCATCACTGTAGCCCAGGAGTTCAGGGCTGCAGAGAGCCATGATTGTGCCACTGCATTCCAGCCTGGGTGACCGAGCAAGATCTTGTCTCTTAAAATAAAATAGAATAAAATGGGGGGAATTTTATGGTATAGGAATTATATATCAATTTAAAAATGAAAAAAAATGTATCAAAGTAATAACTATTATTAGAAATGTATGGATTTGAGAAAAACTTTATAATTTCACCAGTTTGAACTCATTATAATTTTAATACACTCTCCTCTAACCCTTTCTCGTTATACAGGGTGTTCATAAAGTTTGTGCGCAATTTAAAATAGGCAACTATTTCCATTTTTATTTTTTTATTATTTTTTATATATATTTTTTGAGACAGAGCCTCAAGCTGTCCTCCTGGGTAGAGGCATCACAGCGCCCAGCAACTTCCAACTCCTGGGCTCAAGCGATTCTTCTGCCTCTCCCAAGTAGCTGGGACTACAGGTGCCCGCCACAACGCCTGGCTGTTTTTTGGTTGCAGCTGTCACTGTTGTTTGGCGACCCCCCCGGGCTGGATTCGAACCTGCCAGCTCAGGTGTATGTAGCTGGCACCTCGGCACAGGCGCTGAGCCCAAGCAACTATTTTTCAATTGCACGTGAACTTTATGGACACCCTGTATCTTCAGTGCTCTATCAGTAAAATGGACTGTTTTTCTCATTTAGCATGTTATCCTTATCATTTTTCCATGTTACATGATCTTTATAGTTTTTGCTTAAATTGGCTACTTGCACTCCATATGTGACTTAACTAATTCCATCCCCACGTTTAGGTTTATCTGCATATGTATTTTGAAGCTCTGTTATTTGGGTACATTAATGTTTAAGATCAGGCATCCTCAAACTGTGGCCCATGGGCCACATGCAGTCTGCTTAGGACATTTATCTGGCCTGCCGGGTGTTTTTGCTGCCACTGCCTGTCCTGCTTAGCAGCTGACTCCTCCTGGGGCCCACAGACCAGCTCTCCAATGGTCTGAGGGACAGCGAACTGGCCCCCTGTTTAACAAGTTTGAGGACCCCTGTTTAAGATTGTCCTCTTGATGGAGTGACCCCTTTATCATTATGAAATAAATGAGCTTCTTTACCGTGTTAATGTTCTTTTCTCTGAAATCAGTTTTTTCTGGTATTAATATAGATGTTACATCTTTCTTTTGATTATAGGCATGGTACATGTTTTTTCTATCCTTTTATATCTATTTGTGTTTTTATACTTAAAGATCATTTCTTGTAGGCAGCATATTTTCAGGTCTTTCTTTTTTATCTAGTTTGACAGTCTCTAAGTTTAAATTCGGGGTGTTTAGGCCATTTACATTTAATAGGATTCTTGGTATGGTTAGATTTATGTCTATCATGTAGCTGTCTTCTATTTGTCCTATTCACTCTTTATTACTTGTTTCCTCCCTCAGGCCTTCTTTTGGATTGAATATTTTTCATGATTCCATTTTATCTCCTTTGTTGGCTTATGAATTGTAATTCTTTTTATTTTTAAAAAATTTCAGATTAATATGGGGGTGTACACAATTAGGTTACATAGTTTGCTTTTGTAAGGTTAAAGTCAGAGGTGTAGCAGTGTCCTACACCTAGGAAGTATGCAGTAAACCCATGTGATATTCCTGTTGGATGAGAATTTACCCACCCCTTCCTCTTCTTCCCTACTTGGATTTATTTGAGTTTTGCTCTCATGTGAGCTTGTAGTTGTTAGTCTCTTAGTTCCAGTTGAGTACTGAGGATATGAGATGGTTGTTTTTTCATTCTTGTGATATTTTGCGTAGGAGTATGTTTTCCAAATCCATCCAAGTTGTTACAAAAAAATAGAAAATCTCTTATCTTTTGTACGGTTGGATAGTATTCCATGGTATACATATACCATAGCTTATTAATCTATTTGTGTGCTGAATGGTATCTGGTTGCTTCCACCTTTTCTTGCAATTGTGAATTATGGTGCTATAAACATTTGAGTGCAGAAGGCCTTATGGTAAAATGTCTTTTTTTCTTTTGGGTAGATACTAGTAATATGATTGCAGGATCAAATGGGAGGTTTATATTTTGTTCTTTGAGGAATCTCCGTGTTTCTTTCTGTAGAGGCTGTACTAGTTTGCAGTCCCAACAGTGAATGAATGTTCCCGTTTCTCTGCCTTCATGCTGGCATCTGTTGTTTTGGGCCTTGTGATGTAGGTCGTTGTCACTGGGGTTAGGTGATATCTCAGATCAGTTTTGATTTGTACTTCTCTGATGATTAGGGATGATGAGCATTTTTTCCAGTGTTTTTTGGCCATTTATTTGTCCTCATGTGAAAAGTTCCTGTTCATTTCTCTTGCCCAGTTTTTAATGGGGTTGTTTGATCTTGTTGATTTGCTTGAGTTCTTTGTAGATTCTGGGTATTAGCCTTTTGTTGGGTACCTAGTATATAAATATCTTCTTCCATTCTATAGGCTGTCTTTCTACTCTGCTGGTTGTGTTCTTAGCTTAACTTGATCAGGTGCCATTTATTTGTTTTTGTTGCTGTGATTGCAACAAAAGTCTTCATAAGTTCTTTCCCTAGGCTATTTTCCCTACACTTTCTTCTATGGTTTTTATAGTTTTGTGTCTTAGATCTAAGTATTTTATCCATCATAAGTTAATTTTTGTAAGTGGTAAGATATATAGGTCCAGTTTCAGTTTATTTTTTTGAGATGGGGTTTCACCCTGTTGCACAGGCTACAGTGCATTGGTATAATCACAGCTCACTGAAGCCTGGTCTCACGTGATCCTCCCACCTCAGCCTCCCAAGTAGCTGGGAATTAAAGGTGTTCCCTACCACTTTGTTGTTTTAATGGTTCTTTAGTTTATAGTGTGCATTTTAACTTGTCATAGTCTATATTGTGTTAAGCAATAATAATAGTAGTAATGCAAATAAAGTAACATTCACATTGTCAGATGGGAGTATGTTTATTATAGAATACTTTGATCAGTTAGCTTCTTCCTCTTATTTTGTTTTTTCCAAAGTCTCAAAAAAATGGACAGCTAATATTTATAAATAAAAGTAAAAGATAATTTCAAAAAAACAGATCATGCCAAATGTTATAGACAATAGAAAAAGAAATACTTCAAAATCATTCTACTTAATCTGGATACACCTGATAATTAAAATTGGAGAAAATATGTTATTATAAAGGGGAAATTATAAACATATTTCACTCACAAATGAGGATACAATATGATAAACAACATAATAACATATTGAATTAAAAATTAATGTTTAATGTACTTTGGTCAAAATTAAATACAGTTTATATGAGAATTAGTCACTATTTTCTTTTCTTTCTTTCTTTTTTTTATTTTTTTCAGAGACAGAGTCTCACTTTATCATC
>NW_003852415.1:4443998-4444857 GCF_000181295.1 Otolemur garnettii
ATTTTTTTTCCACTCCTCTTTTCTCCTTTGGGGATTCCAATTATGTGTTTACTAGGCTGCTTGAATTTGCCCCACAGTTCACTGATATTCTTTCCATTTTTTAAAAAAATTATGTTTTCTCTGTTTCATCTTGAGTAGTTTCTATTGCTGTGTCTTTAAGGTCACTAATCCTTTTTCCTTGCAGTGTCTAGTCTGCCGTTAATCCCATCCAGTGTATTTTTCATCTAACACACTTTACACTTTTGATCCCTAGAAGTTTGTAATCAATAACTTGCATGTGCTCATTCGCTCGCTATCTCTTTTATATCGTCCATGTCTCTGGTTAACTCTTTAAACATACAAAGTGCAGTTATAATACTTGTTTTAATGTCATTCTTCACTAATTTTAGCATTAGTTTCAGTTCGGGTTGGTTTTAATTGATCGATTTTTCTTTTCATCATATATCATATTTTTCTGCTTCCTTGCATGTCTGGTAATTTTTTATTAGATGCCAGACATCTTGCTTCAACTTTTTGTGTGCTAGAATTTTTGTATTCTTGTGCATATTCTTGAGCTTCGTTTTGGGACACAGTTAAGTTGCTTGGAAATAGTTTGCTTTATTCAAGTCTTGCTTTTAATATTTGTTAGATGGGAATGAAACAGTGATTTGGGATTATCCCCATTACTTAGGCAAGACCTTTCTGGGTATTATAACAAATGTCCCATGTGTTATGAGATGTTTTTCCAGTCTGGCTGAGGAAGTAGGTCCTCATATGAATGCTGATTATTGTTAACCCTAATCTTTTTGGGTTGTTCTTTCCCTAGACCCAGGTAGTTTTTACATATACATGTGCTGAACAGTATTCAGCTGAATATATG
>NW_003852415.1:4445582-4449137 GCF_000181295.1 Otolemur garnettii
ATTAGACTGTGGTCCAGACTTGTTGGGCTGAACCAAGAATCATGTCCTTTATTGCTGGATGTCCTGTTCCTTGCTTTACACTGTTTTATGTATCTTGTCCAGTTTTTCATTGTTTCAGATGGGAAAATAATTTTAGTTCCTGTTTTGGGAGAGATGTCAAGGATGACATCAAGATTTATGGATTGAAAACTCCAAGTTTAGTGTTGCCATTTTTTAAGATAGAGAAGACTGAAGAAGCAGCAGATTTGGTAGTGGTGGGAGTGGAGGGAAAGTTAGGCTAAGTTTGAGGGGCTTTTTGGACATTGCGGTGTTGTCAAAGAGGCAGTTGGATATGTCAAGTTTGAGTCAGGGGAGAAGTCTAGGCAGGAGATACACCTTTATGTGTTGTCTCTGTGTAGACGGTGTTTACAACCATGATGCTTGCTGAGATCCTCAAGGGAGTATACCTAAAGTATTGTATTAATCATGTTTTTTATTATATTTTATATTGGTGTTCTGATGCTTTGACATCTTAGGGCCTTGTTGGTACTGGAGGGACTTCTCTTCTGAGGGTTAACTAATTCTTAGAGGTAGCTAGCAACTCTCCTGGGGGTGTGCCTTTCATTTGCAAACCAACCAGTCAAGAGCCCAAACTCCCAGCTACCTCCTTTATCAGGATCTTATATTTTGGGCTACTATCCCCTTGCACTAATCACCCCAGGGCCAGGTACTGAAATTAGACAGTCCTAAACCCATTCACCCTGCCTCACCTCTTCCTTCCCGTGGTTCCATAGTGAAGGTTCTCACCCACTTTCCCCTCTCCCTGTCTTTGACCCCCTCCTCCCATACTTCCCTATGTGGCTCTGTAAGGTGTGCCATGCCCCCTCCTTTCAGGGATTTGTGAGCAAAGACTTCTTCATGATCAGCATTTCTTTCTTTCTTCCTTCCTTTCCTTCCTTCCTTCCTTTCTTTCCTTCCTTTCCTTTCTCTCCTTCTTTTCCTTCCTTCCTTCCTTCCTTATTTTCTTTCCTTTCCTTCCTTCCTTATTTTCTTTCCTTTCTTTCCTTCCTTCCTTCCCTCCCTTCCTTCCTTCCCTCCCTTCCTTCCTTCCTTCCTTTCCTTCCTTCCCTTCCTTCCCTTCCTTCCCTTCCTTCTTTCCTTCCTTCCTTTCCTTTCCTTCTTCCTTTCTTTCCTTTTTTTCTCTTTTCTTTTCTTTTCTTTTCTTTCACAGAGTCTCACTGTGTTGCCCTGGGTAGAGTACCGTGGCATCACAGTTCACAACAACCTCAAACTCTTGGGCTTAAGCGATTCTCTTGACTCTTAACCTTCCAAATAGCTGGGACTACAGGTGCCCACCACAATACCTGGCTATTTTTTGGTTATAGTTGTTGTTGTTTGGCAGGCCCGGGCTAGATTCAAACCTGCCAGCTCCAGTGTATGTGGCTGGCGCCCCAGCCGCTGAGCTACAGGTGCTGAGCCATGATCAACATTTCTGTACCTGCTTAAAACAAATTCCTGATACCCTCACAATAACTGTAGAAATACCAGCTCTGGCTACTTGGATACATGTATTACCTCACCTTATTTAATTTTCTCGGCAGCCCTATAAGGTGTTTGTAGTATTATTATCTTCCTTTTATAGATGAGAAGACTGGAGTAGAGAAAGCTTACAAAACCTGTCCAAGGTCACCAGCTTCTCAGTGATGAAGTTGGGCTATTGCCCAAGGCACTCTGATGCCCTGTACTCTTAACCACAGAAGTCTAGGTCCAACCTCCTGCAAAACGTTTATAAACTGCAACTTGTTTTTTTTCCCCCTAAGACATGGTGCGTTTTACTTTGTTGCCTAAATGACAAAGCAAAAGTTAACATCCAGAAAAGAGATTGTGGAGACAGTCCTGGCCTGATTTCTTAGGGATGAGGAGTTACAATTCTATTTCCATGATGGTATGTGTACCACAGCACCCTGCCAGTTAGGGAACAGTTATTGGATTCTTTTCTCTGACCAAAGCTGGTCCAGTCTGCATAGTAGAGTCTTGTCTATTTAAAGCTGACAAAAAAATCAGCTGAAATTTTCCATTTTCAGAATATGATAAAGAAGAGATAATTAAAAATCTCCCCTATTACTGATGTAGTATATTTAAGTTATAAGAAATTTTGGGAACTACAGAAAAACCTTTAAAGAAAGAAAAGAATGCTTTTTAAATTTCACAGCCCAGAGATACCACTGGGAACATGTCAGTCCCATGAGGCTTGAGTTTCTGACTACAGGTCTGTTTGGGGGCTCTGTCTGCTGCTTCCTCTTTTAGTATCCCCCTCTTTCTCTCTGTTTCGTTCGGGGTGTGTATGCGTATCTGTCTCTTTTCTCTCTGTCTCTCACACCTCTCAGTCCCATCGGAGACATTCCCCATTGCTGATGGGAGCCCCGTGGACTCAGTTTGACATTGGTCCCTTTCTGCTGAGTTGGGGGACTGAGGTCCCAGATCTCGGGGATTTAGATGCAAGTAAAGAATTGCCCTCCTTGGGCCTTGGTTCCATCCGGCCTAGTCAGTAACTCATCATTACGGAGTTGATCTTATTAGTTGTTCACTGCCCCCTCCCAAACCCCAAACTGAGCTGGCTAATGACAATGCTTTTAATTAATATGAGTCAGATTAAAACTCATTACAGCAAGGTTATTGGTAATGAGATAAGCATAGGCAAGTTACTAAGCTGGAGTGACTAGGAGCTGGAGTAGGGAGGCCGAGCCAGCCGCTCTGTGATATTCTGGCAGGATTGGGGGTGCCCTGCTGTGAGGATGCTCATGCATTGACACACCCAGCTGGCCAGGGCAGCAAAGCCAGGCTTGGGTCCAGTGCACAACTGAGTGGTGGTTGCCAGTAGTAGAAGTAGGGGGATCTTTGGGGAAGATGACCTGAAGTCCCTGTGTTAGAAGAATACTCCGTAGCAATTTCATTTCTTATGCACTGATGGTTTGCAATTTAGATGACAGAGCATGAAATTAGCTATTGTTTCTGTCTATTAGACTGTGGTCCAGACTTGTTGGGCTGAACCAAGTACTGTATAGGGGATGAATGGGTCTGAAGAGCTTTTTTTATATTTAGTATTTTGTTTTTCTCGAAATATTATTTTCCCCCTTCTCTTCCTCTTTCCATTTATTTACTGAGCACTGACTCTATGCTAGACCCTGTGCTAAGCTCTTTTTTGTGTATACCTTCATTTAATCAGTATAAATTACTATCCCCTCTTTCACTGATGAGGAAACTGATCCAAAGTTAATTAACTTGTCCAGGCTGAGTGCAGTGGTTACGCCTTAATCTCGACCCTGTGGTAGGCCGAGGTGGGTGGATTGCTTGAGCTCAGGAGTTTGAAACCAGCCTGAGCAAGAGCGAGGCCTTCTCTATACTAAAAATAGAAAAACTAGCAGGGCATTGTGGTATACACCTATAATTTCAGCTACTCAAGAGACTGAGGCAAGAGGATTTCTTGAGCCCAGGAGTTTGAGGTTGCTGTGAGCAATCATGATGCTGTGGCACTCCACCCAGGGTGACGGAGTGAGACTCTGTCTCAGAAAAAAA
>NW_003852415.1:4449421-4454959 GCF_000181295.1 Otolemur garnettii
CTATTTTAATTTTTTTTTTTTTTTTGAGACAGAGCCTCAAGCTATTGCCCTGGGTAGAGTGCTGTGGCATCACAGCTCACAGCAACTTCCAACTTCTGGGCTCAAGCGATTCTCCTGCCTCCACTTCCCAAGTAGCTGGGACTATAGGTGCCCGCCACAACGCCCGGCTATTTTTTGTTGCAGCCATCATTGTTGTTTGGTGGGCCCAGGCTGGATTTGAACCCACCAGTTCAGGTGTATATGACTGGCACCTTAGGTGCTTGAGCCACAGGCGCCAAGCCATCACCTCTTGGTCTACACTGTAAGCTCCCTGCCCATAAAGAAATGTCTCTACCTCTTTGCATCCCCCTACAATACCTTATACATGCAGAAATTCAGTTAATTCTTATCCCCTAGCTCCTGGTGTATAGTGTATAGAGTTGGTATCTAACAGATCAAGGTTTGAACACTATTGGCTGTGGACTTTGGGAATGTCACTCAACATCTCAGAGATTAATTCTTCATCTACAAAGACACATAGTAAGATCTGTTATCTGTTTTACAGAGATACTAGGAATTTTTTTTTTTTTTTGTCTCACCAAGTCCCACTTGGTGCCCTGGGTAGATTGCCGTGGTGTCATCAATCACAGCAACCTCAAATTCTTGGGCTTACGACATCCTCTTGCCTCAGACTCCAGAGTAGCTGGGACTGCAGGTGCTAGTTTTTTCTATTTTCAGTAGAGATAGGGTCTCACTCTTGCTCAGGCTACTCTTGAACTCCTGAGCTTAAGCAGGCCGCCTGCTTCGGCCTCCCAGAGTGCTAGGCTGGTGTGAAACACTGCACCAGGCCAAATACTGCGAAAATTTAAAAACACTAACCACTCCCCCCACTTATATTTGTATTTACTATAGGCCAGGAGTAGTAAGTGCTTCAAATAGGGCACTTGATAAGTGGTTATGTGTTTATCATAGTTGCTAATTTATAAACTGGAGTTATCAGGTATGGTAGGCACAGGCCACCTATAATGATTTAAGTTACTTGAAACTTAACTATTTGATTAAAAATTGAGTTTCTTGGTCTCACTAGCCACATTTCATTGGCCTCATGTAGCTGGGTAGCTAGTGGCCAACTGGCAGCACAGTTGTACAACATTTCCCTCAATGCAGAAAATTCCACTGGCGAGCGCTGCTGTGAAATGAACTCCTGGGTGTGGTGTGAAGGGCTAGATTGAGGGGATGCAGAGGTCAGGAGATTCTGGGAGCTTTGCTTTATTCATGGTGCACACGCATGCGGCTGGGGGAAGGATCCTGGGAGGAGAGGACTGTGTGATCTCTGTGTGCGATACTTACTGCCACCCGGCTGTTTCTGTGTGTGTGTGGTGTATGTTGCCACGGGTTGCCTTTCGGTGCCAAATGCAGTGAGTGAGTGTGCTGAGAGCCAGAGTGTGCCCTAAGCCAGCAGTTCCCTGAAAGTCTAAATGGGACCTGGCTTCTGAACCTTAAGGACAGTGAGTCCACAGGAGCTAGGGCTGTGTGCTCTGTTCTTAAGCATTTGTGTCTTTCAGCCTTGAAAGAACATTTTAATTTTTTTGGCCGGGGCTGGGTTTGAACCTACCACCTCCAGCATATGGGGCCGGCACCTTACTCCTTTGAGCCATAGGCGCTGCCCTAGAACATTTTAATTTTTTGTTTTTGAGGGGGAGCCTCAAGCTATCCCCCTGGGTAGAGTGCCATGGCATCACGCTCACAGCAACCTCCAACTCCTGGGCTCAAGCGAGTCTCCTGCCTCAGCCTCCCAAGTAGCTGGGACTACAGAAGCACGCCACAGCGCCCGGCCATTTTTTGGTTGCAGCCATCATTGTTGTTTGGCGGGCCCGGGCTGGGGATTTGAACCCGCCACCTTAGGTGTACGTGGTTGGAGCCTTAGCCGCTTGAGCCACAGGCGCCGAGCCAACATTTTAATTTTTTGAGTGGCAATGCCAGTCACCTCTGTGTGTATGGGAGAGTAGGGGTGTGTGTGTGTGTGTGGAGTCGAGTTAGAATCTAGTTGAAGGTGACTTTGTGGCTTTTTAGTGGAGATGTGAGTACCATCAGCAGCTTCATGGGTTATGGTTTTGTGAACATATGGCCCACAGACCTCATCAGTCTACCTTTATGGCATGTGTATGACTTGCCCTGAGGTACACAGAACTTACAGGGGACACACATGGTCTCTGTCTTCAAGAGCTGATGTGCCTGGTAATGGGTGAGTTAGGGCACACTGGCCTTCCTGGGCTTGTGTGGCTGCAGAGGGCTGCATTGTTTACAGCCCTCACAGGTGACAGACTGTCAGTTTGTACCAAGACACCCTACATGGGACTAGTTCAAGCCATACCACAGGTGAGGGGCACTAGAGCCCTGGCTCTGTCTCTTGGGTAAGAACTTGATTGGGTGAGGCTGATGCTTTCTGAGGGCTGCCAGCAGCAGAGACAAATGCAGATGTCAGTCCGGTTTAAAGAAAAGGACTGTTGACAACACCTGCGCGCACACACAACGGTACACGTGCCCACACGCGGCATGTGCACATACCCACACACAACATGTACGCACACACAGCAGCATACACACATACCCACAAGTATCAACATGTGCACACACAGCACACACACACAAACGTACATGTAGCAACATGTGCACACAGACAGCAGCACACACAGAAACACAGAGCAATAAGCAGACATACTCACATACAGTAGCACATGCCCACACACAGCATGCGCACACACACAGCAATATACGCACCCACACATACCAACACGTATACACACACAGCACACCCCCCCACACACGTAGTAACGTGCACACACAGCAGCACACTGAAACACACAGAGCAACAGGCAGACATACCCACGTACAGCAGCATACACATAGCAACCTACACAGCGACGTGCACATGCAGAACACCCCCCAGACACATACAGCAGCACACACAGCAGCACACGTGCACACTCGCCTTTATTTACAATGTTCTCTTGATCTGAAATGCTTTCCTTTTTCATCTTACTCTATTCAGATTTAATTCCAAGGGCTTAACCCTGTATACCAGCCAAGGGCCAGTCACACCAGTTATTTATTTATAAGATATGTAGTATTTGTATTGAGATTTCTTACTAAAAACAATAAGCCATCGTAGTTTAATGATAACTTACGTAGCATTATAAAAATTCACTGCAGATACTCTATGGGAAGATTTTATGCACATTTAAGAATTTGTACCACAAATTTGTAGTCACAATTGTTATGCTAACATTTATGATTTTCAATATGAATAATCATATCATAATAAAGTAGGTACAAGGCTAGCCGTGGTGGCTCGTTCCTATAATCCTAGCACCTCTGGGAGGCTGAGGCAGGTGGATTACTTGAGCTCAGGGGTTTGATACCAGCCTGAGCAAGAGCATGTCTCCATTTCTAAAAATCTAGCCAGGGGTGGCACCTGTGGCTCAAAGGAGTAGGGTGCTGGCTCCATATACGGCAGGTGGCAGGTTCAAACCCAGCCCCGGCCAAAAACTGCAAAAAAAAAAAAAAAAACCCCAAAGCAACCAAAAAACGTAGCTGGGCATTGTGGCAGGGGCCTGTAGTCCCAGCTACTTGAGAGACTGAGGCAGGAGAATCGTTTGAGCCCAAGAGTTTGAGGTTGCTGGGAGCTATGATGCCATGGCACTCTACCAAGGGTGACAAAGTAAGACTCAGTCTCAAAAACAAACAAAAAGGTATAGAGCACTTACATATATGGTATTGTTCTGATACATATATATTTTGCATTTTTTTCTGACTTGCATATTTATTTATATATTTAATACCTTCTATTATCAACAACAATATAATTATTATATCAACAGCTAGAAAAATGACTCCCCCTATAAAATGATACCCGTGAAAGCATGGTTCCTTAACACCAGTAATTTAAATAGGGAGAATTTAATATGAAGAATTATTAATTAGTAAAAGGTTGTTAACTCCTTAAAGGAATAAAAGAAGATTCTAAGGGTATAGAGGGAGCAAACATATAAAATAGGCACTCCTTCAGGGCTGGGGGACAGTGAACAGGACAGAAGCAAGGACTTAGCAGGGATCCTCCTGCCGGTGAGGCTGAGAGTCAGGCCTTGGTGGAACAGGCAGGGCTACCCTGGGATAGGCTGGTGGCAAGGGGACGTGGTCGAGGCCTGAGTCAGAGCTTTGCCCATGGGAGCAGCCTGTGGGGTGGCAGAGAAACTTTTGGGAGGGAGTGGGCCAGAGCTGAGCTATGGGAGTGGCCTGCTGGGTGATCAGAGCACTTGCTGGAGGCATGAGTTGATCGACGGGTCGGGGGGAGTGCCAGGTAGTCAAGGAATTTAGTGGAGGCTATGAGCACAGCTGGTCTATGAGGCCATCACAGTAGGCACTGCCAGCTGCTGCCCTGCTGGCTGTGTGCTGCTGAGAACAGTGCCCTGGAACAAGGCAGGAAGACCTCTTGCTCCTGCTGTGGCCTCACAGTGTCCCTGCAGAGTCCCCCCCCCCCCCCCATTGACAAAGCCTACTGTCAAGCCATCTGACAAGGAGAAGTAACACAGGATCACAAAGCAGGGCAAAGAAGAGCGTGTTGGGAGATGAGAGGCCATACGCTCATAAGTGCACACACCCCAGTTTCCCTGCCCGGGAGCCAAATCTCTCCACTGCCCACCCTCTTATTTTATCTGTGAGTTGCCTGGGCCCTTGCCTTTGATGTTGCTGTGTGTCATTCTCTGTTGTGTGAGCAGCTCAGTTGAGTCTCCGTTGATGGTAGAGGAACAGGGCTGGGTCCACAGCAAGTCCCAGGAACTGTGGTGGTTGATGTCTCTGCTGGGAGAGGAGGAGAAAGTGGGGCCTGTCTTCATCCCTTTTTCCATCCTCTGCTTCCTGTTGGTGCTGACTGGGACAGCTACCCTGCTGAACCCTGGAGCAGCTTTGATGTGGGGCCAGGTATGCCTTCTTGGTTGAGTGGGCTGCTGGGGCCAGGGCAGCTCCCATTGAGGGGTGCCTAGTTGGATCTTTGCACTGGGGGCACCACTGCCTTAGGACTAATGGCTTGTGGATGCTGGTCTGGCTGCCTGTTATTCTTCTGTGGGTTGTGTATTTTCTCCTCTGCTAGGTGAGAGTTGGGGTCAAAGTTGAGCTGTAAAAGTTGCTTGTCCTTGATGGCTTGAACCCTTGTGCTGACTGCTGGGAGAATCTCAGCTCCCTATCTGACCACGTTTGCCTTCTTTCTCACTTCCTCATTCTGGGCAGTCATAGCATTGACTCAACACAACTCTGTGTGATCTTCTACCACGTGACATTGGCCAGCTCAGCCCCTAGTTTCAAATTCTTAAGAGAGTCCACTTCCCTCCCCCAATCCCTTGACTCATCTACGGGTTCTCCCTTGCTCTCGCTCTTTCTTTTTAGAATTAATTTCCTTCTCAATGCACCCTCTTGCCACAGACAAAGATTCTCATGGGCTCGGCTTAGACCAGATGTCCAGGTTAAGCCTGGAGGACTTCTTGGTGGAATGGAGTTGTGTAC
>NW_003852415.1:4455813-4456066 GCF_000181295.1 Otolemur garnettii
GGCTTTGGGTATTGACTGGGGCTGCACAGCCTGGGGGTTTAAGGAATCACCTCCCTGCTCTGGAAGGGCAGATCCCTAACAGGTTATTAGTTAAGACTGTTCTGTCCTAGACAACCTGCCCTGTGCCTACTGCCCACCCCCTGTACAGTTATTCCTCCAGTTAATGGGAGATCCCTGCTAAGGTCAGGTTTATTAAAAGAGCCTTTGATTTGGAGTATTTTCTAGACTTCCTTTTGACATTTGTTAGCTATTG
>NW_003852415.1:4456488-4461186 GCF_000181295.1 Otolemur garnettii
CCTGCAGGTACACCTCCGTTCTGCCAGGCGTCTCTGTGAGCTCTGCTGTGCCAACCGGGGCACCTTCATCAAAGTGGGCCAGCATCTGGGGGCTCTGGACTACCTTCTGCCAGAGGAATACACCAGCACGCTGAAGGTGCTGCACAGCCAGGCCCCGCAGAGCAGCATGCAAGAGGTCCGCCAGGTCATCCGTGAGGACCTGGGCAAGGAGGTAACTTTTTTTTTGAGGCAGAGTCTCACTCTGTTGCCCTGGGTAGCGTGCTGTGTATCATAGCTCACTGCAACCATAGCAACTCTTGGTGCTAAAGTCAAAGAGTGAGAAGGATCCTCTGTGGCCCTGAGTAAAAAATACTAGTTGAACCCTATGAAATTGTTCATGTTTGACTGTTTTTGACTTGCAACCTAATATGACTCGTAAAGTATTTCAGTCTCATAATGTCACTTACTGTGGGTTTAATGCCCCATTGAATGTTTAAATCAATAGCAGGGCTTTCAAGATACGTCCAGTCCCGTTTCAATCTACTTGTATGTTTTGTGACTCTACTTGCTGGGTAGAGTAGCATTGTGGCTAGAGTTTGGGCTCTGCAGCAAGGATCTTGGACCTTGCACCAATGATTGAAGCTGTTGATATCTCACTTTCTTTATGCACAAAATGGGAATAGCCATGGGGCCTACCCCATAGGGATACTGAAAGGACTAGTAGAGATGATGAATATAAAGTGCTTAGTAGTACCTGACATGTAGAGTGAACGCTCGACAAGTATTGCTGCTCTAGTATTTTTGTTATTTCCCTATGCTCTGGTCACATTGTGCTATTTGTCTCAAACTCACCATGTACCCTTAGTCCTTGGGACCTATGCTCATGGTCTGCCATCTCCCTGAATGTCTTTACTCCATTCCACACCTGTGATTCCAGGCGTCTATCCATCTAGCAAATGCCAGGGCGAATGCTTGACACTGACTTTCCCATCCAGCCCCCAGTTCTTCTATGAAGTCTGCTGTGACTCTCCCTAGACCAATCTTATCCTTCCTTCAGGTGCTGCAGAACTTTGCTCCTGGACTTGTGTAACTTGTGGCTTGGTTAGTTGTATCTAGGGTTTCCCCTGCAAGCTATAATGTCTTTGAGGGTGAAGATCATGGTGGTCCTTGTACTCTGTGTCTGTAGTGCCAGGACAGTATCTAGTATATGGTAAGTGTTAGAGTTTGTTTAATGAGCCAAGAGATGAACTAGGGCTGAGAGTAGGAGCAGAGGGTTGATAAAGACCACTGAGTTCCATTTTTATTGATCTACATGGAGCTGGCCCTGGCTATTGGTCCCTTAATGTGGAGCTGGACCCCAGGTACATGGTATGTGGCCACAGTTGTGCCACTCCTCAGTAACTGCAGGGTCTGGATGTGGGCCCAGACCAGGTAGGATGTGAGCATGGGAGTGTCTGTGACTCCTTTGCCCTTTAGGAACATTTTCCCCAAAGGGAGAGACATTGAGTGAAGGTAAAATTGATTTGGGGCCGGACGGAGGAACCTCAGGCAGAGGGGACAAGATTGGTGTGGTGCCAGCAGCACATAGCTTTGCCTTTTGCCAAGACTGTGGGCCTTTCCAACAGCAAGAGATTTACCCCCAAATTAAAACTAAATAAATCACTGTAATAACAGTGTGAAGTGCATTGTGGCTGGCATGTGGCAGCTCACTGGGGGTGGATGTGCAGGAGGGGAAGGCAGCAGCAGGTTAACCCCTGGAGGGTTAAATGACTTGTCTGGAAAACGAGGGTGGGAGAGGGCAGGATTAGAGCAGGTCGGCAGCTGCCTTCAAGCCAGGGTGAGTGATGTGCGAAGTCTGGGGTGTCAGCAGTCATGGTGGGCCCTCCCAGCCAGCTGAAGGACGTTTGGAGTCAGAAGATGTTGCCTGCATCTTGAGGCCTCTCTCCCAGCCCCACTGCCAGGTAGTCCTGAGTGTGGTGACCATGTGGTTGCTGCCCTACAGTGCCAAGAAAGAAAGGCTGACATCAAGGTCATGGTTCTGAAGGGCATCCCTCACAGATGAGAGGCTTCTTCAGAAACCGCTGGCTGCATAGCATGGCCCCACAGGCACACAAAGCCTTCCCTTCCCCTTTCTTTGGCTTCCTCCTCCTCCCTTGTGGGAAGATGGCATTTGTTCCCTGGTGACACACTTTCTTGGTCTGTGGGTGGAGGGAGGAGAAAGGGGCTGTGTGGGAGTGAGGGCGGAGGCAAGTCACTCACCGGCATGTTCCTCCTCCTCCCACCCACCCCCCCGATACTTCTCAGGGAGCAGTCTCACCCCCAGAAGGATTTCTGAGTGGGCCCCACTCATCCTGGGCTCCATGCCAGCCCTGGGACCATCCATGGAAAGCTCCATTTCATCCTAGTTTTGGGAGTGTGCTTAGAAAGAGCCGAGTCTGTCATGCATCACCATCCTCCCCTGGGAAGGTCCCAGTCCTTGGAGAGCCTTGAGGTTACCCTGAGCTCAGAGACCCCACATGTGCTCCAGAATGTCAGGCTGTGGAGAGGGGCAGGTGGGTAGAGAGGAGCTCAGGGGCAGTGTGCTCCAGCCTATGCTGGTCAGTTCCCATCAGCAGCAGCCTGTCCCTGTCCCAGACAGATGGGAGTGTCCCTGAGGGGTATCCCCAGTGTGAGAGTGGAAAATAGGGTTGAGGTTGTAGCACTTCAAGCCCCCATGACTTACATTTCATTCTGGATCAAAGTCGCTAGACACTAGCCGGCACTGTCAGTGTAGCAGTGAGGGCAGGTGAAGGGGCATCATTCTTGTATAGGATTGGCCTAGGCAGGAGTGTGCTGGTGGCCAGGGACACTGACAAGATCTTCTGACTCTCAGGCCAGTGATTCGTCCCTACACAACAGAGCTTCTTTCGGTTTGGCAGAGGGGGAAAAAGTAGTTTTGTGTATGTGTGTCTTGGAATACTCAGCTAATATTACCAGAAATAAACTTGATTTTTCCTTTTATTTTGATATTAGGCTTACATCCTGAAAGATAGGTTCCAGGAAGCAGTCAGGACCCCAGCCTCCAGGAGGTGGGATCATTTCTGTTTTCTCAAGGATGACCTTGGTCTGGATTAGGATGGAGATGGTCTCAGCTGCCCTTGGGGCTGTGTCCAGATGTAGTGCTGACCTTGGCCAGCAGATGGCGCCGGAGCTTGTGAGTCAGGGAGGGAAGTTGAGGACCTGGCCCTTCCCTGCAAGGGGAGCCCAGACTAAGTGGATGAGACTCAGGGTGCCTATCTGTGGAAGGAGTCTGAATAGGCATATACAGGCCTAACCCATGAGGCTGTTGACCATTCTGGCCCCCATGAGCCCTTGGCTCTGTTTTGGAGGAACTGGCACAGTTCTTCATAACAACCACAAACTCAGCCTTACGCCTCCTCATCTGGGTTAGGAGTTCCCCAGGCACCTGCAGGCTCTGACAACAGGTGATTCTGTGGTTCAATACCTTTTTCTTCATTCTTTCATTCCTTCTCTTTTTTTCCTTGTCCATGCATCTGGTACTTAGTGAGAAAGGCGCAGTGCTGGACACTGAGTATAGCTAAAGCATAAAATATGGAGAGTGAGGAACTGAAGGAAATGCAGCCAACTGCTGGGGTGGAGCAGTACTTGTATTGGCATCTGGAGTAGTGTGGTTTGGCTCGTGTGCTCAGAAACAAGTTTTGCCAGTTTTATACCCTTTGACATCCTCTCCCGGGGAATTTGATTTTATTGCTTCCCATAGTACCCAGGGGCAAGGGCTGTATGTTGCGTGCACTCACCGTTCTTGATGCACCATCTGCCTGGAGTTGGTGAGAATGCAGAAGAGGTGGTCTTGGGGTACGTTGTACACCAGATTGAAGGATGCACACCCAGGTGTTGTGTATGAACCCATGGGTACAAGTGGAAGGCAACTTTTTTATCTTGTTTCATTCAAGGTTTAAGCAAATGTTCAGGAAAGGAGATTAAAAAAAACCTCTTCCCCCAAGAACATCAGCCATTTATCAAGCTTGGTGGTGATGGCAGAGACAAGGCCTGGGAGGCGTGAGGACCAGCATGAGCAAAGGTAGAAGGGAAGAGATGAGGCAGGAGAACGCCTGGGCTGGGAGAGGGGCACACAGCACCTCTGCTGTCACATAGGGAACTGAGTGGATAGTAGGAAAGGGTGGCCCCATCAGGCATCCCTTCCTCCAGGCTATGGCAACTATGCCAGGGCTGAGATCTATTTCATTCCTACATTAGTCAGGGCTCTCCAGAGAAATAGAACCAATAGGATGTGGGCATGTGTATTGGCGCAGGGGGTGTTTAAAGTGGGGAGAGACTGATTGATTTTAAGGAATTTGGCTGATGTGATCGTGGAGGCTGGAAAGTCCAAAATCTGCAGAGTGTCCCAGCAAGCTGGAGACCCAGGAAGATCCGATGTTGTAGTTCAAGTTTGAAGGCTGTCTGGAGGCCATCTGCTGGCAGACTTCCTTCTTGCTCTGGGGAAGTCAGTCTTTGTTCCATTCAGGCCCTCATTGGACAGCACGAGTCTCACCTACATTATGGAGAGCAGTCTGCTTTACTCAAAGTCCACTGATGTAATTGTAAGTCTCACTGAAAAACACTCTCACAGAAACACCCAGAAGAATGACCCAATATCTGGGCCTGTGGCCTAGCAGATTGACACAGAAAATTAACCATAATTCCCCATGTGGCCCTTGG